>NC_044568.1:44948900-45278590 GCF_007565055.1 Rhinopithecus roxellana | reverse complement strand
CTCATCTGAGACATTTTAGTTTTCATTTCTAGAAGTTGATTTTATGTCTTTTATTTGTTCTGTGTGTCTAAGTAACATCTTTAAAGTTTTCTCTGGTTTCTACTTCCTAATTTTATCAACTGGATCTATTCTGTATCATTTTTGATTGATTGTTTTTCTACTTATGAGCTATATTTTCTTGTGTTTTTGATGCTTGGTAATTTTTGATTGAATGTCAATTTTGGTTTTGAATTTTATTTTGCTGTGTGCTAGATATATATTTTTTTCTTGAATTTTGTTCTTGGATGTGATTGCATTACTTGAAACCTGTTTGGGTCTCACATTTAAGTTTTGTTGGGTGAGGCCAGAGCAGCACTTAGTTGAGGGCTAATATTGCCTCCCCACTGTGGCAAACCCTTTTATTACGTTATCTAATGCTCTGTGAATAATAAGGTTTTCCCATAATGACTGGTGGGTAACAGTCAGTATTTCCTGGCCTTATGTTTCCTAAGTATTGTACCCTATAATCCTTTTTTTTTTTTTTTTTTTTTTTTTTTTTTTTTTTTTTTTTTTTTTAGACAGGGTCTTACTCTGTTGCCCAGGCTGGGGTGCAGTGGCACCATCATAGCTCACTGCAGCATCAAACTCCTAGGCTCAAGTGATTCTTCCACCTGAGCCTCATGAGTAGTTGAGACTACAAGCACATGCCACCACATTTGGTTAATTTATTTTATGTTTATTTTTGCTGAAGTGGGATCTTGCTATGCTGTCTGGGCTGGTCTTGAACTCCTGAGTCTTCCCACCTCAGCTTCCCAAACTACTGGGATTACAGGCATGAGCCACCATGCCCAGCCAGTACCCTGTAATCCCTAACAATGATTCTTTACTTAACCTCATGGAGTTTCCTCACATTCCCGAGCTGATCAGTACCCACCTGAAGACTCACTCAGGACCTATGCCTATCTCTGGATGTTTCTCTCTCTGGTTAGTTTTCTCTTCTCTGGTATCTTGTCCTGATAATTCCAGCCACCCTGGCCTTTCTGGACTCTCAGACCCCATTGCTTTAATTTATCGAGGCCACTCACTCTGCCTGGGTCACCTTTGTATGCTTCAGCTTGGAACCATCTCTAGGCAGGAAGCTGGAGCGATTCTGGTGCTCACCTCATTTCTGTCTTATCTCAGACATCATTGTTCTTTGCCTAATGTCCGATGTTTTGAGAACCATTGTTTCATAGTTTTATAAATTTTGAATTATTTTAAAATATCATAATTATGAAATGATTTTTTTTAGATGTTTCAAGGGAGAAGTTAAACCCAGTTTCTGTTTTTCCATCTTGGACAGAAAAGAAAATACTACTATTCAATAATGAACTAAAGTCAAAATGACAGTGTAATAAGTCACAGGCATATCCTACTGAAAAACATATGAAAAGACCTACAGAAATGGGGAACTCATGTTGGTTGCATATATTAGGAAAATCTCAGTTAAGATGGCAATTTTCTACATATTCATCTATACGTTTTTAAAAAATTTTATTTTACTTTAAGTTCTGGGATACATGCGCTGATCGTGCAGGTTTGTCACACAGGTATACATGTCCTATGGTGGTTTGCTGCACCTATCAACTCGTCATCTAGGTTTTAAGCCCCACATGCATTAGGTATTTGTCCTAATGCTCTCCCTCCTCTTGTCCCCCACCCCTGACAGGCCCTGGTGTGTGATGTTCCTCTCCCCATGTCAATGTGTTCTCGTTGTTCAACTTCTACTTATGATTGAGAACATGCAGTGTTTGGTTTCCTGTTCCTGTGTTAGTTATATTCATCTATATCTTTACGCAATTGCTATATAAATGTCCAAACGTTTATTATTGTTGTTGTTGTTATTTGGACAGAACTTGATAGGAGGGTCTATGAAATTCATTTGGGAAAGTAAGGGCCAAGAAGTTCCAAGGCAATTCTGAAGAAGAAAAATAAAGAGGGAACATTTCCTTCTAAGGTGTCAAGATTACCGTAAATCTGCTCTATCAGTCAGGGCATAGTCAGGAGAGACAGACCACACCAGTTGTTTTAACAGAGAGGATTTAATATAAGGAACTGCAAACTGGGTATAAAAATGTTGAGTATGTAAATAACGGGTGAAAAAAGACACAAAGAGATCACAGAAGCAGTATGACAGGCATTGTCTACTAACTCTGGGACTAAGGAGGAAAGGAGAATGGCTGGGATTGTTAAAAGTCAATGCTCGGGGAGAGTCTGCATGACTGTGACTGAGATTTGAAGTGGGGGCTCACAAGAGTGTTGAGTTCTGAGATTGCTGAGCTGGCACTGGAGTCTCTGAGGGTGACTTGATGAAGCCTGCTCTGCAACTGTTGAGAAAACTGCCAACTGGTTGAACTACTGAGCCATGATAGACCGTTGCTCCCTGGCTGAAGATGTGAAGGTGGGGTGAGGCACATAGGGATTATAATCAGACAGGAAAGAGCAAGTCTTTATTCCTCTCCTCCAAGCTCTTTCACCTCTTTTGAGAGCCCACTGTTGGCAAAGCCTAACAGGGACCCTAACCCCTACCCTAACCTTAATCCCAACCCCAGTTCTAACCCTAACCCAAACCCCAACTGGCAAAGCAGAAATGGGGTTTGCAGAGTCCCAGTCCCAGCACCACAACACAGAGAGCAGAAGGGTGGATTTGGAGCAGAGACATGGTAACTTAATAACGGTAACTGCCACACATAACGAAAACATTGTGGTACCGGCACAGGAATGGAAAAATAGAGCAATGTTTCAAATCCACCCAGACACAGACCTTCTTTTAATAAGGGAGTTTGGTACGTGACATTCTAAATTAGTGAATGATTAGTGCTGAGACAACTTGCTATCCACATGAAGAGATAAAAACCTTAGATGTTTAACTTTAACCTTATGAAAAAATATATTCCAGATATATTCAAATTATATATGTGAAAATCAATGATGTAAAACCTTCAGAAGAAAGCCTAGGAGAAACTGTTTTTTATGAGGGTGGTGGGGAAAAGTTTCCTAAATATACCAGGAGCCACAAAGAAGAGTCTGATAGACATCACTATATTAAATGAAAACTTTTGTATGACAAAATACATCTTATTCCTTTGGAGCAGAAAACCTGAGAAAAGCTTCTTGCAGACCATGTAATTACTAACGAATTAGTATCTAGGATGTATTAAGAACCCTCCCCAAATCATTAAAAAACAAAGAATCCAATAATGACAAACTACATAAAAAAGAAATTCAAAGGAAAGGAAAGCCTGATATCCCACAGACTATAAAAATGTTCTCAATGCCACTATTGGGTCTACTCAAAATATAGGCAGTGACGTACCATTTTGTACTCTTCAGATTGGCAAAATCAATAAATCTGGTAACACAAGTCCTGGTGAGGATATGGGAAAATGGAAATTTATGTTTCTGATGAGAATGTAGATTGGTAAAGCCACTTTGGACAGCAATTTGGCATTACCTAGTCCAGTCGAAGATATCCACACTGATTATCTACCAATTCCATTTCTGAATGTTTGTGCTGGAAACACTCCCTTATGTGCCCAAGGAGAACTATACACGAATGATTATTGTTGTAGTTTGTAATTGCAAGAATGTGAAAACAACCCACATTCTCTCAACTGGGGAATGGTAAATAAATTGTAGTTTATGCACAACAGGATATGATATTGCAGTTTAAATGAGTAAATGAGATCCACATGAATCACTGCAGATAAACTGAAAAACAATAAGTTTGAGAGAAGAGCAAGTTTTAAAAGAATACTGCATACAAAATTTTTGAATCCACAAAATGATATGTATACAGGCAGCATATTTCTATATACACGCACATATGTAATATAGTTCACATATATATGATATATGTATACAAAAATTAACACTAACATAACTGTGGTTCAGTCAGACCCATTCATTATTGAGGTTACCTCTGGGAAAGGAGAGAAATCAGGAAAAGAATAAGGAAAACTGAGGAGGAGGAGTTTACTAGTATCTGTAACATTTTGTTTATTTACAAAGAGTTTTAAAGCAATATGGTAAAATGTTAACATCTGTTTAATCTTGGAAAAATGTATATATGTGTCTGACATGTTATGTTTTGTAAGTTTGGGAGGTTGTATAACCAGAAAGAAAAAAAGAAAAGATTAAACAGGATCGTGTACCCAAAGCACTGGGGCCACATTGAGTTACTATCGTCGTGATTACTAAACTGAATGACCAAGGTCATTGATGGATAATTCCATGGCTGTTGGATCCAGAGGAAGCAGTAGGTTACATTTGGTGTGATCATGTTGGCTGAGAGAATATCTTTCAGGTTTCTGGAAACTGTGTTACCACTAGATTCCTCTGCTACCTGTCAACACCACGAATTTAGGACAGCATTCTCACATCTTATAGCTGTGGAAACTAAAACTCAGAAAAGAATAGTAATCTGTGCACAGTGATCCAACCAAATAGTGTTTCTTCTGGAGCTGGGACCCTTTTAAAATTAGATTCACAATTGTCTTTCTAGCTTAGGATACAGCGTGGAGGATGAAACCCTGTTGGTGGGATCAGCCAGTGTGAGTTTGAACATGAGGTCATGTTTCATGGATCAAACTATTATCCTTCTTGGAGCCTCAGTTCCCTCAACAACAGCAAATATATGGGAAGATCAAAGCTACTTCATGGGGATGCTAGGAAACTCTGCAGGCTAACACGTAGCACAGCTCCTGGGTTAGAGAGATCTTCAGTCCACCCTGGTTCTCCAACTTGTCCTTAGTGAAATAGACCACCTGGTAGATTATCTACTCTTCTTTCTACACAAAGGTCATCCCAAATTTCTCACTCACTTTCTGTCATTTATTGGACACACCTCACTCTGGCTCCAGAATTGAACCTAAGACCCAGAGCTGGCCATTTTGAGTCATGGGAACTCGTCGCTTCAGGGATTAGTGCAACACCCAAACTGTACCAATGAATTGGTCCTGAAACTTTTGCAGGAGCTACCGGGAAAGAGAAACACTCTTTCCATGATGGTTGCTGAGCTGGGAGGATATGAGTCTAGAGATTTTGCTTGGTACCTTGCCATCATGAAAACAGATTCTGGAGACAGTGGCGGCAACACAAGAGAAAAAAGATGCGAGGGATGAGGGTGTCGATTTCTGATGACGTTGTTGAAACTCCTAGATCCAGCCACACCTGAAATACCTATGAGCCTTTCAATTACATGAGCTGATACTCCTCTCCTCCTTCTCTTTTTCTTATTTTGTTTTTGTTTGTTTGTTTCGAGTTGGGCTTCTATGATTTTCACCTGAAAGAGTTAAAATCCTTGGTGCCTCAAGGTTTCAGTCCTATCATTAACTTTAAAATGATGGATGGGACATCAACAGTCCTACAACCTGGTTCATTTTTTTTTTCTGGGTTAGAATCAGCCCCTGTCCCAACTGTTCCCTATAGAACAGTGATCCAACTTCTTCAAGTTCTATTCCAAGAAAATGCTGCCTGGTAATCTGTTTTGGGGGTCAGCTCCTACCTCTCTCCTGCTATGACATAAATCTCTTTCATGCAAAGCACTTAGAAAGAGGTAGAGAATATTTAGTCCTATAATTTTGTAAGCATATAAAAGCCAGGTGAGTGATGTTGCTGTCATTAACCCTAAATCCAGGCAAACATCTGCACAGTCTTCTAGTAGCTTAGAGGAGACAGCCTGATGGATAGCTGGGCTCCTGGTGTTCATTTAGACATCTTGGCAGCTGGGACACATAGGTAGAGAAGAATAGCTTGTCAAGCCCAACTGTTCCCAGATTCTTTTAGCCATAGGCATAGATTCCTACAATCTTCAGAGACAGTTTTGTTGCATCCCTTAACTAGTCCCTGGAAAGAGGTAGCTTCACCAGTGGGATATAGAATCATTTTTGCTGTCACAAGCTAGGTGGTTGTGTTTCCAAGCTGAGCCCTACAAAACTGCAACTGCAGCCTTTTTGTTTTGTTTGGTTTTGTTTTGTTTTGTTTCCCGAGATGGGGTCTCGCTCTGTCTCCCAGGTTGGAGTGCAGAGACACGACCTCAGCTCACTGCAACTTCCACCTCCCTCCTGCCTTAGCCTCCCGAGAAGCTGGGATTACAGGCACACACCACCATGCTCGGCTAACTTTTGTATTTTTAGTAGAGAAGGGGTTTCACCATGTTGACCTGGCTGGTCTTGAACTCCTAACCTCGTGATCCACCCTCCTTGGCCTCCCAAAGTGCTGGGATTACAGGGGTGAGCCACCATGCCCAGCCGCATCTGCAGCCCTTCTACGTAGTATAGTGGTTAAGTTTATGGGCTTAGGAGTCAGAAAAACCTGGGCCCCAGTAACGCTATTTTCATCACATGTGAACCATGGGATCCTGGCTTTCTGAGCCTCAATCTCTTCATCTAGAAACTATGGCCAATAATAGTGTCGACCTCCTAGGGCTGTAGTGAGGGTTAAAGGAAACCACACAGGTAGAGCACCTGGCCCATGGCCTGGAGTGCCTCACGCACTAAAAACATTAACCGTTATTATAATAATGATAATAATTGTGTCTCTCTTTTCTTCACTGTGGCTGCATTGTTCCCCATTTATCCCCAAGGATCACACATAGAGCCCTTAAATGAGGGAAAAGGGCCAGTGGGTTTGTCTTTGGAGGTGGCCAGCAGAAGAACAGAAGACACTGAATCCCACTGAAGGATCCCAAGCTGAGAGAGGGTCTGAGAAAGGCAGCAATTTCCCTAAGGTCCAGGCAAGAGCCCGGGGTCTGTGGAAGAGGAGAAAGGGATCCAAGGGACCCATGTGGGGACAGAGCTGTGACCTTTTAGGCCTGGCATCCATTCATCTCCATCCATGACTGGTGTGGTCAGTCTACAGCAGGCCCAGGCGGCCAGTGGCTCCTCTGCTATAGAGGGCCCCTCTGCCAGGATCCTCCCAGGCCTGGTCACTCCACTGCCTGCTCCAATAGAGCCATCTATTATTGTTGCAGGCAAACACATAATGCTAGGAAGTATAAGAATGTCACTTTCAGTGAGAATGTAAATTTCCCCAGAAATCCAGCCCCTGCTCAGTCTGGGCATCTCTTGGTGTGGCTGGAAGAGGTGGAGCTGGGGTCCTGGGGTGTCAGGAAGCAAAATAGGAGGTCTCGGTTTATGGTAGTTAAAAATATCAACTTACAATCTCAGGAATGGAAGAAGCAGAATTTTAAAATATTATGTAAGGAGCTTGACTCAGCTGGTGGACACTGAACATCAGTCAGTTTGGGGTTCTCCCTTTGCCTAGGCTCATGTCTAAGCTTGGAGACCTCAGCAGGGGTCAGTGAGTGGGGAGGAGGAGGGAGCACTTGGTCTCAGTGTCACCATCTGTCTCTGTCGGTCTCTCCTTTGATATGTGGAGTCCCATCAGGTCTTGTCTTCCATCCATATAGGTCAGTGCTGTCTTCCTTACTGCCCAGCTGCAGTTCTCCTTTAGTTCATTCACATCATCTCTCCTTCCAGTGCCCATGGAAACATTCTGTGGTTCTCATTAGATGCAGGGTCCAAGGCCAACTCTGTGAGCCTGTCTCAGGGGCACCTTCACAGACTGCACGCACCTGGCTTTTCCGCTTCCGCTCTGGCTTAGTGCAGGGGAATCTGGGGTCCTGCTGCATTCAGAGGCTTTAGTCCTGGCATAGAGAACACAGGTCTTCTCTACTTTTAAGCCCCCAAAGTTATCTTGGGGTTCTGCAATTCCTCCAACTCCTACCCTGAACTTGGCCTTAGGAGGAGGGCACACAGCCTCTCTTCTTGTTAACTCAGCAAAGTCAAACTCTCCTGTCCTCCAGTTCTCTTCCTTCCCCTAAGCCTGATCAATGCTTATTTAGTTGGAGAATGTGCCTTTCTGTGTTTTTGAGGGCGGATTCTAGGGAATGTTTACCTTCCTGTGTCTCCATCTAGGGTCATCAAGGTCTTTTGACTTAGAAATCTTTGTGTTCAGAGATTCAGAGCTGTGACATCCCTTCTGTGATACTGGACATTGACAGCCCAAGTGCTTTGTGAGTGGAGAAATTATTCTGGGGCAAAAGGAATCTTTAGGAATAAAAAAAACACCCAGCATGGTGGCTCATGCCTATAATCCCAGCATTCTCGGAGGCTGAAGCACAAGGGTCACTTCAGGACAGGAGTTTGAGAGCAGTCTGGGAAATCTAGTGAGACCTTCTACCAAAAAGCAAAAAGCAACAACAACAACAACAACAACAAACAAACAAACAAACAAAACCCAAAACCAGGCAAGGTGATGCATGCCTGTAGTCCCAGCTACTTGAGAGGCTGAGGTGAGAGGATGGCTTGAGCATAGAAGTTTGAGGCTGCAGTGAGCTATGATCATATCACTGCACTTCAGCCTGGACAACAGAGTAAGACCCTGTCTCTAAAGAAAACCCATTAATTCCCCAGTGTCTGAAACAGGCCTTGGCAGGACACATAAGGAGACTCTTTACTTCAGCGCTAGGTGGATGGTTCTCTCTAGAGATCAGTTCCTGGACCACAGCTTGATTTTCTGATACAGGAGGAGGAGGAATATCATCTTAAAATGATATAATTATAATTTCCATCCCATGTACCCATGTAGAGTCATCTCCAGCTCTCTCCATGCCTGTATGTTGGGGATCATGCTCTGGAAATGCCAGGGGTTCAGTCTAGGTCCAGTTGCTTGGTGCACAGAATGCCAATCACTGAAACTAAAACAGGCCCAAGTCTCCCACAGAACTGATGTTTATGGTTTCTTTTGGATAAATGTAGAAATTGACCATACTGGTCTTAAATCTTCATAAAATAACATTTCTCAAGTTGTTGCTCCAGTGATTGGCTTTCTGTGGGGTGAGCAGCAGGGTCTAGAGTGAACCCCTGGTGTTTTGGTAAGAAGACAATGAGTATTGCCAAGGAAGAAGGTTTTTTTATTCAGTGATGTCAGCCATGGAGATGGGAGCCAAACCTCAAATCTGTCTCTCCTAACTGACTAAAATTAGGGGTTTGTATAGCAGGGAGAAACGTAATTACACGCAGAGAAACAGGAATGAGGGAGGGGAATGGAAGGGAGTTGACTAACAGGAATCATGGCGGGTGAGGGGTCTGGCATCTCCTTGACCAGATGCAGTGATGTGGTGAGTTTCAGCTCCCTGATCCCACCTGGAAGGCCTGAGGGTCAGCTTCCTGAGGAAGAAACTCAGATAAGGCAAATGTAGGTTTCAAGCTTTAAGATCGGGAGGGTCCATTTCTATGTTTATTCAAAAAGCCATACACATCAGGTCTAGGGGACAATAGGGCTTCTCTCAGTTGCAATTTTTGAAACACACTTATGTCAGAAAGCCCCCCAGTGCAAGAAGCAAGGGACCCATGACTCAAAGAGCATTGCTCATTAGCTGGGTAACTGGGCACATCAGTGGCTGTCTCTGGACTTTACCTTCATCATGCACATGGGAAGAGAGTTATGACAATGCCTTGGGGTTGTGGTATAGGTTAGGTGAGATCTGTGAGCACTCCATGAAAAATGTGAAAGCACCAAAAACAGTAGCAAAATCTGAGAAGGCAAACATCAAGATCAGCCAGGAGAAATTACTAGGAGGAGGCAGAGCTTGTGCAGCTCCCAACCATTTTCCTGGATGACGTAAGGAAGCAGAGTTGGTATGGACTCTTTGGATTTGAATGTGAGGCTCCAAATGTGGGACCTTGGGCAAGTTGTTTAGTCACTTTCTTTCTTTCTTTCTTGTTTTTTTTTAGACAGAGTCTTGCTGTGTCATCCCGACTAGAGTGCAGTTGCATGATCTTGGCTCACTGCAACCTCCACCTCCACAGCAATTCTCCTGTCTTAGCCTCCTGAGCAGCTGGGACTACAGGCGCCCACCACCACGCCGAGCTAATTTTAGTATTTTTAGTAGAGATGGGGTTTCACCATGGGCCTGGCTGGTCTTGAACTCTTGACCTCAAGTGATCCACCCGCCTTGGCCTCCCAAAATGCCAGGATTATAGGCATAAGCCACCACTCCTGGCCCTGTTTAGTCACTTTTAATTTCTTCCTTTTCTCATTTCTCAGATGACATTTATCATAGAGTCCACTTCCTGGAGTTATTGCGAAAATCAAACGAGATAATACCTGTCAGTGCTTAGATCCATGCCTGGAACATTGTAAGTGCTCAATGTCTGCTAACTACCATTAATAAACAAGCAGGCAATACTTCTTGGTCACTGAGGGTTTAGCCTCGGTAAGTGAAGTTTTCTTGTCTTGAAAACTTTTACCATTTAGATCAAGTACTGGATACTTTCCGGCCTTTGATCCTCAGTCTCTTTTTGCTCTTTAGAATCTGTGTTTCTTCAGCTCCCTGAATATTAGCCTTTGGGAGGCCAAGGTGGGTAGATCGACGAGGTCAGGAGATCGAGACCATCCTGGCTAACACTGTGAAACCCCGTCTCCACTAAAAATACAAAAAAATTAGCCGGGCGTGGTGGCGGGCGCCTGTAGTCCCAGCTACTCGGGAGGCTGAGGCAGGAGAATGGCGTGAACCTGGGAGGCGGAGCTTGCAGTGAGCCGAGATTGCAGCACTGCACTCCAGCCTGGGCGACAGAGCGAGACTCCGTCAAAAACCAAAACAAAACAAAACAAAACAAAACAAAACAAACAAACAAACAGAAAAACATCTTCCATCCACATGTGGTCGCTCACATCTCTCACATCTGTAATCCCAGCTACTCAGGTGGCTGAGGTGGGAGGATCACTTGAGGCTAGTAGTTTGAGACCAGCCTGGGCAGCATGGCGAGACCTTATCTCTAAAATAAATAAATAAATAATAAAAAGGAGCACCCTCCTATGTGACCCTGACTGTTTAAACTGTGGCAGAGGGCCAGACACAGTGGCTCACGCCTGTAATCTCAGCACTTTGGGAGGTCAAGGCAGGCAGATCACCTGAGGTCAGGAGTTCAAGACCAGCCTGGACAACATGGTGAAATCCTGTCTCTACTAAAAATACAAAAATTAGCCAGGCATGGTAATGTGTGCCTGTAATCCAGCTACTCCAGAGGCTGAGGCAAGAGAATTGCTTGAACCCAGGAGGCAGAGGTTGCGGTGAGCTGAGATCATGCCATTGCACTCCAGCCTGGGCAACAAGAGAGAAACTCCATCTCAAAAAAAAAAAAAAAAAAAAAAAAAAAAAAGAAAGAAAGAAAGAAAAAAACAAAAACAGACAGACAAACAAACAAACAAACAAACCAAACAAACTGAGGCTGAGACTGAAAAACTGTTTACCAAACCCATTTTTTTTCTTCCTCAAAATACAACCAGACTCCATTTCTCAGCCTCTCTTGCGTGTGTGGCTGTATGACAAAGTTTTCTCCAATAGAATGGGAGCAGAACCACTTCCAAACCCGGCCCATGACACTCTCTGGTGCCTTCTGGCCCATGCTCTTTCCCTGTGTGCCAGCTTGAAGCCGATGAGCACAGTACAACTGGAAGGCAAGCACTGCAGATGGCAGAGCCACAACATGGAAAGAGCCTGGGTTCCTAAACAGGCACAAACGGTTGATACACAGCCAGGAACAACTGTATTGGGCTGAGCAAAGCATACACCTTTGCTGTGCTAAGCCACTGCAGTCCAAGAGGTTGTTCATTAGATGAGTTATCCCTAGTCTAGATAATCCACTTGTACTGCCCAAAGTCGATCAGTAATCTACTTTATCTTTAATGCCTCTTCAATGATCTTCCTTCCACTGGATCTCATTCCACATTGTTCCAAAGCAATAATTCAAACAGTAAAGATTAACCATGCCCACTCGCTCTCCTCTTCAGAGAAACTTCACTGACGCCTACAGTAGAACCCCCAAGTTGTTAGCCCTGTGTTCACAGCTTTTTATTATCCAGTCCTTCCTGCCTCTCCTAATTTATTTTCTATTTGTTTCCCTGTTGGACCCTGTAAAGTCCTAAAAAACGATCAGAGCACACAAAAACACAATTTTATGCACAAAAGGACACATAGATATTACTCGTCACATAAGGAAACAGATATTGGCAACTCCAATGACACAGGCAGGTGAGTTGTGATTTCACTGAGTTTAAGGAACGGTTGTGTTCGGAAAGGTAATACATTCATAAACCCAGCCCCCAGCTGCTTTTATACCCACCTATTTACAGCATTCTGTATTAATGAGTCTTACAAGAAATGGCATAGGGAACACGTTACCACAGTCACATGCAAAGACATCAACACGAGCAATAAGGAGTTAGCCCACTGAGTCATTAGCACCTTAGAAGATCATCTGTGACATCCTCCTGATATTCCCGTTACATGGCCCCTGCTACAGCCATTCTAAACAGCTTTGTATTTGTCAAAGGGTCCACTCCTTTTCATGCCAACCTGCCTCTGTGTGGGAGCCTTTCCCCGCCTTATCCTCCGGGAAATGCCCTAGTCATTCCTCAAAACTCACCTAGAGGTTCTCTTTCCAGCCGAGCTGCTTCTACCTCCTACCCCACTTCCTCCTAAGGTAGATTAGTCATATCTTCCTCTAACGTAAAGTTCTTTGTGCAAGCTCTCCAGTTTTGACATTGTACTGTAGTTATCTGGTTATGTATCTGCTTCTCTCACTAGACAATGAGCTCGGAGGAGAAGAATATTAGTATTCATACTGCAGCAGTCTACAAATCTTGAATGACTCAATAAGCAAAAGTCTGTATGTCTAGATGCAATTCAGCCAAAATTTTGGCCCTTATATATTGATAGTTACAAGGCTTGGGATCTCCCCCTTGCCTAAGAAGACCCTGATATGGCTTAAAAGAGGAAGAAAACCTGTTTCATTTGTCTCCGACTAGGGCCAGTGGCCTAATGTGAGTTCAGCTAAAGATGACACATTCATTCCCCTGTTCACTGAAACACATGAAAAAAAATTAAGACATACTTCCAGTGTGGGAGAAGTTCAGAAAATAAAATAACATTTAACCATGTACCTACCCTCAAGGTGCAACAGGGGTTGACATTTGCCATATTCGCTCTGAATGTCTTTGTTAAGGAAAGAAATGTTACAGAAAGAGTTGAAGACTACCCTCCTTTATCCCTCTCCCCCTCCTTTCTCAGAGGCAAGCCTACTCTAAGGCTGATATGTATGTTTTTGTACTTTTACCACACACAATATATAGCATTTAAAAATGAATATGTATGTATATATGAAATATATAAATGAATATATGTATGTGTGCATAGTATTACATTGTATATATCAATATTACGCTTTCTGAGGCATTTATTTAGTTGCATGTAGATCCAATGAATTCATTTGAATTGACAAAAACTACCCTACCATATGGTAAGCCAGTTTACTCTCCATTTGCCTACTTAGAGATAGTTGTTGCCATTTTTCACTATTACAAACTAGTTCTGTGTTAGTCTGTTTTTGCATTGCTATAAATAAATACCTGAAGTTGGGTAATTTATAAAGAATAGTGGTTTATGTTGGTTCATGGTTCTGCAGGTTGCACAGGAAGCATGGTGCTGGCATCTGCTTCTGGTGAGGGTCCCAGGAAGCTTCCAATCATGGAAGGTGATGGGGAAGCCAGTGTGTCACCTTGCGAGAGAGGGAGCAAGAGAGAGTGAAGAGAGAGGTCCCAGACTTTTTTTTTTTTTGAGACGGAGTCTCGCTCTGTCGCCCAGGCTGGAGTGCAGTGGCACGATCTCCACTCACTGCAAACTCCGCCTCCTGGGTTCATGCCATTCTCCTGCCTCAGCCTCCTGTGTAGCTGGGACTACAGGCGCCCGCCACCGCACCCAGCTAATTTTTGTATTTTTAGTAGAGACGGGGTTTCACCGTGTTAGCCAGGATGGTCTTGATCTCCTGACCTCGTGATCCACCCGTCTCGGGCTCCCAAAGTGCTGGGATTACAGGCATAAACCACCGCGCCCGGCCCCCAGACTCTTAAACAACAAGATCTTGCACCAACTAACTAAGCGAAAACTCAGTCATCATCAAAGGGATGGCGTTAAGCTATTCATGAGAGATCTGCCCCCATGATCCAACACCTCTTAAGAGGCCCCGCCTCCAACACTGGGAGTAATATTTCAACATTAGATTTGGAGGGGACGAGCATCCAAACCATATCAAGCTCCAAAAAGAACACTGTTGTTTATGCTTTGTTGTGTACACAAAATAACACGTTCAAATAGTCAGAGCCCTCCAGCCATAGAACTGGCTGCTTCCAGAGATAAAGGGATTCTAGTCCCCAGAATTGATCATGGAGAGGTTTTCAAGAAATGCCATGAAGAAGTCTCCCAGCCGGGTGCAGTGGCTCAGGTCTGTAATCCCAGCACTCTGGGCGGCCGAAGCGGGTGGATCACCTGAGGTCAGGAGTTCGAGACCATCCTGACCGATATGGTGAAACCCCATCTCTACTAAAAATACAAAAAAAATTAGCTGGGCACATAGTGGTGGGCACCTGTAATCCCAGCTACTCGGGAAGCTGAGGCGGGAGAATCGTTTGAACCTGGGAGGCAGAGGTTGCAGTGACCCGAGATCGCACCACTGCACTCCAGCCTGGGTAACAAGAGTTAAAATCTGTCTCAAAAAAAAAAAAAAAAAAAAAAAAGAAGTCTCCGCTGCTTTGTAACTTGAATCCAGTGATGCTGCTAAACTGCCTTCCAACCCTAAGGCTTAAGGTTTTCATGACTCTAGGAATAAAAGCATTAAATAATCAAATTCTGGGGCTTTTTCTGAATTTTGGGGTCATGGGGAAAATGAATCAGAAGCTCATCCTGGGGCAGGGATTAGAGGGCCCTTTTGAGATGACCAGTGGCAGATGGCTTGCTGGTAGATGTCTTCATACTGGAACCAGGATATATTGAAACTGTCACTGTATCAAGCACTGTTCATTAAAGTCATTCAACAAATGTTTATTGAGCATCTATTATGTACCAGGTATTGGTTTAAGTGTTAGGCATATGTGGTGAAGAAAGCAAAGTCTCTGACAGACAGCATGATTGCAGATAAATGTCGTATCATATGTGAGGTGCTTTTATGGATTGAGTTGCATCTTCCCCAAAATTCATATGTTTAAGCCCTAACCCCTGGTACCTCAGAATGTGGCTGTATTTGAAGACAGGACTTTTGGAGAGGTGATTATCTTCATTGTCAGAGGTGTTCAAACCAGTGTCTCCATTGAGTGAGGGCTGGAAAATGAGGCAGAGACTTGCTGGGCTGCATTCCCAGAAAGTTAGGTACTTTCTCTCTCTCTTTTTTTTTTTTGAGATGGAGTCTCGCTCTGTTGCTAAGGCTGGAGGGCTGGAGTGTAGTGGCGCGATCCTGGCTCACTGCAACCTCTGCCTCCCGAGTTCAAGAGATTCTCCTGCCTCAGCCTCCTGAGTAGTTGGGATTACAGGCACACAGCACCACGCCCAGCTAATTTTTGTATTTTTAGTAGAGATGGGGTTTCACCATGTTGACCAGGCTGGTCTCAAACTCCTGATCTCAGGTGATCCACCTGCTTTGGCCTCCCAAAGTGCTAGGATTACAGGCGTGAGTCACCGTGCCTGGCAGAAAGTTAGGTATTCTTAGCCTCTAGATGTTTATGGTTAAGGGAACAGATTGATAATGTTTACTAAATGGACCCAGACTTGGGAGTGTCCTGATATCCTGATAGCTCGAGAACAGACACATTCTTAATTTTGCTTTAAAGATAATACTATTGATTCTTGCAAAATATAGTAATCAAGAAAATTAATCCTTTGTCACAAACTCTTGTAGCAGAGCACATCTCCCCATGATCCTTTTTATCCTATATATAAACAAGTATTGTACCTAGGGTGGACGCGTCCCTTCTCTTACTGCTAGGAACTCCCTACTCTGTCTATGGAGTCGCTGTTCTTTCACCACTTTATTTGCTTAATAAACCTGCTTTTGCTTTGCACTGTGGACTTGTCCTGAATTCTTTCTTGTGCAAGATCCAAGGACCTTCTCTTGGTATCTGGATCGGGACCCCTTTCCTATAACAAAATGAGGCAATTGGGATGGACCCTAATCCAATTAGACTGTTGTCCTTATAAGAAAAGAAAATTTGGACACACCAAGGAGAGACCTCACGTATGCATGAGCCCCGAGGAAAGACCATGTGAGGCACCGAGAGAAGATGGCCATCTGCAAGCCCCGGAGAGAGGCCTCAGAGGAAACCAAACCAGCTGACACCTTGAGCTTCGATTCCAGCCTCCAGAACTGCAGGAAATAAATTTCTATCGTTGAAACCGCTCCACCTGCAGTATTTTGTTATAGTAGCCCTAGTGAACTCACGCAGGGGCTATGGAGAAACACGAAGCTGAGGAAGTGATGGAGGATAAAGGAGCCATCATCTTCCAGGGCAGTCAGGAAAACACTGCGGTCCGAACTGTTTTATGAGAACCTGGGATAATTATCCCCACTCTGCAGACGAGGCAACTTAAGGTTAGGTGACTTCCACAGTGCCACACAGCCAGGAGGCCACAGAGATTCAAACTTAGGTCTTTTGATTCCAAGTTTCTTTTGTGTGATACAATGTTATGCTGCTTCTATTTTTGATTTAAAGGAGGACTAGCTTTAAAGTTTATAAATTATTTTCACAGGTCCTCTCACATTTGACTCTCACAGCAAGTTATGTGGGTAACTTACCCTCCTCCTCCTCCTCTTCTTTCTTTTCCTCCTCTTCTTCCTCATGGTTGGCTCACGGTTCTGCAGGCTTTACAGGAAGCATGGTGCTGGCATCGGCTTCTGTTGAGGCCGACTCAGGAAGCGTCCAATCATGGCAAAAGGCAATGGGAAGCCAGCCTTTCACATGCTGGCAGTATTCTGGGGTCCCAGGGAAAATGCATGGTGAGAGCATCCTCCTCCTCCTCCTCTTCCTTTTTCTCCTCCTCCTCCTCCTTTTCTTCCTCCTCCCCTTCTTCTTCCTCTTCCTCCTCCCCTTCTTCTTCCTCTTCCTCCTCCTCCTCTTCTTCCTCCTCCATATTACCATCTTTGTGTACTGAGGCTCAAAGGAGTTAAATGGTTGTACCGATCTCACAGCAGGATGGTGAAAGAGTTGGGGTGGGGAGTGTGTTAGGAACTGAATCCTACTCCATTGCCTTTTCCATTCTGTAGGAGAAAATATTTCCTCTTTAGACAAAGCCTTGATGGGCTCCTGAAATGCACATGGAGTGAAGAGACTTGTGCTTACTCTCCTAGAGAAACCCCACCACTGCCACAGTGATCTCCTGGGTAGTCACTCAGTTCAGTATGTCATTTTCTCCGAGGCATCCACTGCTCCAGACCCTGTCCCCCATGACCATCACTTCCCAGCTGGGGATGAGACCCTGCACGGCCCTTCAAACCTCCGCCACTGGATAAATTAACCTAACTGTGGAGAGTTAATTTGTCTGACTATAAAGTGCATTCAATAAGTGTAAAACAAAACTAATTGGTTCTCTTCCGTACAAATTTAATCATACCATAAAATGTGATCAATGCAAATAAAAACCATTGAGTAAGTTAAGTGCTGAGGATCCATAAAGGGGGAAAAATGGTCCGTGCTCATAATCGCAGGAATGGGAATCTGGATGTGCAGTGACTTGTGCATTAATCATCTCGCATGCCAGGGTTGACAATAGCTGGGCTGTGTTGGAGGGACATTGAAAACTTCCTTCTCTGGTGCCCATTGTGTGGAGGAGATAATTCCCTCATTGATTCTGGGGAGCATGTGTTATCAGCTAATACGTTCTGGGTAATATTCATCGGATGCATGTTTTGTGCATCTGGAGCCCACACATTGCTCACAGGCGCTGCCCAGACTTTCTTTGTGCTGAAACTGTTCTCATTGTAGGTAGAGTCTGGGGTTTGCAGAATGACATCAGATGCACTTTCTAAAGGGTCGAATGTCGCGGGGTCGGTGGGTCAGGGGGCGGGGGGAGGGCGGCGTCGGGACCTCTTTTGTGCAAAATTTATTTGCAAAAGACAAATTCAGTAGAATTGCGTGACTTCTGAAGCATTTAACCTTGTCCTTTGTTTTACTGTCACTCTTTGTCAGAGGGGCAAATGGAGGCATTTACAACATTCAGCTTTGTTTGCATAACAGATGCATCCTTGGTTTCTTTCTACCCTACCCTGCTGGAATCTCTGGGCCTTCCTGGGAAGCTCAGCCTTGTTCAGACTTAGTAAGACCTATTAGGGTCGGGCGCGGTGGCTCAAGCCTGTAATCCCAGCACTTTGGGAGGCCGAGACGGGCGGGTCACAAGGTCAGGAGATCGAGACCATCCTGGCTAATACGGTGAAACCCGCGTCTCTACTAAAGAATACAAAAAAAAAAAAACTAGCCGGGCGACGAGGTGGGCGCCTGTAGTCCCAGCTACTTGGGAGGCGGAGGCAGGAGAATGGCGTGAACCTGGGAGGCGGAGCTTGCAGTGAGCTGAGATCCGGCCACCACACTCCAGCCTGGGCGACAGAGCCAGACTCCGTCTCAAAAAAAAAAAAAAAAAAAAAAGACTTATTAGGACAGGGTCTCTGGGGGAAGGTCAGCCTTGCAACCAGTCTTTTGCCTTAGGTATGTGCTTGAGAGAGCCTCTCCAGACTCCTGTCCAGGGTAGATGACAGTGCTTCAATCTTGCATTGTGACCAAAGCCCTTGCCAAGGTTATGTCATAGCAGACTCTCCACTGGGACCAGGACGACGCCAATTGTGATGTCTTCTATATTACCCTGGCGATGACATTCAAAACATACTTTGTAAATTGTTACCCAAATGTGTGGGTATGTAAAGTATTTAGAAATGTTTCAGGAGGCAGGAGGTGTCAGAACTGTGTACATTTTATAGGAGAGAACACTGTGGCTCCACACAGTATTGTTGACTTGTTTAACTCACTTTGGGAATGAATAAACAAGGGCCCAAGTAGTTTCTGTATTTCTCAGGCAGAATGTCTATCCTAGCTTCAGGCTCACATCTGATTGCACCTTCTTCCCACCTCTAGAAGATAAAGCTATGAAGGTGGATGCTGCTGTAGAGGTTGACATCAGGGGTGCAGGAGAGAGGGGGAAGGTCCCATGTACAATGTGGAAGGCCAGTAGAAGTCTAGGTCAATGGTCTTTGTCTGTGATGTGTGTGTGTGTGTGTGTGTGTATTTAGTGATAGCAGAACATTCAGAGAGACGTTAGAGAAGCATTTGGTTACTGGGAATGCAATCCTTGCAGACTCCAGGAGAGTTCTGGTTCCCAGCTGGAAATATGGCAGGACGGGGATGCTTCTTTTCCTAGAAATATAGTGAATAATCAGACAAGTGCACCAGCCTGGAGCAGAGAAGCAGCGAGAGGCAAAGATAGGTCTGGGAGTTTGGAGGACAGGGTCCAAAGCAGAAGGACAATCTATGACTCTACAGGCAACAAGCAACCCCTAGCTCAGTGTTCTCATCTCTAAAATGGGCACCAGGAAACCCACCTTAGTAAATGACTACTTATCAGTAATGGACTCAGAAACTTGGGAATCAGAAATTCATCCTGTGGGGAGGTCACTAAGAGAGTGGGAGTTGTCACACACCAGCATCAGTGTGTGGGAGCTCAGGGCTCAGGATTTCACTCAACAAATCCTCCTACACCCCAGGGACTTTGCACCTGCTATTCCTGCTGCCCCAAACACCTTTCCACTACTCTTATTTATCCTGCAGATCTCAGTGCAAGTGCTATTTTCTGTGGCAAGCCTTTCCAATGCACAGTTTCTCGGACCAGAATAAACTCTATGAACTCCCAAACCTTCTATTTTCAGCATATACCATTGTTTGTTTAATTCTATGCCTCCACACTCATCCTTGGTTAGACCGAAAGCCTATTGCTTATAGTATGTACTTGGCACTTAATGTTTGTTGAACGAGTGAATGAATAAGCGAATGAATGAAGAGTTTGAGATACCTTCTTGAAGTCCATCAGGGGATGGCGACTCTAGGTCAAGTTCATGGAATGGTGTCCTAGAAAGATTTGAATTCTTCCAACCTCCAGATTGGATTTGGGAGGTAGAGCTTGTAAGTGGTTAAGTGGGTGTGATATCTGGGGTATAAATGGGGTATGATATCGGAATCTCTGAGGTCCCTCCACAGCTGGGTAGTCAGAGACAGATGACAAAGTGGATTATTTTCTTCCTCAACTCTCTTTTTTCCAGAAGAGCCGAGAAAGATTAAACATGAGTATTGAACGGTCCCCTCTACGCCCCGCCAAAGCTCATCTTGTACATCTCTTGGCATCCCCAGACACTCTCTCTGGGATGACTCTCTCTAGGGCCCAAGTTCCTGCCTCTGATTCTTTTTCCCTCCCTGGATCTGCTTTCCTCTGAGTGTCTGGGACTCTGTCTTCTTCCCTGTGATTTATCCCCACATCATTTCTTCCTGTTCCACTGTTCCATTTGTCTGCTTTCAATAATTATTTAAGCTTTATTAGGTATTTATCAAGTAAACTGTCGGCTTCTGAAGTTTGCTTATTGTAGCCAGAGGTTTAGAAGGGCAATTTGTATGCATCTCAGAGCTCACACGGCAAATCCTCTTTCTGGATTGAAATTATGATATGAACATGATGTTTTATGAGATAATAGAATGAGGGTTCCAAATTCTCGGGTTTTATATACATATATATACACATATATACACACACACATATATATATACACATATATATACACACACATATATGTGTGTGTGTGTGTGTGTGTATATATATATATACATATATTTTTTTTTTTTCCTTTTTTCCTCTGAGCTTTCCTGAGAAAGAAATATGCAAACAGCTCAGATGACTGGATATTGAAAGGAGGGTGTGGAAATGTACTCAGTGTGGGGGAGTCAGGAAGAAACAGATGAACAGTTCAGTTCAGATGGCCTTTAAATTCATGAGGTTGAGTGCAAGCCAAGTTAAACACCACTGGGCTCTGTAGCTCCCTGAGCTCTGCTGAAACGGAAGATTAATCTGGCTGCAAGGCGCTGAAGAGGTGCCGCCCGACAGGGAGAGCTAGGAAGGTTGAAGCCCCACGAAGCTGCTGTTGAAACAATGTAGGTAAGTGAAGCATCATACCCTGAACCATCATGAGGCAGTGGCATGGATTCAGGGGACAGAGTCCTCTGAAGAGGTGAAAACCACAGCACCTATAATAGCAATAGTAGGATTTGTGCAATCCTTTTTGCCTGTTTCCAATCTGATGCAATTCTGAGGAGTAGGGGTTATTTTTGGTTTTTGAGAAAGGATCATGCTCTGTCACCCAGACTGGAGTGCAGTGACACGATCACAGCTCACTGCAGCCTCTAACTCCTGGGCTCAAGCAATCCTCCCACTTCAGCCTCCTGAGTAGCTGGGACTACAGGCATGCATCACCACACCTGGCTAATTTTTAAGTATTTTCTGGCTGGTCTCAAACTCCTGGGCACAAGTGATCCGCATCTTTGGCCTCCCAAAGTGCTGGAATTACAGATGTAAGCCACCATGCCCAGCCTGGGAATAGGTTATTTTTAATGCTATAGTGTTTCTATATATAAATAGAAGCTCCAAAAAGTCACTGAAAAGGACATCCGTGGTTTTTGCTGATCTTGCTTGTCCAGCATCTCTTCCTCCATGGCAGCCAAATTTTCTTCTTGGAATATCTATCACCCATCCTCCAATTTTTTTTTTTTTTTTTTTTTTTTTTTTGGAGACGGAGTTTTGCTCTGTCACCCCAGGCTAGAGTGCAGTGGTGCGATCTCGGCTCACTGCAAGCTCCGCCTCCCGGGTTCACGCCATTCTCCTGCCTCAACCTCCCGAGTAACTGGGACTACAGGCATCTGTCACCACACCCGGCTAATTTTTTTTGTATTTTTAGTAGAGACAGAGTTTCACCGTGTTAGCCAGGATGGTCTCGATCTCCTGACCTCATGATCCACCCGTCTCGGCCTCCCAAAGTGCTGGGATTATAGGCGTGAGTCACTGCGCCTGACCACCCATCTTCCATTTTTAGTTCACACACTTGAGGTCAGGTTGAATATGCCCCCAGGTTCAGAGGTAGGTATACGAAACAGGTGTGGCTGGTGAGTGCATTTAACTAAACTACCCCCAATCACAGTCACTTTTCAGGTAGGGACCCTCCTCCTGACCCAGGCCAGTGCGATGCCCCTCACTCAGCCCAGGGCTTTGTTTAGAATGACTGGGGAAGAGCAGCTCTTTCTCTCATGGTGCTTGTGCCTGTGAGGGCTGAACTGTGTGTAAACCCAGGCTATTACTACGTGAAGGGAGGGCCTGGCTAAAACTGATGCCAATGAAGAGGAAAAGAGAATTGAGAAGAGAGAGGCTGAGATCTAACAACATTATCTAGACCTGGACCCCTAATCATTCCTACTCCTGTACTTTTCAGCTACATGAAACAGAAAAAGCCTCTATTACTGTTACTATTAATACTGTTATTGTTGTTATTATTGTTATTTTCTTACATCATTTTGAGTTGTGTTTTCTGTTACTTACAACCAAAAGAATCTTGATCAATACAGTCATTCCACGTGAGTGGTGGAGAGAATGATGGCGGTGATGACTTTTTGGATCTGAAATGCTGTCCTCTTCCCACTGTGTATGCTGCGAGGGAGAAACGTGAGAAAAAGGTACAGCAAAGAATGGATTCCCATTCCCTGCATGTCTCCTGGAAGCCAGAGTTCAAGGCACGTGGCCTGGGACTAAGTCTGGATCTACGCCTCAGCTTAGCTCATCCCGGAGTGACCCTAGGCACAAAGTGAACCTCCTCACTGGGAGACATTAATTTATAGCTCTCTTTTCTTGGTAAGAATCAGAAATTACAAAAGTACTTTACAAACGAAAAGGTCTGTAAACATGTTGCTGTTACTATGGTTACTTTTGTTATGATCCCCATTGCTGGGATATTCCAGAGAGGCTGAATACCCACCTATCCCATGTATCAAATGGAAGCAACAGATGGTTGCAGATTTGATTTTTTCTTTTCTTTTATCTTTTCTTTCTTTCTTTCTTTCTTTCTTTCTTTCTTTCTTTCTTTCTTTCTTTCTTTCTTTCTTTCTTTCTTTCTTTCTTTCTTTCTTTCTTTCTTTCTTTCCTTCCTTCCTTCCTTCCTTCCTTCCTTCCTTCCTTCCTTCCTTCCTTCCTTCCTTTCTTTCTTTTTTTTGTTTTTTTGAGACAGGGTCTTGCTTTGTCACCCAGGCTGGAATGCAGTGGTGTGATATTGGCTGACTGCAGCATCAAACTCCTGGGCTCAAGCTATCCTTCCACCTCAGCCTCTTCAGCAGCTGGGACTACAGGCACACAACACCACACCTGGCTTTTTTTTTTTTTTTTTTGAGATGGAGTCTCCCTGTCGCCCAGGCTGGAGTGTAGTGGTGCGATCTCGGCTCACTGCAAGCTCCGCCTCCTGGGTCCACGCCATCCTCCTGCCTCAGCCTCCCAAATAGGTGGGACTACAAGCACCTGCCACCACGCCCAGCTATTTTTTTATTTTTATTTTTGTACTTTTAGTACAGATGGGGTTTCACCGTGTTAGCCAGGATGGTCTCGATCTCTTGACCTTGTGATCTGCCTGCCTCAGCCTCCCAAAGTGCTGGGATTACAGGTATGAGCCACTGCATCTGGCCACACCTGCCTAATTTTTACATTTTTTGTAGAGATGGCGTCTTGCTGTGTTGCCCAGGCTGGCCTCAAATTCCTGAGCTCAAACAGCCTTGGCCTTCCAAAGTTCTGGGATTATAGGCATGAGTCCCATGCTCAGCCCAGATTAGATGGATTTTAAGGGTCTTTTGCCTTCAGGAATCTTGATGAAGGGAACTTCATCAAGTTTGGGGGGCTAGATCAGCTGTCTGTATTTCAGGAAGTTGCAGATTACTTGTACAAGACCATGCAGGGAGCCAGTGTCAGACTTGGTCCAGTCAGTTCTGTTGGACTCTACAGACCTTGTCTATCCACTGAGACATCCTGCGTCAGGATGCAAAAAAGCAGTGGTGGAGAAAACTCAGAAAAAGAAGGAAAAAGACCTGAAATAAGAGACTATCTTAAAATCTAGGAAATGACAAAGTGTCCCCAGGAGCCACCTAAGACATGGCAATGAGATCCTCAAGTGGGTAGAAGTCCTGGTTTGATCCACTGGCTTGACCTTCTAGGAATCTTGACTTTGTTAAAGCCCATTCATTTACTCATTCATGGAACATTTGTTGAACACCTACTGTGTGCAAGACCTTGAACCAAGGCTGTGAAGATGAATTAGGCACCTCACCCTCAAGGAACTCCATCCACGGGGGGATATATTTGTAGAAATAACTCATTCTAGTACAATATGCTAAGTTGTAAATAGGGCTGTTAGCAAGAAGTACATAGTAGAGGTGGAGTAAATAGAAATGACTCTAAACTAAGGATATCTTGGAAGGGTTTAATAAAGGAGAAGGTCACCTGAGCTTATTTTAAGGCTTACATAGGAGTTCATCACATTGACAAGGGGAGGAATGCGCATACCTGGCCAAGGTAATGGCCCCAGGAAAGGTAGAGAAGCACATGTGATTTGCAGGTTTGGAGAGAATAAGTAGATGTTGGATATACAGTTGGACATGGAAGGTAGGGCTTGTAGGAGAAGCGCTCAGAGAATTCAGCAGAACCAGAGGTTGAGTAAATGCTGGCAACAGAAGGTTGAATTGTTTGACTTTCAACATTGAGTAACAATGAACTTGAACCCACATGAAGAAAGAAAGAGATGTCTGAGTATCTACATTTCTTCCTTCAATGTCCTTGATCTTCTGGGTCACATGTTTTGCTTGGGTGGGTGGTTTGGGGATTTAAAACCTGTAGTGGATTTGTTTAGGATGCAAGAGTAAGGAGGACAGGCAATATTGAAACCAGTTCAGTTGTCTCACAGAAATGATGTTTGTGGTATTGACATAAATGTAGAAATTGATCCTCCCAGTCTTGAAACTTGAGAAACTTACATTTGTCTTATCTGAGTTCCTTTCTCAGGAAACCAACCCTCAGGCCTCCCAGTTAGTATCAAGGGACAAAAACTTACCAGATCACCACATCTGGACAATGAGATGCCAGACTCCTTACCCATCACAATTGCTTCCTGACCCCTCCCTAATGCCTGTTGATCACCCCCTCTTACCCCTCCCTCATTCCTGTTGACCACCTCCTCTTCCTCACTCCTGTCTAATGCCTGTGGACCACCTCCTCTTCCTCACTCCTGTCTAATGCCTGTGGACCACCTCCTCTTCCTCATTCCTGTTTTCCCATGCATAGTTACATTTCTTCCCTGCTATATAAACCCCTAATTTTAGTCAGTTGGGGAGACAGATTTGAAACTGATCTTCCGTTCTGCTTAGCTCTGGAATAAAGCCTTCCCTGGCAATATTCATTGTCCCAGTGATTGACCTTCTGTGCAGTGAGCAGCAGGACCTAGACAGAACCCCTGGCATTTTGGTAGTAGTACTGAGGCGGAAACTTACTGTGAATATGGTAGGGAGAAGTCAGCTTAGTTTTCCAAACTAGGATGTCAACAGTTGAGGCAGGACTCTTTAAAATGTGATGGCCTATAGTGAAAAACCAGAAGCACCTGCCCTGATGTAGCAGGCTTTGGGTTCAATCAGACTCCTGGTTCCACTACGTTCCATCCATGTCAACTCAAATACCTGTCTTCAACTCTCTGAGCCCCCGTTTCCTCACTGTAAAATGGAGATAGTGTTTTTCTCAGGAATATTTTGAATTTAGAAAATCAAGTGAATCAAGGCACCCTGCATTGTGCTGGGTATGTAGCAAGTGTTTAATTGTTAGGGATTATGTTTTATTGCAATATAACCACAGTACATCTGCAGTGACGGTTGCAGCTCACCAAGCCACCTTGAGGTCATGATACTTGTTTTGTTGTAGGTCCCTCTTCCTATGAATGGGTGTGAATGAGGTCATGGTAACTATATCAGTGTAAGGGATCACACATAATAAAGTGCTTAGCATAGTGCCTGGTGCATAATGGTACTCACTTGGTTTTAAAAAATCTTGAGAATGAAAGGCCCAGCCATCCATGGGAATGCAGTGGCATGATATTGGCAGACTGCAGCCTGAAACTCATGGGGTCAAGCTATCCTCCCATCTCAGCCTCCTGAGCAGCTAGGACTACAGGCACACACCACCACGCCTGGCTAATTTTTAAATTTTTTGTAGAGTATATTCCATACAGCAGCAAGACAGACTGGTTTGTTCTGGAGTGGCAAAGAGCAGTCCATCTGCTGCAGCCCCCACTTCCCACACCCAGGGAAGCAGCCAGGAATCTCTCACTGCAATCTTTCTGAGGCCTCAGTGGGGTCCTGGCGTGTCGTCCCCGGGAAATCCTACGACCTACCCTCCTACTGTCCTTTCTCCTTTTCTAGCATACTATTTCTCCGCAGCTTTCTTTTCCTCCTTCTCTTTTGCCTTTCCTCACTTTTCTTTCTTTTCTTCCTCCTTCCCTCCCTTCCTTCCTTTCTTCCATTCTTTGTCTCTTTTCTTTTATTCTTTCCTCCCCCTCTGTTTTCCTTCTTTCCATCTGTGCATCAAAGCTTTGCTCTGTGCTACTCAGATGCAGCTTCTTTTTACAGAAGCACATTTCCCAGGCGGTGTCAGGGGAGAGGTTCCCCCCCGTTTTGGAAACAGGATCCAACAATTTTCACGTGAGTTGGGGCGTGAACGATCAAAATGTTACTCCAATGGCAAAGTCAAAGGAGAAGCTGTCGCAATATCAGTCCAAAAAAAGCGGAACATTTATATGCATTTACTTGGGACTAGGTCCAGGTCCCTATGCAAATAAAGCATTTGCTTGGAAAAAAACAAAATAAGAAGTCTGTTGAGGCTCCTTCCCCAGGGAGCATCAGGAACAGAGTGGGTTACTGCAGCCCTTTCTAGCACCAGGACACTGGCCTTCGTTCTGTCAATGCTGGACTTCCCCAGCTCCTCTGCCCTGGAGTTTCCTAAAGACTCAGCTGATTGATCCCATGGTGCCCAATGCAGGAGCACTTTGGAAGCCTCAGGCCTGGTGATTGTATTGCCTAAGGGCTGGCAGTCTCCATCCTGCCCTGGGGTGAACCTCTTGTCTTATGAATTCTCCCCATATGGTAAATGAGCCTGAGAGCAATAACTTACACATACTCTCAGAGTGATCCTCTGTGGCAAATGCACCTGGATGCAGTTTAGAGTTGCGAGCTAAGGATTCTGGGAATGGCCAAGCAGGAGATTCATTCCTTCTCTGTGTGGAACATCTGAGTCCCTGGCCTGTCCCATGGAACATGGGCCAGATAACAGATATAGGGGATTGAGCCCATTGTTTTGGGTTAAGCAAAGTTGCCAGGTGGAGGTTGTTAGGAGGAGGCTGCTAAGTGGAAATGCTCTATAAACCATGTGCTTTTTGCAAGCAGTTGCAGATCTTCTGCCCAGTTCACTGCCCTTTCTGCCCTGTAAGCCCTCAATAAAACCCTGTGTCTCATTTGCTGGCTCTGGGGCTCTTGTTCAGCCTCTTGAACTTGGTGCCAGTCGCTTTGGAGTAGATAGGAGTTCAGCATAACACTCCCCCACCCCCAATTAAAGTCATGCCTGGTATTTTCAACCTGTTGGCTTAGTTTTTATCCCTGACCAAGTCATCTCTTCTGCATGGATGAGAGGATCTTGACATCCTGTCTTACTCTTCAACCGTTTGCTTACAAGGGTTGAACCTGGAATCACAGTAATACAGATGGCCTGACTGTAGGCATCATTATTGCTGGGATTCTTCTGAAGTCCTGCCTCACCTGGGCTGGTCCTCTTGATGGCGTCATATGCCTACACTTTACACAGAGATCTTGTTCCTGTTTTCTACGTGCAAGCCAGGGACCACAGAGTGGATCCTGTTTTCTACCCCTACTAGGTCTTCCCCAAGGTCCCAAGGCCAGCGGGCTCTCTCAGAGGCATCTCCCATTGATTGGAGGCCAGGCTGCCAGACTGGGGGGTGGGCTAGGGTCACGGGGTCTTGCAGGAGGCTGGGAGCAAGGGAAAGGGCAGATGGGAGGAGAAATCAGGAACTCCCGGCCCAACCAAGGCGTATAAATCGCCAGGTGGCTGTGAAGTCTTTTAAATGTTTTGACAATCCCCAATCCATCAGAGCCTTTAATTGGGTTTTGACTGAGTTGTTCTATATGTAAATACCAGTTACTGGTGAGGTTGTTTATAGCCAAACTGTCTGTTTATGCAAATTATGTTCCAAGATCACAGCGTTTTCATTGCAGGATAAAAAACATTCCTTTTATTTAATGCCAACATTGCTTCCTCCTTGGGCTGGGGTTTATTTTCCTCTTTGCCTTTTAAATACGGCAAAGCAATTTGGTGAGCCAGAGGAGAGGCGTTTCCCATGCAGCGGAGACCACGAGGTCTCCTGCAGAGGGGGGACATGAGGGTGGTTGATTGGTTGCCAAAGATTCATAGAATGTATCTGCAGGGACCTTAGCTCATCTTGCCTCCCAAAACAAAGACCCATTGAATGCCGGGGGCTCATTGCTCTTTCAAGCAGCCTGGCCCATGTTTGGGCAATATTGACTTTTACAGTTATCCCTTAGAATGGTTTGGGATTTGTCTTGTTGAAACTGACTCTTCAACTGGTCTCTTAGGATCATCCGATCCCCCTTCTCTCACTTCGATGATTATAATAGTTCTCATCCCCCTTCCAAAATAATCTCTTCACAACCCAGGTGAACTTTGGGCAGGGCAGATCTATCTCTCCTGTCTGTCTACCAGTTGCCTGCAAGATAAAATCTGTCTCCTGCATGGCCGAGCTGATGTTCTGTGATCAGGACCACATCTTCCACACCCTACCAGGTTATCCTTGAACCCTAAACCCCAGCTCTACTGAATTGCTTCTAGGTTTTTATCCCTGGCCTGCCAAATGGAGCTGATGAAATAAAAATCTTGAAGACTGGTGCCACCACGCATGCCTTCGTTTCTATATTTATCAAGTGCTCTGCATTAAACCCTGGTGGTAGAGCAGGGAGCAACACAGAGCAAGGCCCTGCCCTCCTTGGGGCGTCTGCATGCAAATGCTTGGTTTCCAGCCTCTGTGGAGATGCCTCCTCCAGCAGGTGCACAGTCAGCAGGAGAGTCCAAACCTTTCTTCCTATCAAGCTCACTGCTCCCATTTGCCCCTCCCTCTTAGCCAACTCACAGTTTATCTCCTGTCAAAGCAAACTAAAATTGGCCTGAGAAGGATTCCGTACTTCTATATTTGAGTCCTGTGGACAAACTGTAATCTAGCTTAATGGTCAGACAAGATTGAAAACCTAACTTAGGAGCATGTGCCTGTAACAACAGCTGAGTCTTGGCCAAATCTTGTGGCCATACTTCGACCGCTCATAGACTGCTAAGTGTGCAAACTGTGTTCAAATAAGGAAGCGCAACCTGTAACCAGTCCAGCTGTTTCTGTGCCTCACTTCTGATTTCTGTAGGTCACTTCTTCTTCTTTTTTGTCTATAAATTTGTTCTGACCACGAGTCATCCTGGGAGTCTCTCTGAATTGGCTATGATTCTGGGGGCTGCCTGACTCCAAATCGTTCGTTGCTCAATTAAACTCCTTTCAATGTAATTTGGCTGCAGTTGTTCTTTCAACATTACTCTGTTGAAGAAAATTGTGGTCAGCAGGAAAGTTCCCCTCCTTTTCTTTTGCTTCTCCATTTGAATGGACATCCTCCTCCTGCTCCCTCTTTCCTTTCCATTTGGAAGGGAAAGTGAGTCTGGTGAATCCACCTGTATCTCAGGTATCCACTCCTCTGCCCCTTCAGGGGTTCTTCTCCAGCGATGGTTTTGCATTTCTTCTGCACGTTTCTCCTCTGCCTCTACTATTGACCAGTCACCCCTTCAATGTGCTCAGAAATCTCTCCACCATGGAATGAGAGTTTTAGAGCAACATTTCCTCAATGGTGCATGTTCCTGATGTTCAAACATCCTCCAACTCAAAAGCACATCAGTATTACCTCGGCAGACTTTAAGAGCAGATGCCTAGACCACATCACAGAGCAATTAAAACAGTGCGTGGTGGTGGGAAGTCCAGGAATCAACAGGTTTTGAAATCTCCCCTAAGGTGATTCTGTAATTAGCCAGGATTGATAGTCACTGCGACTGTCTTGTTCTTCTCCCTACCACAGAAAATCCATTTAAAATTAGTCAAGACACTGTCTCCATTTCCCCATCTTCCCACTGATTCCTCAATTTATTGCCATCCAGCCTCATTCCATGAGCTTCTTAAAATTGCTTTGAAAATCCCACCAATAGGTCTCTGTTATCTAAACCCAGCTGACCCTTCTCGGGCTCAACTCATGGTGCTTTTGATAGCGTTGACCATGCCTTCTTTCTTGCAGTGACCTCCGTGACTCCAGTGATGCCAACCTGTGGTGATTCTCCTGCAGTTGTTCCTTCTCAGACTCTTTTGTGAGCCTCCATTTTTACAGCCACTTTTTGGATATTGGTGTTCCAAGCATTTCCTTTTCTCTTCTCTCTGGGTGAGTTAATCTATTATCTCTACCTCTATAATGATGATTTCCTGAATTCCATTTCTAGCTCAACCGTCCCAAGCTCCAAATCCTTCTCCACTACCCACTGAACATCTCATATGCTTTATCTCCAAACCAGATTCTCTTCTTTCACTCCCATCTCTTTGTGTGTCACCATCACAGTACCCAATATCGAAACCTAAAAGTCTATTTCTCTGTATCTTCTTCACGTGCAATTGACTATTGGAGCCCGCAGATTCTGGAGCCCAAATACTCACTGAGTCTCTCTGTTCCTCTCTAACCTGCATCATTCCTCTCTTAGTTCAGTCCTTCATGATTTATCTCTTGGATTGTTTTCTTTTTCTTTTTTTTGAGACGGAGTTTTGCTCTTGTTGCCCAGGCTGGAGTGCAATGGTGCAATCTGGGCTCACTGCAATATCCGCCTCCTGGGTTCAAACGATTCTCCTGCCTCAGCCTCCCTAGCAGCTGGGATTACAGGCATGCACCACCACCCCGGCTAATTTTTTTGTATTTTTAGTAGAGACGGGGTTTCTCCATGTTGGTCAGGCTGGTCTCGAACTCCCAACCTCAGGTGATCCGCCTGCCTTGGCCTCCCAAAGTGCTGGGATCACAGGCTTAAGCCACCGCACCCGACCGCTTTCTTAGTCCTCCTTGTAGACTCACCTCCTTTAAGCCTCTGTCATCTCAGCAATCTCACTATAGTCCAAATTTGACCATAACTTTACTCCTTGAAAATCACCTTTCAAGGGCTCTCTGTTGCACAAACAGTTAAAAATCCAAGTTTCTTAAAATGTGTGTGGGTGTTACAACAGGATAGTTACATGACTCAGAAAAATGTCAGTTGATACATAGCATGAGCGCCCCTTTAATGCAGGTCTGGAGTGAGGCCTGAGAATCTGCATTTCCAACTAGGTCCCAGGCAGCACCAAGGCTGCTGGAACAACAAGTTGAATAGAAATGTGATATTTCTTCTTTTTTTTAAGACCCCCTCCTTTTTTTTTTTCTTTTTAAGACAGAGTCTTGCTTTGTGGCCCTTGTTGGAGTGCAGTGGCGCAATCACAACTCACTGTAGCCTCCGCCTCCCAGGTTCAAGAGATTCTCATGCCTCAGCCTCCCATGTAGCTGAGATTACAAGTGTGTGTCACCATGCCCAGCTAATTTTTGAATTTTTTGTAGAGATGAGGTTTCACCATGTTTGCCAGGCTGGTCTTGAACTCTTGGCCTCAGAAGATCCACTCACCTTGGCTTCCCAAAATGCTGGGATTACAGGCATGAGCCTCTGCGCCCAGTTTAGATCTATTTTTAAAAAATTGTAAAAATCCTTATTGCTTATTTTCCTCTCTTTTATTGTGAAATGTATCTTGATAAATAATTACAACTACAGATATTCAGAAGTCTCCAAACAAGTGCTGCAAGGGCTATAAACATTACCTAGTGCAATAGAGAAGAATCCAGAGGCCCACAGAAGGAGTGTGGTGAGCTCAAGGCTATACAGAAAATCAGTGGCCGACTCAGGCTCAGGGCAGGTTCTGTGATTCTCTCCGCATCAATCTTTGTACAGCAGGCTGGAAACCAGAGAATCAGAGAGAAATCTGTGAGCAGCGAATCTGCCCCTGTGGTGGGTACAAAGCCCCTAGGAGGACATCGTTAGTATTCCACAGAAATTCCCATGCACCTGCTCTCACATTCATCAGGCAAGCCACAGTTATGTCCCCATTTGGGGCTGGGGGCAAACTGTCCATGCAGGCTTGTGAAGAAGTTATATTTAAAAGCCGAACTGAAGCTGTGGGTCATTCATGATCCACTAAATATTTAAGAGGTGTGTCTTAAGGCATTTGAAAATTACAGGGATATTTCATGATCTCATTTTGGAGCATATATGTCTGGCTGGGCTAGACATAGTCCCTGGCTATGGGTGGCTCTGTTTTGCTTGGGAAAGCCAAATATAAATAAAAGACTGGAAAATCCAGTAATTTACATAGTGAGAAGAGAAGAGTGATGTTGGCTGGGAAAGCACCTCGGACACATACCTTGATAGCCCTGAAGGGGAAGCAGTTGGTGGGACCCAGGTGGGATCTGAGGAGGGAGGCAGTGGAGATAAAAACGATGGAGCTAAGGCGGGAGGATCACCTTAGGTCAGGAGTTCGAGACTTAGCCTGGCCAACATGGCAAAATCCCGTTTCTACCAAAAATAAAATAAAATAAAAAGAATAAAAATTAGCCAGGCATGGTAGTGCATGCCTGTAATCCCAGCTACTCTGACGCTGAGACAGGAGAATCACTTGAGCCTGGGAGGTGGACGTTGCAGTGAGCCGAGATCGCGCCACTGTACTCCAGCCTGGACAACAGAGTGAGACTCTGTCTCAAAAACAAAGAAACAAAAAACAATGACACTAGCTACTATTAGGAGAAGCAGGGACAGGCCCAGGATTTATGGGGCACAGGAACTAAAGGGGTCTGGGTCAAGTCCCAGAGAAAATGGATTGGCCCCACCAGTGTTGATCTTTTTTTTGGCTTTTAAAATGTTCCTGATTTATGTATCACTTGGTTAAAAAAAAAAGCAACCACAACACAAAGCAAAACAAAAAACCTCCTACAATAAAAGAAGATAATACAGAAAATAGTTGTTCCTCAGGGTTTCGCCTCCAGTCTCCCTGTTGACCAGCCACCATCCCCAGAGGCAACAGCTGCATCCTGCTTTTTATGGACCTTTCAAGATATATTACATGAGCACATTTATGTTTCCATTGATGGAAGGATATTATAAGCTCCGTTCTATGTCTTTTTTTGTGTGTACTGATATATCACGTATCTCGAATATCATTTCATATCAGTACATAGCAATGTCCCTTATTATTTTAACAGCCACATTGTATTCTGTTAAAATGTAGCACTGTAGTTTATTTAACCTTCTTTTCTGGATGGATGGCTATATTATTTCCAGTCTTTTGCTACCGTAAACTGTTTTTGCCAAGAATATCTTTCTAGGTATGTTTCCACATCATGTGTGGATATATCTGCAGGCTGCCTCTTAGAAGGGGAATCAGTGGGCCAAATGCATATGTGAATCGGTATTTTGAGAGGTATTTTCAAAATTTCCCTACAGAGAGGTTGTAGCACATTTACACTCTCACCACAAATGTTTTTTCACACACCCTCACAATCAAACACTTTGAGGGTTTTAAAAAAAATTGAGGTAAAATTTACAAATTGTAGTATATACAGACCTTAACTGTATTGTGCAGTGGGGTTTGACAAACGTGTAAACCCATGTAACCCACACCCCAATCAAGACAGAGAGCAATTTCATTACTTTTGAATGTTTTCTCATGCCCCTTCCCAGTCAATCTTAACCTGTTCCAGGTGTCAGTCACTGCTCTTATTTTTATTGCCATAGGTTTTGCTCTTGAATGTCACAGAAATGGAATCACACAGTGTTTATTCTTGCATCTGATTTCTTTCACTTGACATAAGAGGTGTGAATTTCATACATGTTATATCAGTAGTTCCTCCCTTTTCATTACTGAGTAGTATTCCATTGCATGCATACTGTGTATTAAGATTTATTTATCTGTTTACCTCTTGATGGATATTTGGTTGCTTTGGGACTATTAGAAGCAAAGCTGCCAATGACATTCTTGAGCAACTTTTTGTGTGGACATATGTCTTCGTTTATTTTGGATACATGCCCAGGAGTGGAATTGCTATGTCATAGCGTAGGTGTATGTTTAACTATATGAGAGACTGACAAACTGTTTTTCAAAGTAACTATAGTATTTTATTTATTTTGTTTGCATAAAATTTACATGCCTAATCTTTTTCTTTTTATCTTTTTAAATACTTTAAGTTCTGGGATGCATATGCAGAATGTGCAGGTTAGTTACATAGGTATACATGTGCCATGGTGGTTTGCTGCACCCATTAACCCGTTACCTACATTAGGTATTTCTCTTAATGCTATCCCTCCCCTAGCCCCCCACCCACCGAGAGGCCCCGGTGTGTGATGTTCCCCTCCCTGTGTTCCCAACTGCAGTTCATGAGAGTTCTGGTTGCTCTACAGGCTTGCTAATATTTGGTGTTCTCAACCTTATAAATTTGGATTATTCTACTGGGTGTGAGGTTTTATCTCATTATTTTAATGAGTATTAAATGTGTTTTAATGTGGGTTTTCCTTATGATTAATTCTATTGAGCACATTTTCATGTGCTTATTAGCCATTCTTACATCTTCTTTTGTACAATGTCTGAGTCTTTTGCCTATTTTTATTGGGTTATTTGTTTTGTATTATTGATTGGCAGGCGTTCTTTATATATTTGGATACTAATCTTTTGTCAGATATGTATTTTTTCCCAGTCTGTGATTTGCCTATTTTTAAATGATGTCACTTGATGAGCAACCTTTTAAAATATTGAATTCCAATTAATTCTTTTGTGGTTAGTGCTTTTCCTGTCCTAAGAAATCTTTGCCAAAATTGTGAAGTTATTCTTTTGTTTTCTTTTGAAACTTTAAAATTTTTACTTTTATGTTTATGTCTATGGTCTACTTTGAGTTAATTTTCCTATATGATGTGAGGTAGAGGTAAAAGTTAATTTTTTTCCCAAATGTTTATCCAGTTACTCCAATGCTATTTGATGAAAAGATATTTATTTCCTCCACTGAATTGTTTGGACATCTTAGTTAAAAAAACCAACTGACTGTATAAGTATGAATCTTTTCTGAATTTTGTTTTGCAGTGATTCTTATGCCAATGCCATACTCTCTCTCTTTTTCTTCAATTTTTATTTTAAGTTCAGGGATACATGTGCAGGATGTGCAGGTTTGCTACATAGATAAATGTGTACCATGTGTGGTTTACTGTACAAATCATCCCATCACGCAGGTACTGAGCCCAGCATCCATTAGCTATTCTTCCTGATGTTCTCCCCACACCCACAGGTGCCCAGTGTGTGTTGTTCCCCTGCCACCCCCTGCCCATGTGTCCCTGTGTTCTCATCAGTCAGCTCCTACTTGTAAGTGAGAACATAAAGTGTTTGTTTTTCTGTTTCTGCGTTAGTTTGCTGAGGATGATGGCTTCTAACTCCATGCATGTCCCTGCAAAGGATATGATCTTATTCCTTTTTGTGGTTGCATAGTATTCCACGGTGTATATGTACCACATTTTCTTCATCTAGTCTATCACTGACGGACATTTAGGTTGATTCTATGACTTAGCTATTGTAAATAATGCTGCAGTGAATACACATGTGCATGTATCTTCATAATAGAATGATTTCTATTCCCTTGGTTATATGCCCAGTAATGGGATTGCTGGGTCAAATGGTATTTCTGCCTCTAGTTCTTTGAGGAATTGCCACACTGTCTTCCACAGCGGTTGAATTAATTTACACTACCACCAACAGTGTGAAAGCATTTCTTTTTCTCCACAACCTCTCCAGCATCTGTTGTTTTTTGACTTTTTAGTAATAGCAGTTCTCACTAGCTTGCGATGGTATCTCACTGAGGTTTTGATTTGCATTTCTGTAATGATCTGTAATGTTGAACATTTTTTTCATGTTTGTTGGCTGCATATATGTCCTCTTTTGAGAAGTGTCTGTTCACATCCTCTAGCCCTTTTAAATGGGATTGTTTGCTTTACTCTTGTAAATTTGTTTACGTTCCTTGTAGGTTCTGGATATTAGACCTTTGTCAGATGGATAGATTGCAAAATTTTTCTCCCGTTCTCTAGGTTGTCTTTTCACTTTGATGATAGCTTCTTTTGCTGTGCAGGAGCTCTTTAGTTTAATTAGATCCCATTGTCAACTTTCGCTTTTGTTACAAGTGCTTTTGGTGTTTTCATCATGAATCTTTGCCCTTGCCCATGTCCTGAATGGCATTGTCTAGATTTTCTTCTGGGGTTTTTATAGTCTTGGGTTTTACATTTAAGTCTTTACTTTATCTTGAGTTAATTTTTGTATATGGTGTAAGGATGGGGTCCAGTTTCAATTTTCTGCATAATGCTATACCCTATTGATTACTGTAGCTTTATTGTAGGTTTGAGGTCAGGTTATGGAAGTCATCCCACTTTGTTCTTTTCTGAGATTGCTTTGGATATTCTGAGCCCTTCCATTTATACACAAGTTTTAGAATCAACTTGTTGATTTTTATTAAAAAAGGCTGCTGAGATTTTGATTAAGTCTATGTCAAATTTATAAATCAATGTAGGGAGGCTATCATCCTAACACAATTAAACCTTTCAATCCATGAATATATCTCTCCATTTATTTAAGTCTTATTTAATTTCATTCAGCAATGTTTTGATGTTTTGCAATACTTTAGCACAGAGTTTTTACATAGCATTCAATTGATTCCTAAACAGTTTATGTATTAGATGCTATTGTAAATAATATTATATTTTATTTTCCAATTTTTGTTGGTAGTAAATAGAAATCTAATTGAATTTTATTAAACTTGTATTTTATAATTTTGCTAAATTTTCATACTAGTTCTAGTAGTTTTTTGGGCAGATTCGTTTGAATTTTCTACATATAGAATTATGTCATCTTTGAAGACAGAAAGTTTTACTTCTTCTTTTCTAAAATGTATGTCTTTCCTGAACCTTTGCACCATGTTGAATAGAAGTGTTATTGAGTGGATATTCTTTCTCTGTTGCCAACTTTACAATTCCTTAGGGAAGGTCCACTCAATGTTGGCTGATAAGCGTTTTGAACTTTACCAACCTAAAAATAAACAGTATCTCATTTAAGAAAATAAATTTAAGAAAATGCTAGAAGAGTGTTAACCTATTTTCGTATATTTACATGAACTCCTCTCATGACTGTATTAATTTTCTTATTGAGCTCTTGAACAATTTTGTTTAAATCAGATTCATCTATGGGTGTACTCTCTGTCCCTTTCTTTCTCTCTCTGCCTCTGTCTCTGTTACTGAGAGTGATCATTTTATAATATATTGTCTTCCTGGAATTCATTAGTCTGTACTAGAAATAGTTTTGAAATTAGACTAACCATGATTACTAATCATTGCTTCTACCTTTGAGCTTATATTATGTCAGGCACTGAACTAAATTCTTTGCATATTTTATTATCAAAGAAGCAGAATTGTGTACTGATGACAGGGGTTCCAACATAGGCCTACATTTTCCTAGCTTTAGGACCTTGGGTGAGTTACCTAATTTCCTCTTTCTTCAGTTTTCTTATCTGTAAACTGGGGGTGATGATGTCTAACTCAGCATTATTATGAGAATTAAATAAACAAATGCCTGTAATACACTTATCACAGGACCTGATGCATAGTGTGACGTAAGTGCTTTTTAAAAAGTGCATCTCATTTAATTCTCATAAAAAAAGCTGTGATAGCTGGACGCGCGGTGGCTCACGCCTGTAATCTCAGCACTTCGGGAGGCCAAGGCAGGCAGACCACGAGGTCAAGAGACCCAGACCATCCTGGCCAACATGGTGAAACCCTGTTGCTACTAAAAATATAAAAATTAGCTGGGAGTGGTGGTGTGTACCTGTAGTCCCAGATACTTGGGAGACTGAGGCAGGAGAATCACTTGAACCTGGGAGGTGGAGGTTGCAGTTAGCTGAGATCATGCCGCTGCACTCCAGCTTGGCAACAGAGCGAGACTCCATTAAAAAAAAAAAAAAAAAAAAAGAAAAGAAAGAAAAGAAAAGAAAAAAGCTGTAATAAATGGACTATAATCATCCTCATTTTACAGATAAAAATACTGAGGCCCAGTGAGATGAAGAAATTTTCTAAAGGGTACTCTGCTAGTAATTCGATCAGGGTTTGAATCCAGAAGTCTTATCCCGGAGTTTTTACTTGGACTCTGTGCACTATAGTCCTCGTGAGGCATTATAGCTCCACGACTCGTGTGAGGAAACTGAGGCACAGTGAGAATTAAGTGACCCATTAAAAGTCCACAACAGTGTTCAACAGGACTGTAACCATTCTTCCTTACTCCATCATAGCTCATGCGTTTGATCTTGCACTGCACTGCTCCTCTTAACACTAATTTGCTTCTCCAGGATCAAAACCTGGCTGTGCCTCTTTCCAGCTGTGTAACCTCAAACAAGTTGCCTTGCTTCTATAACATTACATTTCATCACTTGTAAAATAAAACATTGACACAATTAAAATATTACAGATAATTATGTGGAAATAAACAAGGACCACCCAAGTGAGAACACACAGAAGCTTCTTATTTAATGCTTGCTATAGCAAGGGAGTCAGCCACCTCTATCACTCACATTTGCTTGACTTGAAGGCTGTGCAGAGAGAAAGCTTTATAGCGAAGAAGGGAGAGTGTCTGGCGTGCTCTCTTCGGAGGTTGTTGACTGGGGAGGCTGGAGGTCGGCTAACTAAAAGCATCTCATGGCTTGATTTGGGAAAGAGAATCTTTGGCTTTCTCTGGTTGGTCCAGAGTTAGAAGCTGGTGCAGAAAATAGGGTTGTTAGCAGTGGCCAACCAAGTGCTTTTTAAAAAGCACATTTCATTTAATTCTCTTAAAAACTCTCTTTCCAGCTGTGTAACCTCAAACTGTTCTGGAACGTTTGCTGCAGAGGTTGTGGGTTAGAGAGTCCATAGTCCTATAGGGTCTGGTTATTGTCCATTTGTACATTCAGTCTCTCAATGATGATTACCTTATGTGACTGTTAAGATGAATTGTGTACAATGTCTAGCATAGCACCCAGCACATAGCAGATACTCAGCAAATATGGCTGAATCCAAATCTGATTTGGTTTTCTGGTCAAAAAAAACAAAAAAAACAAAAATAAAAACTCCGTACTGACTGAACAAAGGGACCTTCACCTTCACTCCCTGGGGTGATGTGTAGCGAAGCCTGCTAGGGAGACCACAGCACACCCAGCTCCAGAGCTCCAGTGATCTTTCTCAGAGAGACTCACGGTGTCCCAGAAAGATCAGGGCCCCAGCTAAGCTTTGCCTAAAGCTGCACATCTCAACCCTATTAGAATGACTGGGAAGTCATAAAAAGTACTGATAGCTGATTCTGAGTTGTTTACTCTAGAGTAGGGGTTGGGCACACTTTCTTTTAGGGATATTTTAATATGCAACCAGGGTTGCAAACTACTGCTTTAAAACATTTATTCTCCTGTTTTTTAATTTGACAAATCATCTATTGCACCTTATTTGATGCCCAGGCTAGCACTAGGCTCAAAGATAAGAGAAGATCATCTACTCGTTTATTCATTCATTCAACCATGAAAATGCAGGGTCTGTGCTGGGTTTTCTGGGAGCCGTGTGAGCAGTGAACTCTTCCTTCTGTAGCCTATGCTGGCTAAGATCTTACACAATTTGGGGTCAGACAGTCGTGCGCTCTAATATATCTTTATCTTTTCCCTCTTCTGTGATTTTGGAAAAATATTTATGACTTACTTGCTACATTGACTTAGATAAAACCTAAACTTCTAGAAGCCTCAGTCTAATCTATAAAATAGGGACATACCAGTTGAGACCTAGTTAGGAAAACTCAGAACTCACACTAGATATTTCAAACAGAGAGAAAAATGCAGGGCCTTTCTTATGCAGGTATTAGAATGCTGAAAGGGGAGAAGGGGAGATATTAGGAATGCAGGAAGTAACAACTATAACCCAGTGCTGGGGAACAAAAGGGAAGAAGTCATGTTATAGAACTTAGGAGTTCAAAGCGGGGTCCCTTACAAGTGAGTGCTTGAATCATTATTTTTATTTGTATTCTTTAAATAATGCCTTTTTATTATAAATTTTTGTGGGTGCATAGTAAATATATGTATGTATGTATGTATGTATTTAATACATAAGATGCTTTGATACGGGCTGTAATATGGGTACAATAAGTGTGCAATAAATAAGCACACGATGGAGAACGGGGTAACCATCACTTCAAGCATTTATCCTTTGAGTTACAAACAACTCAATTACACTCTTTTAGTTATTTTAAAATGTACAGTTATTATTAACTATAGTCACCCTATTGTGCTGTCAAATGATAGATCTTATTCATTCTTTCTATTATTTTGTAGCTGTTTACCATCCTCCCCTCCTTCCATTCCACTACTACCTTTTCCAGCCTCTGGTAACCACCTTTCTACTCTCTATGTCCATGAATTCGATTGTTTTGATTTTTATATTCCACAAATAAATGAGAATATATGATGTATGTCTTTCTGTGCCTAGCTTATTTTACTTAATGTAATATTCTCCAGTTTCATCCATGTTGTTGCAAATGACTGGACCTCATTCTTTTTTATGACTGAATAGTACTCTGTTGTGTATACGTACCACATTTCCTTCCTTTCTCTTTCCTTCCTTCCTTCCTTCCTTCCTTCCTTCCTTCCTTCCTTCCTTCCTTCCTTCCTTCCTTCCTTCCTTCCTTCCTTCCTTCCTTCCTTCCTTCTTTCTTTCTTTCTTTCTTTCTTTCTTTCTTTCTTTCTTTCTTTCTTTCTTTCTTTCTTTCTTTCTTTCTTTCTTTCTTTCTTTCTTTCTTTTTGAGATGGAGTCTTGCTCTGTTGCCCAGGCCGCAGTGCAGTGGCACGATCTCGGCTCACTGCAACCTCTGCCTCCCAAGTTCAAGTGATTCTCCTGCCTCAGCCTCCTGAGCAGCTGGGATTACAGGTGCCCACTGCCACGCCAGACTAATTTTTGTATTTTCAGTAGAGACGGGATTTCACCATGTTGGTCAGCTGGTCTCGAACTCCTGACCTCGTGATCCGCCCACCTCAGCCGCCCAAAATGCTGGGATTACAGGCGTGAGCCACTGCACCCGGTGACATTTTCTTCACCCAATTATCTGCTTATGGACGCAGGTTGCTTCCAAATCTTAGCTATCACCAACAATGCTGCAGCAAACATAGGAGTGCAGATACGTCTTTGATATATTGATTTCAAAAAACTAAAAAAAATCAGTGGGACTGCTGGATCCTATGGTAGCTCATTTTCAGTTTTTTAAGGGCTCTCCAAACTGTTCTCCACAGTTGTACCAATTTACATTCCCACTAAGAGTGTACAAGGGTTCCTTTTTCTCCACATCCTTGCCAGCGTTTGTCCTTGCCTGTCTTTTGGATATAAGCCATTTTAACTGGGGTGAGATGATATTTCATTGTAGCTTTGATTTACTTTTCTCTGATGATCAATGACACTGAGCACCTCTTCATACGCCTGTTTGCAATTGTATGTCTTCTTTTGAGAAATGTCTATTCAGATCTTTTGCTCATGTTTTGATCAGATTATTAGACTTTTTCTTATAGAGCTGTTTTAGCTCCTTCTGTATTCTGGTGGATGGTTGACTCTTGAAGGGAGGTGTTCCAATAGGTGGCTCTTAGGTTCCTGGAGATAGCAAGTTGCAGCTGTTTACATCTCTGAGGCACTAGGGGCTGATGCTGGGGATGGCAAAAGAAGCTGAAGGGTAGAGCCTTGCTATTCTCTGCTGTTGGAGGGACACTGACAGCAGCTAGACAGGAGCACGTCCCTGCTTCCCTCCTCCTGCCAATCTTTCAGCAGTGCCTCCCAGCAGCAGAACCCAGCAGACAGCTAGGTGTCAAGAAATTCTGGGAAATGTCGTGTGCAGACCTCCAGCCCCAGAATCACAGAGTCCAGCAAGAGGCTGGCAAAGTACACCACAGACAACATGACTCCTGTTTTTGTCTGACCCAGGATTTAAGAAAAGCTCTCACATTTTTAAATAGCTACATTTTTTAAAAAGCATAATACTTTATGATGTAAAAATTCTACGAAATTCATATTTCAGTGTCCATGAACTCCAGCCGTGTGGATTTGTTTATATGTTGTCTATGGGAGTTTTGTGCCGCCATGGCAGATTTGAGCAGTTTTGACAGAGCCCTTAAGGCCTGCAAAGTCTAAAATGTTTACCATCTGGCCCTTTACAGAAAACTGTGTGCTGGCCCCTGGAGTATGCTATTGAGGGTATTTTAGGGCCTGAGAGACAATGGGTAAGTTACCAGCAATGGGAAAGTTACCAGCGTAATGCTCCCTTGTGGAGCTAAAATGAGGAATGAATTAGTTAATATGCACACAGTACTTACTACAGTTTTTGCATATAGTAAACTCATGGAAGCATTACTAGTTCCTACTATGTGTCAGATACTGGGATAGATTTTTGGGTGCCATAGATGAATAAGCCACAATTATGACCTCAAGGAGATTCCAGCCCAGTGGCGACAGAGGAGTAAGATGTGCCCAGGGTCACACTTGCAGGAGTAAGGCTTTTGGCTTCTGTGATTCCAATGCCCAGGACTGCTCAGAGGTGGAGAGAGCTTCAGGCATTTGCCTGGGATTTTCTCTTTAAGTAAAGAAATGCTTCAGAGTGGGATCACCAAAATTGTTGTTCATTTAAAATGTTTACATTTAATGAAGTAATGTTTTTAACAGGCAAAACGCACAGTAAGGTATAATTATACTTCTCACAAGATAATTATAGGATTTATTTTAAAAACCAGATGCCTGTATGTTATAGATGCAGGGTCTGGATTGGGACACAGATTTTTTTTTCTGAGACAGATTCTTGCTCTGTTGCCCAGGCTGGAATGCAATGGCGCCATCTCGGCTCACTGCAGCCTTCACCTCCCGGGTTCAAGCGATTCTCCTGCCTCAGCCTCCTGAGTAGCTGGGATTACAGGCATGCGCCATCATGCCCGGCTAATTTTTGTATTTGTAGTAGAGACAGGTTTTCACCATGTTGATCAGGCTGGTCTCGAACTCCCGACCTTGTGATCTGCCTGCCTCAGCCCCTCAAAGTGCTGGGATTACAGGTGTGAGCCACCGCAAAAATCCTGGGACACAGATTTTAAAGCCTTTGAATGAGTGATTTCTTCTTTCTATCCTGCCAGTGTATCCTCATGACTATACCTACAATCACTCTCACTTTGAAATGGCATCAGTGTCTACATTGGAGGCTCTTGGGGTTTATGGAGTCAGGCCATTCAACCTCCCAGCCGCACCCCAACACACATGGAAGTCTGCTATTCTCAGGAATAGCCTCCATTTTTGACTGGTCCAAGTCAGGGCAGAAATTGAGACTTTGGGCTTTGTGCTCCTACACTCATTGAATGTTTTCATGGTTTCTAAATGGTGTGCTTGCCATTCTGGACCTGCTGCAGGGGCCACTGCTAGCCTGTATCCCTCTGTGTGAGTGAAAAAAAAAAATGACTCTCCCAAGTAGATGAATTGAAAAATAGTGTCCCATATGGTTAAGCAAATTAGAAAAATTTTGCCTGCTGAAGAGTCAGATTAGAGAAAAGAAAAATCTGCCCTTCTCAGGACAGACATAGCTTTCATGCCAAAGCACATGGCTTGCTGAGGACAATTCAGTCAAGAATTTCAGCCTCTCCCTTCCCCCTTCAATCAGAAGTCTTGTGCAGTACACAACTTGAACAACTATACGGGGCAACCCCAATCTGCCTGCATCAGATCTTTCTCCAGTATCTGCCTACCTGTACCCAAAAGCCTCTATTCTCAATTCCTCTACCCTTTCCAAAACATTTGTTGGGGTACAGCCGGGTGGGGAAGATCATGTATTTACATGTTGGTATTGAAAAAAATCTAGTAGTGAAAGAGGTCCTAAATCTTTCTGCAAATGAGCTGCATACTTGTCACTTCCTGATTCTGGGGCTGGTGGCTGGCACTGCTCTAAGTAGTTGGCTGCTGAGGCCTTGCATACATATTCCTGTTGTCAGCATTAATAAGGTACAATTGCCTGGGGCCTTGTTACCCACCAGTTAAACTTTGGATTTTATTGTGCAACCTTGAGGATGCTTTATGGTATCAGAAGCATGTGGCAGTTAAATATGACTAATATTCATCGCTCCCACATGGGCGCTTCACATCCTGCTCCATTCACAGTGTGATTAAGGAATTAATTGATTTGGATGAGATTGGCACATGCTCTTGACAATAAAATGATGGCTCTTTTATTAAGCCATGGATGAGGTGGGCTTGCTGCTGCACTCGAGGCTACTTAGTGGTGGCTCAGCACTGGGCATTTGGGACCAGGCCCAGATCACAGTGATGCTTGGCTCCGGCCAGAGAAATCTGTAGATCCTTGAAGAGGCTTCAGAACCCAGATCTTCCTTCCAGCTTTCTTCCTTCCTTCCTTCTTCTCTTCCATCTTCTCTCCCTTTCTCCTTCACTCTTTCCCTCCTTTGCATCCTTACATCTATCCTTTTCCATATTTCTTTCTTTCTCTTTTTCCTTTTTATTTATTTTTAGTTTATTTATTTGAGACAGTCTCACTCTGTCGCCCAGGCTGGAGTACAATGGCACGATCTCAGCTCACTACAACCTCTGCTTCCCAGGTTCAAGCGATTCTCCTGCTTCAGCCTCCCAAGTAGCTAGGACTACAAGTGCGTGCCACCACGCCCAACTAAGTTTTTGTATTTTTAGTAGAGACGGGGTTTCACCGTGTTTGCCAGGATGTTCTTGATCTCCTGACCTCATGATCTGCCTGCCTTGGCCTCCCAAAGTGCTGGAATTACAGGCGTGAACCACTGTGCCCGGCCTCCTTTTTATTTTACCACTCTCTTCCCTGACCTTTTTTTTTTTTTTTTTTTTTTTTGAGACAGGGGCTTGCTCTGTTGCATTGGAGTGATCATAGCTCACTGCAGCCTCTAATTCCTGGGCTCAAGTGCTCCTTCTGCCTCAGCCTCCCGAGTAGCTGGGACTACAAGTGCAGGTCATCATGCACAACTATTTATTTTATCTTGTAAGACAGGGTCTTGCTATGTTTCCCAGGCTTCCCTGACATTTTATTTATTAAGACACCTATTCTCACCCTCTGCCCTAACTTCCCAGGTAAGCTCTTGCTTTATAAGTCCATCTTATCCTCTGATCTTTTTTTCTGGTTGGGAGCATTTGGTTTCCTAGACAGAGGCCCACTCAAGCCAGCTCACACAAGAGCGGTATTAATAAGACAAATACGTGGAGTGGTCAAAAGACCACGATCTCCTAATTTTATTTAATTTTTTTTGAGACAGAATTTCACTCTTGTTGCCCAGGCTGGAGTGCAATGGCACGATGTCAGTCACTGCGACCTCCACCTCCCGGGTTCAAGTGATTCTCCTGCCTCAGCCTCCCAATTAGCTGGGATTACAGGTGCCCACCACCATGGCTGGCTATTTTGTGTATTTTTAATAGAGACAGGGTTTTCCCCCATTTACCAGGCTGGTCTTAAACTCCTGACCTCAGGCGATCCGCCCACCTCGGCCTCCCAAAGTGCTGAATTACAGGCTTGAGCCACTGTGCCTGGCCAATCTGCTAATTTTAAAACAGCCTACAACAGGGTCAGGCCTCATAGGTACACATCTCTGGATGGAATAAGAGTTCTGGATTCCAAGTGCCTGCAGTTTACACCTAAATTGTTGCATATCATTGACTGAATGTTTCTTATCTCCCGGGCACTGTGCTAGGTGCTTTATGTGGTTTATGGATGGCTGAATCTAATGAGCGAAGAAGGCTCAAAGACGTTGGATGACTTGCTCTAGGGAATTCTGTAAGTAAAGGACAGAGTGGGAATTCACAGTCAGGGAGACAGATCCCACCTGCTGCTCATCCACTGATAGTCTGTCAAGTATGTTGACATGAACGTAGCTCATCTACACTCAGCCAGGGCTAAGTGGAGTGTCCTTGGCGCCAGCTCAACCTCATTACCTTCCAGATTTTTCCCAGTGTTGGTTGGCTTATTCCAGCCTCTCTTGCCTCTACGTGGGATCATGTGACTAGCTTTCCCCAGTGGAACGTGAATAGAAGTGATGTGTGTGAATCCTAGACCAAGGTGGTTAAGCAGTGGATGTCTTTTATTCTCTTCCCTTCCCACTTGTCCCTGGATACAGAGAGGGCTGTGAATGTGAAAGATGGAAGAAGTTTGAGTCTCTCTGTCACCATGCATGGAGATAAGTTTCCCACCAACCATTATCACCGGCCCTGAACTATCACATGAGCAAAAAGTATCTTCTATTTCTTTAAGCCACTACAATTTTGGATTGATTTGTTACAGCACCTAGAGTTATCTGAACACACATGATTTGCAGAAGATAGGATCCTAGGACAGGGGTCTCAGACCATACCCCATTCACGACATAGGACCTCTTACAGATCAGCCGAAAAGGACATTGGTGATTGTTGATTTTATTGACCATGACACAATTCAGTTAGAGGTAGGCTTTCATGTCACGGCCTTTATACACACCATCCTCATTCAAGAGTGACCTCGGACAAAGGCAGGAGGCATGGTTAAGGACTGAGATGGGATTTCTCTCCTGTGAGAGACCAGTGAGAGGTTGTCTTATGGAAAATGAAATGATATTCCTCTTCTTTCTGAGTTTGTGGACTGAGATTACTACCTATTGCACTAAAAAAAAATCAATCAATCAATCAATCAGTCATCAAAGGTATCATTTCACTCATCTGCCTGAAACCAATGGCCTCTTAGCTCCCTCCTAGTAAAGGAAGGGTCCTCACTGTGGAGCGTGTAATCGACTCCCTGTACCCCTCTGCCTTCATGTCCCATTACTCTTCTCACTTGCTCCACTTTGGTCCTCCCGGCCTCCTGGCTGTTACTTACACATGCTAAGTATTTATTAAAATCCCTGCCTCAGAGATTTTATTCTTCTTGTCCCTTTTGCTTGGAGTACTCTCCCTGGCCATTCTCACATCTTCCCCTCCCCTCCTTTAAGTCTCCCTAAATGTCACCTTCTGAAACCATCCCTTCCAACTCTGTTTAAAACTGTGTCTCCTACTCCACCCTACTAATCACCTTCCAATAGGTTCTAAACTTGTTTGTTTACTCAATGTCTCTTCACCAGATTATGAATTTCGTAAGGCAGAGATTTTTGATTTTCCTTAACTACTGTACATCACACCCCAGGACACAGTGTTTGGAATATCATAGACACTTAATAAATACATGTTGTTTAATTACACTGTGTTCTATGTTGAGATGATAGTAGTTGGTATTGCTGTTGACTGAGTTAATGAATAAATAAATGAATTTATGGATGGATGAGTGGATAGGAGGCCCAGTTTCCCCATTAATTATCTCTTAATGAAATTTTGGGCTTCCCCAGATAACAGTCAGTAGACCAAGACAATTGAGTGGCATATTTTTTTTAATTTTGCTTTTTTAAAATTAATAAACTGTTTAAAGAGAAGTTTTAGGCTCAGAGAAAAATTGAGTGGAAAATACAGAGAGTTCTCATAAATCCGTGTCTCCACACATACACAACCTCATCCACGACTGACATCTTTCTGCTTCCATCTTCTAGATATCTTCTGGAAGAGATTGGAGTGAATTAAATTATTTTCTTTCTTAAATGTTTGACAGAATTCACCAGTGAATCCATCTGGTCTCAGTGCTTTCTGTTTTGGATGGTTAGTAATTATTAATTCAGTTTCTTTAATAGATATAAGCCTATTTAGATAGTCTGTTTCTTCTGGTGTAAGTTTTGGAAGATTGTGTTTTTCAAGGAATTGGTTCATTTTAATCAAGTTATCAAACTTGTGGGCATGGAGTTGTTAATATTCTATTGTTATTTTAATGTCTATGGGATCGGTACTGATAGTCCCTTTTTATTTCTGATGTTAGTAATTTGTGTCTTCTCTCTTTAGTTAGCCTGGCTAGAAGCTTATAGATTTTATTCATCTTTTCAAATAAACAGCTTTTTAATGGTTGATTTTTCTATTGATTTCCTGTTTTTAATTTCATTGATTTCTTCCCTAATTTTTTAAAAAATTATATCTCTTCTGCTTATTTTGGATTATGTTTGATATTCCTCTTTCTAATTTCTTAAGTTGGAATGTTAGCTTATTGATCCTATCAATATCTTCTTTTATAATATATGCATTCAATGCTATAAATTTCCCTTTAAGCACTGCTTTTATTATGTCCTATGAATTCTGGTAAGTTGTATTTTCATTTTCATTTAGTTTAAAATATTCTTAAATTTACCTTTGGATGTTTCATTTTACCTATGTGTTATTTAGAAGTGTGTTGCTTAATGTCCAAGTGTTTTGGGATTTTCCAGCTGTCTTTCTGTTATTAATTTCCAGTTGAGTTCCACTGTGGTCTGAGAGCAGACACCATATGATTTTTTTACATTTTAAAATTGTTAATGTATGCTGAACAGCCCAGAATGTCATCTTTCTTGGTGTTTCATGTGAGCTTGAGAATAATGTGCATTCTGCTGTTGTTGGATAAAGTAGTTTATAGACATCTATTTTATCCAGTTGATTGATGGTGCTACTGAGTTCAACTATGTTTTTACTGATTTCTCTGCCTGCTGGAGCTGTCCATTTTTGATAGAAGGGTGTTAAGATCTCCAACTATAATAGTGGATTTATCTATTTTTCCCTGAAGTTCTATCAGTTTTTGCATCACATATTTTGATGCTCTGTTGTTGGATGCATATGTATTAAGGGTTGTTACTTCTTCCTGGAACATATTGACCCCTTTAGATAATGCATCTCTTCATCTCTGATACTTTCCTTGCTCTGAAATCTTCTCTGTCTTAAATTTATATGGCTACTCCCACTTTCTTTTGATTAGTGTTAGCATAGTATATCTTTCTCCACCCCTTTACTTTTAATATATACTCATCTTTATATTTAAAGTGGATTTCTTGCAGACAACATATGTAGGGTCTTTTTAAAAATCTATTCTGACAATCTCTGTATTTTAATTGGCATGTTCAAACCATTGATGTTTAATTACTGATATAGTTAGAGTAATGGCTTCCATATTTGTTATTATTTTCTGTTTGTTGTCGTTTTTCTTTGTCCCTAATTTTGTTTTCCACACTTTTTCTACCTTTTGTTGTTTTAACTGGGCATTTGATATGATTGTAATATTCTCTCCTTTCTTAGCATATCAATTATGCTGCTGCTGCTACCTCCTCCTTCTCCTTCTCCTCCTTCTCCTCCTTCTCCCTCTCCTTCTACCCTCCTCCTCCTCCCATTGCTCCTCCTCCTCTTCCTCCCTCCTCCTCCTTCTTCACCTTTTTTAGTGGTTGCTCTAGAGTTCGCAAATATACAGTTTTGTTACTGAAACACCAGGGGTTTGGTCTAGGTCCTGCTGCTCACTACACAGAAAGCCAGTGACTGAGATGACAAGTATTGCCAGGGAAGAGGCTTTAATTGGGTGCTGGAGCCAAGGAGATGAAAGCTCAGTCTCAAATCCATCTCCCTGACTGACTAAAACTAGGGGTTTATATAGCAGGGAAGAAAAGTAACAATGTGTAGGAAAACAAGAACTAGGGAGGGGCAAGGAGACATCTGGCCCCGGGCTCTAGTGAGTTTCAGTTTTTTGATATTTGTTTTGAGAGGCCTGAAGGTCCTTTCCTAGGAAGGAACTCAGATAAAACAAATAACAATTTTCAAGTTTTAACAGCAGAAGGGTCAATGTCTATGTTTATCCAAAAGAAGAGTCTATGGGAGTATTGGGCTGGTTTCATTACACCTAATCCAAGTCTACTTCCAAATAACACCTTACGGCTCACACATAGGACACATACTTTATAATAACAAAATAATTCTAATTCTTCCTTCCTGTTTCTCATATCATTGTTGTTATTAATTTCACTTACACATAAGCATAATTGTATACACACAAAAACATACGCCATCAAATACATTGCTGTGATTATTTTGAACAAACTGCTGTTAAATTAATGAAAATTTAAAAAGAAATTTTAATTTTACCTTTACTTGTTGATTCTCTGATGCTCTCCCTTTCTTTATATGGATACGAGTTTCTTGACTGTATTATTTTCCTTCTCTCTGAAGAACTTTTTTTTTAACATTTCTTGGAAGGCAGGTCTATTGGTAACAAATTCTCTCATTTTTTTTTTTTTTGTCTGAGAAAGTCTTTATTTCTCCTTCACATTTGGAGGATAATTTTGCAAGGTACAGATGTCCAGGTTGGTGGGGTGTTTTTCCTCTCAACACTAAATGTTTCGCTCCACTCTCTTTTTACTTGCATGGTTTCTGAGGAGAGGTTGGCTGTAATTCTTATCTTTGCTTCTCTGTAGTTAATTCTTATCTCTGCTACTCTGCAGTAATTCTTTGTAGTAATTCTTATCTTTGCTTCTCTGTATTTTTCTCTCTGACTTATTTCAAGATTTTCCTTTATCTTAAATTTTCTGAAGTTCGAAAATGATATACCCAGATGGAGTTTTCTTAGGGATTTATCCAGCTTGGTGTTCTCTGAGCTTCCTGGATTTATGATTTAGTGTCTAACATTCATTTGGGGGGAAATTCTTAGACACTATTCCTTCAAATATTGCTTCTACTTCTTTTTTCCCCTCTTCTTGTGGTATTCCCAATACATGTGTTTGTATCTTTTGTAGTTGTCCCACAGTTTTTGGATATTCTATTTTGTTTTTTTTTTTTTCTTAGTCCTTTTTCTCTTTGCATTTCAGTTTTGGAAGTTTCTATTATCATATCCTCAAGCTCAGAGATTCTTTCCTCAGGCACATTCAGTCTACTAATGAGCCCATCAAAGGCATTCTTCATTTCTGCTACCGTGTTTTTGGCCTCTAGTATTTTTTTTTTTATTCTATCTTAGAATTTCCATCTCTCTGTTTACATTATCCATCTATTCTTGCATGTCATCTATTTTTCCCACCAAAGCCCTTAGCATATTAATCATAGTTTAAAAAATCCTGGTCTGACAATTCCAACATTCCTGTTATATCAGACTTTTGTTCTGATGCTTGTTCAGACTCTTCAAGCTGTGTTTTTGCCTTTCAGTATGCCTTGTATTTTTTTATTGAAATGTGGACATGATGTATTGAGTAAAAAGGCATAGCAGTAATAGGCCTTTAGTAAGTGTAGTCGTAGGGTTGGGGGAAGAGAAAGCGTTCTGTTGGCCTATGATTGTGTTTCAGTCTTTTAGTGACCTTATGCCTCTGGATTGTAAACTTTACCAGTGCTTCTCAGCCTCCCCCACACCCTTTTGATGGGACAGAATGGCTATAAGGGGCTAGGGTTGGGGATTTCCCTTTTCACAGATCAGTTTAGGCTCTGATAAAACCCCAGAAGGTTACACTCTGGAAAAAAAATAGTTTTTTCTGCATGCAGGCTTTGTCAAATACAGAATGCTCTGGTGTATTTCAGAATGGTTCATTTCTCCCTCCCGCTATTGGAAGAAAGAGGGGATTTTTCTCTAATATTCACGGTGAGAATCAGGTCAGGGTCCTAGAGGTAAAGCTCACCCAAGTGTGGGGCCTCCAATCACCAAATCCCTCCAGAATGTTCAGACTTGTCTAAATGAAACTTAGACTTGTTTGCACTAAGCCTCCAGAAATTTATTAATTACAGTTCTGATTTTCCCACCCTGGCACTGATTCCTGTAGAGGTTTTTGCTCATGGCTTCCTACTCTAATAAGCTGTGATTTTCTGTATCTATCTGTCTGTCTTTCCAGTTTTGGGGCAGCAGTTTGCCCTGTGACCTTACTTCTCTGATGAATCTAAGAAGTGCTGTTGATTTCTGTTTGTTCAGCTTCCAACATGCTGTTAGGATGGAGTGGTGAGTTCTAAGCCTCATATTTGCTGAACTGAAAACCAGAAGTCCCTATTGTCTTTTAAAAAATAAAAAAAAGACCTGAATTCGTGATCAGTATTTAAAAAGTAACTGATTCCACTTTAAAAAGATCCTACAGACTTTTGACTTCTCTAGAACAACTGCACAGCACTACTGTTTCTTTCTACCTAGTTTGACTTGAATAGCAGCTACTTATGTTAACAGATTTAGGCTCTCCGGTTCTCCATGATCTTTCCCAGCATGGCTCATCCAATTGTTTTTCCTGTTTTAGGCCTGAGGTCATTTGAATCTGTGAGTCTTACTTTAGATTTTGGTATTCTTCCCTCTCTCTCCCTTCCCTGACCCTTCCTGGGTTTACTGTTTTGTATGTAGTCTCAGAGTTGACTCCTAGCCCCAAACCACATCATAACAGATGTAGGATACTCACTCTCTCTCTCTCTCTCTCTGGTTCATATCTGGTATCTTTGATCTCCCTTGATAAGCTAAAAACAGATCAGACTCTGTTGCTCGGGCTCATCTCAGTTGGACTAAGTGACTGCATATCAGAAGGCTCTCACATCAGGGCGTTTCTAGTTCCCGACTCCTGTACTTCTTGCTGCCTCTCTCCTGGTAGAGTCCTGGGGTGATGGGTGGAGCACCAATGGTACATTGAGTGCTCCTAAGATTGTAATCATCTATTGGCTCCCTGCCTTGCAAACCTTCAACCTGCACAGCTGCAGACACTTAGCCCCCAGCAGCAGCTTCTGCCCTGCTGTGACGCAGGGCTCAATGCAGGCCATGCTTAGAGAATTATTAGGAGCTCTTGGCAAAGAGCTCTGGCCCCATGTGGATAATCCTGACAGGGCTGCATCCTAGCAGAGAATACTGGTTACTCTGAAATCAGTGCCTTCCCTAGGATGCACTTTTTTGGAACAATCACTCATAGCATCTTGCTGGAGGGTGATGAAAACAAATGCAAACAAAAACAGAGAGTGATAAGTCAGAAGGATGGCTCATCTCTCCAGCTAGGTGAATGGAGTGTGAGATCACAGTGTGCCCAGACAGAAAAAGACTGAAGCCACCAGACAGCCTCTCCACTCCTTTCCCATCACATCAGGCAGAGGTGAAAGCTGCTGGCTGAATAATGGCAACAGAACTGGGTGAGTTTGTGAGAAGACTGCAGAGGGGATTGAATCATTGCCTGCTAGTGCCAGCGTCTGAAAGTAAAAAGGACGTTCACTTACCCCTATTTTCTCTACTCCATTTCACTCTTTTTTCTCAGGAATCTTTCCACACAAATGGCAGACACCCTGGCCCATAATGGTAAGAGAATGACAAGGGAATTTCTTACTCAAGTTCAGGAGATGGGCTGGCTTCAGGTATGGCTGGATTCAGGTGCTCACACAATGTCACAGGACCTAGTTCCTCCCTCTTCTCCTTCTCACCTTTTCTGGATTGGATTTATTTTCGGTCTCTACCAGCAGGATGGCAACACTGCTTGATCCTTACATCCTTCTAAGTTCAAATCTTGAGACAGAGTCTCGCTCCTGGGTGACAGAGCAAGACTCTGTCTCAAAAAAAAAAAAAAAAAAAAAAAAAAAGGAGTCACTGCAATACTAGGCTGATGCATAGGGTGTTAATCACAGAATGACAATATTTCAACATTATGGAACAGCTTTTGCTCTTTATCTTTTACTGCATTTTAATGGGAAGCAATATCTTTTTTTCCCTTGATATTGAAACAATATTTTTAAATTAAATATGTAACAAATTTTTTTTAAAAAGGATGTATCTCTTCTTGTCACCTAATGAAAGGCTCAGATTATACTTTGATTAGCTCAGATTAAGGCTTATGTCAACCTCTGAACTAATGTCTGTGGTTAGGGAGCTTTGATTCAGCTAAATGGGCAGCTCTGGGCCACAAACCTCTACCCTGGAGTCATGGGTAAGGGCCAAAGAGAGAGGGGATTAATGTCTCCTAATGCTTTCCAAATGCCTACTCTTCATTCTTGGTGATATTCCACTGCATCTCTCTCTTCCCTGCAAAAAAGGTTCTTCAAGGACATCAGTGGCTTCCTGCTTGTGAAACTCAGTGGATGATTTTAATGCATTATCTTTATTCTTTCTTTCTTTCTCTTTCTTTCTCTCTCTCTTTCTTTGTCTCACTCTGTGGTCCAGGCTATAGCGTGGTGTGATCTCAGCTCACTGCAGCCTCTGCCTCCCGGTTCAAGTGATTCTCCTGCCTCAGCCTCCCAAGTAGCTGGGATTACAGGTACACACCACCACGCCTAGCTACTTTTTGTATTTTTAGTAGAGACGGGGTTTCACCATGATGGCCAGGCTGATCTTGATCTCCTGACCTCAGATGATCCACCCGCCTTGACCTTCCAAAGTGCTGGGATTACAGGCGTGAGCCACTGTGCCCGGCCGGCCACATTATCTAAATTAAATTATCTGCAGAATTGATCCCTGGTTATGGTTTGATATTCTCTCCACATTCCATGATAGCAGTCTCTGTTTCCTTTCCTGCCTATTTTACTGACTGTCTCTCTTTTGCCCACCCTTTAATTATGTATTGTTATTTCCCCAGGTTTAGTCTATAGCTCTTGTATCAATTAGGAATATAGTTAGCTGTGAATGGCAAATTGTTTGAGTAATAATCGCTTAAACTGTAAAGATTCTTGTTTCCCTGAAATGACCTCTGGAGGTCTTAGGGTTGTCTAGTGATGTCATGAAAAACCCAGGCTCTTTCTACACTTTTCTCTCTCTCTCTTTTTTTTTTTATTATTATACTTTAAGTTCTAGGGTACATGTGCACAACGTGCAAGTTTGGTACATATATATACATGTGCCATGTTGGTGTGCTGCACCCATTAACTCATCATTTACATTAGATATATCTCCTAATGCTATTCCTGCCCCCTACCCCCTCCCCACAATAGGACCCGGTGTGTGATGTTCCTCTTCCTGTGTCCAAGTGGTCTCATTGTTCAATTCCCACCTATATGTGAGAACATGTGGTATTTGGTTTTCTGTTCTTGCGATAGTTTGCTGAGAATGATGGTTTCCAGCTGCATCCATGTCCCTACAAAGGACATGAACTCAATCCTTTTTCATGGCTGCATAGTATTCCATGGTGTATATGTGCCACATTTTCTTAATCCAGTCTGTCACTGATGGACATTTGGGTTGATTCCAAGTCTTTGCTATTGTGAATAGTGCCGCAATAAACATATGTGTGCATGTGTCTTTAGAGCAGCATGACTTATAATCCTTTGGGTATATCCCCAGTAATGGATGGCTGGGTCAAATGGTATTTCTAGTTCTAGATCCTTGAGGAATTGCCACACTGTTTTCCACAATGGTTGAACTAGTTTACAGTCCCACCAACAGTGTAAAAGTGTTCCTATTTCTCCACATCCTCTCCAGCACCTGTTGTTTCCTGATTTTTTAATGATTGCCATTCTAACTGGTGTGAGATGGCATCTCATTGTGGTTTTGATTTGCATTTCTCTGATGGTGAGTGATGATGAGCATTTTTTCATGTGTCTGTTAGCTGTATGAATGTCTTCTTTTGAGAAGTGTCTATTCATATCCTTTGCCCACTTTTTGATGGGATTGTTTGTTTTTTTCTTGTAAATTTGAGTGAGTTCTTTATAAGTTCTGGATATTAGCCCTTTGTCAGATAAGTAGATTGCAAAAATTTTCTCCCATTGTGTAGGTTGCCTGTTCACTCTGATGGTAGTTTCTTTTGCTGTGCAGAAGCTCTTTAGTTTAATTAGATCCCATTTGTCAATTTTGGCTTTTGTTGCCATTACTTTTCTCTCATTCTTTAGCTCATTAGTCTTTTTTTTTTTTTTTTTTTCTTTCTGAGACAAGGTCTCACTCTGTTGCCCATGCTGGAGTGCAGTTGTACAGCTGTAACTCACTGCAGCCTCCAACTCTTGCCCCAACCTCCCAAGTAACTAGGAGCACAGGTGTGAGCCACCACATCCAGCTAATTTTGTTTTTTAATTTTTTGTAGAGACAGGGTCTTACTGTGTTGCTCAGGCTGGTCTTGAACACCTGGGATCAAGTGATCCTCCTGCCTCAGCCTCCCAAAGTGTTAGGGTTACAGGTGTCAGCCGCTGCGTCCAGTCTTTTTAGTCTTTCTTCCTTATGCTTATTGATCTCAGAGAGAAAGTGCTGGAGCAGGAGGCATCCTATTGTGTTTAAGGCAGGGCCAGTGATAAGTAGCAACATTTAGCACCTTTTTCCATGTATCTGCCTGTTTACCGAAAGAGCTTTTCAATCTTTCCTAGGAAAATCCTTCCTTTCATGTTATTAGCTGGAACTTGGTCACGTGGCCATTACTACCTACAAACGAGGGAGGGACGGGGCTCCCCGTCAGGGATGTCAGGGGCCCCACACACCCTCTCTGCACAATTCCATCCCCCAAAGCTTTGGTTGTCATCTTTGGCAACCAAATTTGGCTATTGATGTTGCCACATTTTAGTTCAGACCTTCCCTTTGAGACCTATGGGGCAGTGGAAGCCAGGCTTTTCTACATGGGTGTGCCGTGAGCACTACACACTCAGCGTGCTCAAAGCAATTCATATTCCCCTGCCCTCAGGTGCTCTCCCACCTGTGCTTCCCACCTTAGAGAATGACATACATTTCAGTCGTTTACAAAAATAGAAACCTGGGTACCTTCTTGGAGTCTTCCATCTTCCTCATCCCACTCTTGCTGTGAGAAATGGAATCCTTTTTGCAATTGTTCACACTCTCCAATATTAAGCTATATATCCATGCTCTTTGCCATGAGTCTGTGGTTCCTCCCAGTATAGGCGAAGGGCATTTTCCAATCCCATCAATTTGGGGCTTGGTCGTGGCTTGCTTTGGCCAATGGAATGGGGGCGGGAGACTTACAGAGCGCCCATTCTGGGCCAAGGTTTGAGGGGCTTTGCGTGTTCTTGATCATCCTCTGGACCTTAGGTGACCCACCATGAGCAATGGATATTCCAGGTGGTCATGGTCCCTTCAGTCTGGGTCCAGAACAAACACATATGGAGCTGACATGAGCCAACCTGGAGCCTGGAGTCAACACAGTCAACCTACATCTCACAGCAGAGCTGTCAGCACTGCGCAGCTTAGATCAGCTGAAATGCAGTCAATCTGCAGACCTGTGAGCGTGGGAACAGTGCTTCCTTCTGTAGGCCACTGAGTTTGAGATTAGTTATGTGACGTTATTGGGGCAATAGTGCACTAATGCACATGCTGTGATCCACACCCAGAAGCATCCTTTATGTTCATGTTTTGCCTGACTTCCCCTCTCTCCCATCGGTCTATTTTATTTTAAGATCTAACCAAAATACCATCTCTTCTATGAAGACTTCCCTGCCTAGGGATGCTTTCTGTTTGTCAGGAAAGATAGACATTGAGTGATTAATGGCATATATGGTGAGTAAGAAAATACGTTCTGTGTTACGCAGATTGAGGGTACGGCGAGGGACTTGTACCTGCATTTGGGAGGGGTGGAGAGTGAAGGGCTTCCTGAGAAACTGGTATTTCAGCAGAGAAGGAGAATTTGGCCCGATGAAATACAGAGGCAGAAATACTCCAGGAAGAAGGAAGAGTTTGCATGAGGATACTTAAGGCAGTGTGGTTGGGGCTCAGAGAGTGAAAGAGTATGTGAGAGATGAGGCCACCACCACCATGCAGGTTCTGATCACACAGGGGCTCAGAGATCCAGCCTTTGTTCTAAGGGCCATGAGAAGGTTTTAAGCAGGTAGTGACATGGTGGAGCCTGGGCTGCAAAAGTGAGAGCAGGTCCTTCCTTGAGACCTTACCATGATTTTGGATCTATTATTGCACTTATCTATCTGCATTGCAGCTACCTGTTTAAACATGGTCCTTCTTTCTAGACTCGGAGCTTTTCTAAGCAGGCAGTGGTTGCCAGCCACATCTGCAACCTGGAGCTTAGGTACAGTGGAAGGAAAGCACAAAAGGATGGACTTAATATTCATGAAACATGAACTTTGCACCAGCCACTGGGTAGAGTGTTTTACCTGTTTTGGGAGGCAACGGGGCAGAACTTTGGGGAAGATGGAGGAAGGGAAGGATGAGGGGAGGTAAAACGTCTCAGATTAACCCCAAGAGCGTGACCCAGTCCACAGACTGGAGGATTCGGATTAAATTTTAGCAAGCCCCGCTCCGTGGAGAATGAGAAATGTTAAAAGCTTAAGTGCACTTTCAAGGCTAGAGGAGAATTTTCTCCTCTGGAACTGTGAAAGAATGAGCTTGATTCTCTTGCGGACAGAGTGGTTTGAGTATAATTGTGCTGAGAGTCACGGGGTCAGGCTGCTGGCCTCATGGGGTCCTTTCCCATCCCTTCCTGTGTGTGATTCAAATTCCCTGAAAAGGATTTTTCCACAAGCCCTAGGGAGAATGGCTGGGTTATTTTGGGAAGGGAAGTTCACCAAGTTCAAGGTGAAGGATGAACATCTGCAGCCACCGGTAAACTGGGGGGGGGAAATTATTTGACCTCATTTGCAAAATGGAGGCAAACACAGCTCCTTTGTAGGGTTGCTTGAGGAAACCAACTGTATTTTGAAGCCAAATGTATTACACAGTGCTTTCTGTGCAATTACGGATGGAGGTCGTTTTTATGTTTTATTTATTTATTTATTTTTATTTTTTGAGATAGGGTCTCCCTCTGTTGCCCAGGCTGGAGTGCAGTGGCGTGATCTCGGCTCACTGCAACCTCCACCTCCCAGGTTCAAGTGATTCTCCTGCCTCAGCTTCCAGAGTAGCTGAGATTATAGGCATGCACTGCCACACCTGGGTCATTTTTGTAAATTTTTAGCAGAGATGGGGTTTTACTGTGCTGGCTGTGCTGGTCTCGAAATCTTGGCCTCAAGTGATCGGCCCTCCTCGGCCTCCCAAAGTACTGAGATTCCAGGCATGAACCACTATGCCTAGCCGGTTTATATGTTTTAGTGACTTCTCTTGGGAATGAGAGGCAGATCTGTACATATCCTTTGATTTCTTGATAGTTTCTTTCTTATATTTCTGCTCTTAGTGGAGAAGAGACAGAGAGACAGAGAGAGAGAAAGAGAGAGGAATAGAGAATGGAGGAGAGAAAGGGAGAGAGCTATCAAGTACACTCAGAGATAATTTTAATTTTTCTCTTTCCCAGAGGGAGAGAGGGAACGGAACATTTTTTTTCTTACCTCAATACTGCTGTGCTATAATGCAGACTTTCAGAGATATTCATGTTGTGATTTATTCAATTCTTTTTCTCCATTGATTTTAATTAAGTTCCTGAACTGTCTCCAAGCCCGGGGAACGGGAACAAAACATGAAACACTGAGAACCAAATGCTTTTCTTTTGCAATGGAGTCTTCCTGAGTTCTGAAAGTGCTTCACGGGAGGAGAATGAAAGTGGAATTCAGAGGCTAAAGCATTTCCTCTGCTCCATCAGTCCCCAAATAATAAACATAAAAATTAAAATCCGGTTAAGAAAAATCACAGAAGTCATTACAGCTTGGTGGCTGATGGAGACTTTGATCAAATCTTTTATGCAATTTCACAGTTTCTGGGGGAATTCACTGAGCAGGCATTGATCATGTTCATGCCAGGCAGATTGTTTTATCCCAGCAGAACCTACCCCCTCCCAAACCAATTTCATCTTTTGATCTAAGTTCATGTCACGCTTTTTAAAGGAAATGCCATGGTGATTTCTGGACCCATTGTCTGGACTCCCATCAAACCCAGCCCATACCCAACCCTCGGCAGGCCCTCCCCGGGATCGGGAAGGTCAACGAGGTCCCTAAGCCAGTCTCTGACGCTTGGGTTGAAAGATTACTCTGCAGTGTTGAACAGCCACATGGTTGGCCACCAGCTGGTATAGCCCCCTGTAGAAGTGGTGGAGTTAAACATTCAAATGCCTGAGGGCTAGTCTGTGACCTAACAAGAGAAACGGCCCAGGTAGGAACTTTGGCAAAATGGTGAATACAAGTCAGGTCTAAGGTGGACAGCCCTGGACCATAGTTACCATGTGGGGATCATGGCCTTGGCAGGGTCAGATGTTATGAATTTCCAAGGAAAGCCAGAAATTGGCATACTTTTTCAGTAATATGAAAAAAATAGATATTTTAAAATTTTTATTTAAATAGTTTTTTGGATACGGGTGGTTTTTGATTACGTGAATAAGTTCTTTAGTGGAAATTTCTGAGATTTTAGTGCACCCATCACCCGAGCAGTGTATACTGTATCTAACATGTAGTCTTTTACGCCTCATCCCCCTCTCAGAATTCTCTCTCCAAGATCCCCAAAGTCCATCGTATCCCTCTATGCTTTTGCATCTTTGTTGCTTAACTCCCACTTGTAAGTGGGAACATACAGTATTTGGTTTTCCATTTTTGAGTTACTTTACTTGGAAGAATGGCCTCCAGCTCTATCCAAGTTGCTGCAAAAGACATTATTTTCTTCCTTTTTGTGGCCAAGTAGTATTCCATGGTGTAATTATACCACATTTTCTTTATCTACTCGTTGGTTGATGAGCACTTAAGTTGGTTCTATATCTTTGTGAATTGTGCTGCTATAAACATGCGTGTGAAAGTGTCTTTTTCATATAATGATTTCTTTTCCTTTTGGTAGATACCCAGGAGTGGGGTTGCTGGATCAAATAGTGGTTCTCCTTTCAGTTCTTTAAGGCATCTTCATACTGTTTTCCGTAGTGGTTGAACTAGTTTACACTCCCACCAACAGTGTAAAGGTGTTTTTTTTCACCACATCCATGCCAGCATCTATTGTTTTTTTTTTTGGCGTTTTAATTATGGCCTTTCTTGCAGGAGTAAGGTGGTATCTCATTGTGGTTTTAATTTGCATTCCCCTGATAATTAGTGATGAAAAACCCCAATATTTAAGTGTTGGCAAGCATTCAAATAATTCAATGCACTCTGTGGGTCAAAAAAAAATACACATGAGAGCTGGAATTTAGCAGTGGACAGTTGGTTTGCAAGACAGTTGAAGGGTACAAAACCTGAATTAATGTCCAGGCAGCACCACCTACAAGCTGTGTGACCTTCTCTGAGTCTCCTTTTATAGGATACAATTATGTATCATGGGACTCACACAATGTAAGATCCTGGTGCCTATTATGTAACCAACAAGTGCTAAAACCATTCATTTTATTGTCATCATCATCACTAAAACCCAGTTTTCCCATTTACCATTGGTTGTGTATCTTCTTCTTTTTTTTGGACAGGGTTTCACTTTGTTCCCCAGGTTGCACTGGTATGATCATGGCTCATTGCAGCCTCGAATTGCTGGGCTCGAGCAATCCTCCCACCTCAGCCTCATGAGTAGCTGGACTACAGGCACATACCACCACACTCGGCTATTTTTTGTATTTTTTGAAGAGATGGGGTTTCACCATGTTGCCCAGGCTGGTCTCGAACCCCTGGTTTCAAGAGATCTCCTACTTTGTCCTCCCAAAATGCCTGGATTATAAGTGTGAGCCAATGCACCTGGCAGGTTGTGTCTCGGTGCTCCATCCTTCATTTTAGAGGAAGATGAAACTACTTTGCTCACCATCCTTAATTTAATTAAGACATTTGTCACTAACCCATATGGAAGTGAATTTGGCAACCTGAGGTAAACATTTCTGAAGGGAAATAAAACAGGCCCGTTACCCGGGAGCTGCTCTGGGCTCCCTGTAATTGTGCACAGCCTAGGTGGTTTGCTTGGTGATATATTCTGAGAAAACACATGAAACTATCTCCCAAGAAAGTTTAATGACCTTAACTCTTTAGTGTGTAAAGTATTTCAGCGACTTGTGGAATACAAATGGCACAATGGAAGCCACTGCAAAGCAAATAGAGGAGTCCAGTGGACTCTAGAAAAGGGTCTGACTGTCCTTACAGCTACTGTGCTGAAGTGGACTTTCTCCAGTCCAGGACCTGGAGCCCCAGGGTCATCCTGTTGAGTGACCTTGCTTTCCCCAGACCCTGGATCTGGAAGGCAGACAGCCCAGGTGTGCTGGCAGAGGAGAGTTAGGGAAGGGAGCTGGAGAGAGGAGGAACTCAATGGCGCCTGCTAGGGGGAACCCAGGCAGGGCAGAGCTGCATGAAGACTTGCTCCAGAAGTCACCCCTTGGGCCATTTTTATTTTAGTTATTATTTCTCTCATATCCAAAGGAAAACAAAAGAAAGTAACAGAGGAATCAAAGGAGATGTGGCACAGGTGTTGAAATGTCCCTGAGTTCTTCCAGTTCCTCCTCTGTGGCCTCTCACTTCTACTCTGAGATGCTCCTGGATGGAGCCCATCCCAGATGCATTCTTTGCTGCGTGCAACCTCCTCCTCACCTGCTTCCAGAGAAGCTGCTTGTATTGGAATTCCTCTCCTTCCTCTTTCCCGGGCACGGCTAACCATGCACGTAAGGGAATGGTGATGCCATACACAGAAAGAACACAGATCCTTACAGGAATTTATGGAGCCGAGTCTGCCCACTAACCTGGATTGTTCACACTGGGGCTATCACAAGAATGCAACATTTCTGTCTTCTTCTTTTTTTTTTTTTTTTTTGAGACGGAGTCTCGCTCTGTCGCCTAAGCTGGAGTGCAGTGGCCGGATCTCAGCTCACTGCAAGCTCCGCCTCCCGGGTTCCCGCCATTCTCCTGCCTCAGCCTCCGGAGTAGCTGGGACTACAGGCGCCCGCCACCTCGCCCGGCTAGTTTTTGTATTTTTTTTTTAGTAGAGACGGGGTTTCACCGTGTTAGCCAGGATGGTCTCGATCTCCTGACCTTGTGATCCGCCCGTCTCGGCCTCCCAAAGTGCTGGGATTACAGGCTTGAGCTACCGCGCCCAGCCCATTTCTGTCTTCTTGAGTCTTCTTCGGGGCCTCCTTGATATAGCAGTTTAGCCTTTCCCCTAAGGCAGTGGATCTCAAAGTCTAGTCTCTGACCAGCAGCATCAGCATTACTTAGGAATGTGCTAGAAATGAAAATTCTACTGCGTTAGTTCTACTGAAACTCTCGGGGTGGTGCTTAGCACTCTGTGTTGGTTTTGAGATACATATTTTTTGAAACAGAGTCTTGCTTTGTTGCCCTGGTTGGAGTGCAGTGGCACAATCACAGCTCACTGCAGCCTCGACCTCCTGGTCCCAAGTGATCCTTCCTCAGTCTCCCTAGTAGCTGGGACTACAGGGGTGGGCCACCATGCCCAGCTAATATTTTTTTCTTTTGTAGAGACAAAGTCTTGCTATGTTTCCCAGACTGGTCTCAAACTCTTGGCTTATTATTTCTCTCATATCCAAGGGAAAAGAAAAGAAAGTAACAGAGGGATCAAAGGAGATGTGGCACAGCTGTTGAAATGTCCCTGGGTTCTTCCAGTCCCTCCTCTGTGGCCTCTCACTTCTACTCTGAGATGCTCCTGGATGGAGCCCATCCCAGATGCATTCTTTGCTGCGTGCAACCTCCTCACCTGCTTCTCTGCCTCAGCCTCCCAAAGAACTGGGATTACAGGCATGAGCCATCATGCCTAGCTGTTTTGAGGTAATTCTGAATCCATGCACAGTTGTAATTAATAACACAGAGTCTTCCCACTTTTCCCCAATGGTAATATTTCCCATAACTACAGAATAATATCACAGCAAAGACATTGATACTCATTCGATCTATTGATCTTACTGAGATTTACTTGATTTTGTATTCATGTGTGTGTGTGTGCCCGCATTTGTGTGTACTGTATATTAAGTGCTGTACAATTTTATCACATTTAGGCTTGAGTATCCACCACGACAGCCAAGGTACTGAAAAGATCCAACAACAAAATACTCCTGTTGTTACCCTCTCATAGCCACCCCCACCTCCCTCTCAGACCAATGTCCAGTTTAACATGATTTCCAGTTCATTTCGGTGTGCTGGAGTTTGCAAGACAGGGATACCTTGCTCTGTTGAAAAAATTGTTGCTACGAGGGTTGTGTATCTTCACAGTTACAAAGCATTGTGCCAGGCATTGAGTGAAAACACTTTTTACTTGCATCATCTAATTAGATCTTCAGGAGAGCCCTGGGAGCTAGACACCATTATTACCTTTTATCGCAGTAGTAACTGAGCACCCACTGCAGGGTAGGGGATGTAATAATGGCTAACACAACAGAAATAATAGTTTTATAATTAATAACAGGTGATGTATAAGAAAAAGTATATAAATAATATGTATTATTAATTAAAATTAAATATAATAAATAATACTTATTTTACTTTTACTTTTTTTTTTGTTTTATGAGACAGGATCTTTCTCTGTCCCCCAGGCTGGAGTATAGTGGCATGATCATGGCTCACTGCAGCCTCGACCTCTCTGGCTCAAGTGATCCTCTTGCCTCTGTCTCCTGAGCAACTAGGACAACAGGCATGTGCCAGCATGCCTGGCTAATTAAAAAACTTTGTGTGTGTGTGTGTGTGTGTGTGTGTGTGTGTGGAGACAGGGTCTCGCTATGTTGCCCAGGTTGGTCTTGAACTCCTGGACTCAAGTAATCCTCCTGCTTGCCACCCAGTGTGCTGGAAATACAGGCATGAACCACCACACCCAGTCCCTAATCTGAATCCAGGAATCAGACTTTTACCCAGGAGTCTACACTGAATTTCTGGTGCCAGTGCAGAAGCATACATAGGAGCTGCCACCTCCATGGGCAGCTTGCATAGCTGAGGCCTGCCTGGCTTCAGGGCCTTTCTGCCTACAGGAGTGCCACCCTTTGAGCATTTATTCACTGTTCCTCATCAAATTTCCATCCCATGAAAGTGTGATACTTCGGTACTCCTGGTTAATGGTCAGGCACATACAAGAGACCCGAAAAAGACTTTGATGATGGCATTTGGGAGCCTAAATACCATTTTAGAAATTCTTCCAGCTGAGCATCTCCTCTTACAGATGGGAAAAGGAGGTCAGAGAGGGGCAGGTTTCCCATCCCAGGGAGGGGCACTGGCATAGGCTGGCGCAGTGGGCAGGAGTTCAGAGGTGTGGCCTCAGGCTTGGTGGCAGGAGGCAGTGAGCGAGTGCAGGACCCTCCTTGGGAATCTGGTTTTCAGTGAGAGGACTCAGGGATCTGGAGGTTTACTGGCCAGCCCTGGGTCCTGGCCTCTGTAGTTAGAACGTCCTGGCTCAACTTTAGGCTCCAACCTGAGTTATTGCAACATTCCCAGATACGGACCTGTCAAGCCTTTGAGGAGACCTCCCAAATTTAAGTTTAAGTGTGTGTGTCAGGGCCGGGAAATCCAGCAGCTTTTTATTATGCTCTGCTTGGAAGAGACTGAGGACTGTCATGAGGACAGGAAGGGTACATTCTGTCACCGGATGGAGAAGCCTTCCCATACCTTACACATATTTTTCACCCGGTGAGTGTTTTCTGTGGACCTGACATTGAGCTGAGCAATTGATACACCTCAGTTACTCCCATGCGGTCGTGACAATGACCATCCAGGGTGGAAGCACTTACCACTCCCAATTTACGTTTTGAGGAGATGAAAGGAGGGGCCAGGGTACTTGAGCCAAACCCCTAGTTTGTTGGGTTGAACTCCACGTCCTACCACTGTGCCATGATACCCCCAAGGAGCTAGCAAAAAGCGGAAGAATATGCTTTGATTCATTTTAGGAGTCAAATCCTTGAGTCCCCTGGGTGGAGACATTTCCTGAAAATCAACCTTGCTTTGCACATTTGACAGGTACTTGGAATTTACCGGGGACAGAGTTGTCTTGTTTTCCCTGTCCTTGCCCTTCATCTAAAGGGAGATTCTTTTCAAAGGTCCTATTGTGCCGTGACAGCCACTGAATAGATGAGGTGACTGCAGCCCAGAGAGGGCAGACGCTGTGCCTAAGCTCACACAGCCAGGGCATGAACTTAGGGCAGCAAAACCCTGGAGCTTAGCTCTCTCCCCGTCACCATGTTGCTCCTTGCCTTATTAGAAACACAAGGTAATTAAGTGCACTGGGCTTCCCATAATTCAAAATACACTTGACACCACAATCTACCCAAGACACCATCCATAATGGGGGAAATGACAGACAAACTGCCCTCGTGACAAGTGTGAGATCTTATCGGTCTGATCCATCACCCCCATTATGTGTGCCGTATCTCTATTATCTCCCCCATAAGACATATTTACAGCTGTATTAAAAGGGAGATGGAGGGATATATTATCTTCCTCATGTACCGCATGTATTACACGCCCATGCCCTGTCACAACCCAGACGCTTCCAGACAAGGCAGGCTGCAGCACGCTGATAGGAGGAAAGCCATTCTTTTAGATTAAAAGGGGGGAGACACTGTAACCCGCTCATCTGCACAGCACTCAGCAGTTTATAAAGGACTTCATTGCTTGTTCTTCTGAGCCTTAGCACACTCTCTGTGATGGGAAGGGCATCATGATCACGATCACCACTCCCATTTCACAGATGGGAAAACTGAGGTTCCGAGGAGACAATAATTTGCCTTTGGTGACTCCTCTAGGAGTAGTGGAAGCAGGACTTGAACCTAGATCTTCCGACTTCATATCTCCTGAGGTCCTTACATTATAGAACCTTTTGGTGTGCATTCATTTATCCATGCTTTCGTTCACTTAAAATACACTTAACGACACTGCTGGGTGCTGGGAGGAGACGGTGGAGAAGACGACGGATATTCCCTGTTGTTGTAGAGTCCAGAGCAGGGGTCTGTACCAGGACACCAGGTCAAGTCTGGAGACATTTATGGTTGTCACAACAAGGGAGATGCTCCTGGCATCCAATGAGGGATTATCCTGCAATGTACAGGACAGCTCTTGTAACAGAGTCGCCCATCCCAGATGCCCGTGAAGGTAGGAAACCCTGGCCTAGAGTGTATGGAAGAAGACACAGTGAATCAAATGATCACACCAACAAGGATAAGATTACAAACAGATAAGCTAGAAATGTATCCACAGCAGCAGTCAGTGCTTGTGTAGTACTCGTGTGCTAGCCTGTGCCCCAAGAGTGGCCTATTACTCTCTTCACTCAGCTCGTCCCTAAAACAACCCTGCGGGGTTGATTTTATGGTTGTCTCCATTTATAGAGGTGGGAACTGAAGCTCAGAGAGGTTAAGAACCTCGCCCGGATTGGACAACAGAGCGAGACTCTGTCTCAAAAAAAAATAAAAAAATAAAAAGAACTTTGCCCAGAGGCACACAGCCATTCCATTAAAGGGTTGGGCTGGGGTTTGAACCGACACCAGCTTATATGCTTATGGCCACCACACTGCGTTGCCTCCTTGCGAGACAAAGGAACTGGCTGTGCTTTGAGGATTGAGGGAAGCTTTATAGGGGACAGGACACGAGGTTTAAGGAACCCTAGGTCATAGACTGGGGTAAGAAGAGTGTCCCAGTCAGAGGGAACATCACGTGCAAAAGTCGCGTGGCCAGAGGCTACGGGGCACAGCAGAGAAACCCATTGAAAGTGAATGTGATGGGGGAGCAGAGATCTGGGGGAAACAGAAATCAGAGGCCTCGTGGCCACGTGCTGGGTTTGTAGGGGTGGTGGATTCTGAGCAGAGCAGCACACAGCCTGGCTTGGAGTTTGAAAGCCCCACGCTGGCTGCTGAGCGGAGTGATGGCTGAGAGGGAGCCAGGGTAGACGAGGAACCAGGTAGGAGATAATTGCAGTGTGGAGAGACCAGGCTGGATTCGTGGAAATGCGGAGACGTGGACAGATCTGAGAACTATTTCGGAGGTGAAACTGTCAGGATGCGGTAATGGATTGGGCGCTGTGGCAGAGTAATGAGTAAGGCATTGCTCACCACTGGGTGTCTTTCTCCCGAATTAACCCAAAGGTTGTGTGTGGACCTCCCTGGAGATGGCTGGGAAGGGCTGCTGCCATGCTCACCCCTCCTTGAACCTGAAAAGCCCATGTCACTGCTCAAGGTCCCAGCTGCAAGCCACAGGAGCAATGATGATGCTGCTTTGCTTTCCTGACAGCCCTGTTTGTGCTCTTAGATGCCTCTAACTCACAGATAATTAATGTCAGCTGGCTGTCATTGCACCCTGGTTAATCACAGTGTGCGGCGGTAGGCACACTGGTCGATGTGCAGCCTGGGGATCTGTCAGACCCCGGAAAGGGCACATCACCTGCCAAGTTGCCAGAGAGTGCCATGAATTTGAGCACATGCCTGTCTGCCCTGGAGGCACTGAGAGTCTCTTTCCCAGGAGAGGTAGCCACTCAAGGTCACGTCTGCAGGTCAGGGAACCCACGATGGACAGAGGAAGAGGGGACAGGAGGGAAGTTCACTTCTGGCAGGTGTGGACACAGACCCTGGACACAGACCCTCCCGGGGTGCGGTGCATAACTGGCACAGTCTGGGTTTTCAGTGCCTGCAAGTCGTATTTCAGACTGAGTGGCTGTCCTCAACGTTCATATAATCCAGTACGTTTGTACAGGATTGAAGTGCTTTCAGCAGTCACCCTGAAACACTCATCATTCCCCAAACATGCCAGTCTTCGCCATATCTCTTTGTCTTTGTCTACATAGTTCCTTCTGCTGGGTCACTGTTTCCTCATCCCCAATTTCCAGCCCCTAATATGCACACCCACTGTCACACAATCCATGAAGTGAACTTCTATTTATCCTTCAACGCTTTGCTTTCCAAGTAGCTAGCTTCTGCCCTCTGTGTTCCAACAACGCATTGTATAAACCCCTAGGACATTCATTCATGCGTTCATTCATTCACATCCATTTGTTCATTCATGAGATGAGCCGTGAGTAGTACCCACCACGTGAGTGCATGCTCTGTGCAAGGTCAAAACGGTGATCAGAAAGTCAGACATCCTCTCTCCCAAAGCATTCTGTGTACACGGCCAGGTAGCATCCATTGAAGAATGAAGCAACCTGTTGATTAACTATGGTGAGATCGGTTCACCTTCCGCATTGCGTTTTTGTTATATGTTTCCCTTTGTATCACCCAGATTCCATGGGAATCTCTCTGAGGTCAGGGACTCTCTGATTTATTTCTGGGTTTTCAGTGCCAGTACAGTACATGCACAGTGACACTTTAATAAAAGAAAGAGTGGATAGAGCAAATGAGAACAGGAATCTCATGTCCAGGGTGATTAATACCTCTTCATCCAGAGTCGTCTGCCCTCCCAGCCACCCAAGGTAAGTTGTGAAGGCACCAACACAGTTATATTTAAAGAAATATTCAAGTGCGTCAGAGAGAGTCTGGGATGAAAGGAGGGTCCTTCCTACAGGGATCTAGTCACCTAGGCAAAAATCCAGAAGCAGCCATTTTAAGCATCAGTTACGTGCCTAGCACTGTGTCAGGGCATGGAAGAGGAAAGCTTCCCTCTGTAGGTGGATGTCAGGCTGAGCCCTGCAAGTGGGAGTCTAGGTGGGGCCAGTAGAGACCCTTGACTTGAGCTGGAGAGATCCAAGGGGCATCAGCTTATCTGCCAGTGCGGTGACAGCAAGCTTGAGAAGGGGTGGTGGGGAAGTGAGCGACATACTTGGAGCAGTATTCAAATAAGTGGTAAGAGATGCCTTTTGAGGCTACATACCCCAGTTGGAACAGGACAGCTGAAGGCACTATTAGGGTGGCATAAGTGTAATAATCTGTGAGTCTGGGCCATATCTCTCATAGGGAAGGCCGTGTGTGGTGTATAAGAATTAAAAGTCTTTGTATTGAAATTAGGTAGACCTGTGATTAAGTCCTGGCTTTATCCCCGCCCCCCCTTTTTTTTTTGAGACAAAGTCTTACTCTGTTGCCCAGGCTGGAGTGCGGTGGTGGTGTTCACTGCCCACTGCAGCCTCAACTTCCCAGGCTCCAGCAATCCTCCCACCACAGCCCTCAAGTAGCTGGAACTATAGACACGCACCACTATGTTCCACTAATTTTTGTATTTTTTTGTAGAGACAGGGTTTTGCCAGTTGCCCAGGCTGGTCTCAGATTCCCGAGTTAAAGCGATTCACCCGCACTGGCCTCCCAAAGTGTTGGGATTACAGGCGGGAGCCACTGCTCCCAGCCTTGTCTTTGTTCTTTAATAACAATTGTGCAATTGTGAGAGTCATTTAACTTCTTTGGTACTTAGTTTTCCTCTTGGTAAGTTGGAGAAAACAACATTTATGTGGCAATACCTGCAAAGAGCTGGTCCAAGAGAGACACATATGATTTGTGAAAGATTGAAGCCCAGGTAGAGGGATATGGGACCCTGTAAGGCTCAAGTACAGGCACTAGGGCAGGCTGACACGAGGGGAAAGATACACCGGGATGGGGCTGCCTGGGCAAAGAGGCGGTGAGCTGAGGGCCAAGGCACCTCCCAATAGGAGGAAGTGAGTGGGCACCACACTGGCAGGCTGAACATGGCTCCTGGCCCAGCTCACAATCATTTTGAAACCCCTGGAGGCATTTGCTGCAGGGCTGAGCTTCTGGTCACTCCCAATTAAGGGTGCTGTGCATTTCTGGGGTCCCAGTTATCAGCTGGAGTGATTCCTCTCTGTCTACCTGCCCCTTCCCTCTCTGCTGATGAGGGTTCTTCATTTACTGTCTCCCCATTTCTCTCTTGGGGCTGGCACTGCAGAAATGCAATAGAGAGGGAGCAGTCAGGGCCCCCCTGCCCAAGAACATCCAATCTGGTGGCAGGGACAGTGTGAGGCAATTGTCATACAATGAGACAACACATACCACAAACACAATTACAATAATATAGCTAAGTAGAGATGACATATGATCCAGCCATCCCATGACCAGGTATTCATCCAAAGGGAAGGAAATCGGTATATCAAAGTGACATCTGCACTCCCATGTCTACTGTTGCACTTTTCACAGTGGATGAGATGGATATCCATATCCACACTATATCCACACTCTCCATATCCACACTACATCCACACTATCCATGTCCATATCCACACTATATCCATTCTCTCCCTATCCACACTACATCCACACTATCCATGTCCACATTACATCCACACTATCCATATCCACACTATATCCACACTCTCCTTATTCACACTATATCCACACTCTCCATATGTACAGTATATCCACACTCTCCATGTCCACACTACATCCACACTATCCATGTCCACACTACATCCACACTATCCATGTCCACACTATATCCACACTCTCCATATCCACACTACATCCACACTCTCCATATCCACACTACATCCACACTATCCATATCCACACTATATCCACACTATCCATGTCTACACTATATCCACACTCTCCTTATTCACACTACATCCACACTATCCATATCCACACTATATCCACACTCTCCTTATTCACACTATATCCACACTCTCCATATGTACAGTATATCCACACTCTCCATGTCCACACTACATCCACACTCTCCATGTCCACACTACATCCACACTATCCATGTCCACACTACATCCACACTATCCATGTCTACACTATATCCACACTATCCATATCCACACTATATCCACACTATCCATGTCCACATTACATCCACACTATCCATATCCACACTATATCCACACTCTCCTTATTCACACTATATCCACACTCTCCATATGTACAGTATATCCACACTCTCCATGTCCACACTACATCCACACTCTCCATATCCACACTACATCCACACTATCCATGTCCACACTACATCCACACTATCCATGTCCACACTACATCCACACTATCCATGTCCACACTATATCCACACTCTCCATGTCCACACTACATCCACACTATCCATGTCTACACTATATCCACACTATCCATATCCACACTATATCCACACTCTCCATGTCCACACTACATCCACACTATCCATGTCTACACTATATCCACACTATCCATATCCACACTATATCCACACTATCCATGTCCACATTACATCCACACTATCCATATCCACACTATATCCACACTCTCCTTATTCACACTATATCCACACTATCCATATGTACAGTATATCCACACTCTCCATGTCCACACTACATCCACACTCTCCTTATTCACACTATATCCACACTATCCATATGTACAGTATATCCACACTATCCATGTCCACACTGCATCCACACTCTCCATATCCACACTTTATCCACACTATCCATATCCACACTATCCATGTTCATACTATATCTACACTATCCATATCCACAGTATCCATGTCCACACTACATCCACACTATCCATGTCCACACTAACCATGTCCACACTATATATACTATACACTACTATATATAGTATATATGTACTATACATGGTAGTGTGTATCTATATATACACACACATACTATCTTATATTTACACACATACTATCTTATATATAGTATATATATACACATACTATCATATCTATATATTTATAAATATTTATATGTGTATTTATATGTATATATACACATATCTTATACTATACCATATATAGTATATATATATCATACTACCATATATATTATACTATATATATGGAGAGAGTATATATACCCTAATCTCTCCATATATATACATATGTAACCATGTTTTATATACTATATATACCTTACTATATATGGCAGAGTGTGTATATATACTACCGTGTGTGTATATATACTATTATGCATATATAGTGTGTGTACATTTATATATACACACACTTTACATTACATATATATTATAAGCTCTACATTATATATATGTGTATGTAATAATCAGAACTGTATATTTTTTATATATACCTTGGAGTACTATACAGCTATAAGAAAGAAGGAAATTCGGCCGGGCGCGGTGGCTCAAGCCTGTAATCCCAGCACTTTGGGAGGCCGAGACGGGCGGATCACGAGGTCAGGAGATCGAGACCATCCTGGCTAACACGGTGAAACCCCGTCTCTACTAAAAAATACAAAAAACTAGCCGGGCGAGGTGGCGGGCGCCTATAGTCCCAGCTACTCGGGAGGCTGAGGCAGGAGAATGGCGTAAACCCGGGAGGCGGAGCTTGCAGTGAGCTGAGATCCGGCCACTGCACTCCAGCCCGGGCGACAGAGCGAGACTCCGTCTCAAAAAAAAAAAAAAAAAAAAAAAAAAAAAAAAGAAAGAAGGAAATTCTGTTATTTGTGACAACATGGATGAAACTGGAGGACGTTATGTTAAGTGACATAAACCAGACACAGAAAGACAAACACTGCGTGATGTCACTGTCCAGAAAGTTGAACTCATAGAAGCAGAGAGTAGAATGGTGGATACCAAGGCTGCAGGGGGAGGGGAGATGTTGGTCAAAAGACACAAAATTTCGCTTAGGGAGGAACAGGTTCAGGAGAACAATTGTACACATGATGACTCTAGTTAATAACAATGTTTTCTATACCTGAAAATTGCCAAGGGACTAGATTTTAATTGTTCTTATCACAAAAATCTATGTAAAATAATACATACATTAGTTCGCTCAATTTAGCCATTCCACAATGTATATGTGTTTCAAAATATTGTGTCATACACCGTGTGTGTGTGTGTGTGTGTATGTATGTATATATATATATATATATGTGCAATTTTTATTTTCAGTCAAAAAATACAGAAAAGTAGGAGAGATAAGGTCTCAGACACCCAGAGAGGGATGACCATGTGAGAACAAGGGATGCAGACAGATGTTTCCACGCCAAGGAGAGATGCCTCAGAAGAAACCAGCCCTGCCAAGATCTTCCTCTTGGACTCCTGGCCTCCAGAATTATGAGAAAATAAATGTCTGTTCTTTAGAAAAAAGATAATTCAGCAAACACTGCATGTTCATTGCACATGAGTTAACATATTGAACCTTTACCACACCCTCTGAGGGTCTGGGTTGGGTCTCAGAGAGGTCGATTTGTTTCCAAGGTCACACAGTCCTTATTGGTCCAGTCTGCCTGACACTAAAGATCATGCTTTTACCGCTATGCCACCCAGCCCCCTTATGGCTCTCATTCATTCATTCTTTCACTCCCTCAACAAATGTTTATTAAGCACCTACTGTGTTGGGCAGCATGCTAGGATCTGATACTTCAGCACAGCATAAGGAATTTGCAGTTCTGCCAAAAGGGAGTTTACAGTCTAACCAAGGTGCTTTGGGAGCACAGAGGACTCTTCCTGAGTGATGTACTCACAGAGCAGTTGACACACAAATTGGGATCTGAAGCACCCACAGGAGTCTTCTTACCAAAATATGGAAGGGTGTATGTGGGTGTGAGGTTGAGCATGTCAGCCCAGGAAGTGGGAATGCCAAGTGCAAATGCTTGAAAATATGTTCCTGTGATAATGGGAACTCCTGCCTTCCTGCTTTCCTGCCTTCCCTCCTGCCCTCCTTCTTCCCTGTCTTTCCATCCTTCCTTCCCTCCTTCCTTCCTTCCCTCCCTGCTTCCCTCCCTCTCTCGCTCTCTCCTCCTTCCTTACTTCATTCCCTACTAATTACCTCCAGGCTGCCGTCGGGCTGCGGGCTGAGGGAGGGCAGTTCGGGCCGGCCGCCCGGTCATTCCAGCTGGGCGGGCCTGCAGTGGCGGCCGGCCTGCAGGCCGTCCGCCCGCGGCGCGCATGGGAAGGCGGACGGACAGACGGCAGGCCGGGCCTCCGCTGGGGCGGCAGGCCGGAGGACGACGATTCCGGCCGGCCGGGCCGGCCGGCAGGCTCGGCCGGCCGCAGGCCGGCAGCCCGGACGAGCGACAAGGAAGACCGCCGGGCGGGTCGGACGGGGGGGCGGCGGGGAGACGCCCGAACGGACCCGCACGCCCGCGCGCCGCGGGGGCGGCCGGACCGGCTTCGGCCCGCCGGCGTCCGTCGGGCCCGCCGGCCGCCCTCCCCGGGGAAGGGGGCCAGCGGCTGGCGAGTGACGGTCATGAACGCCCGCCCGGAAGCCGGCCGGGCGGCACGGCGGCCGGCCGGGAGGCGGCGGGCGGGCGGCGGGGAGGGAGGGAGGGAGGGAGGAGGGGGGAGGGCGGGAGGGAGGGCGGGCAGGGGGGGTGAGGGGAGGGAGGGAGGGAGGGAGGGAGGGAGGGCGGGAGGGAGGGAGGCGGGAGGGAGGGAGGGAGAGGGAGGGAGGGAGGGAGAGCGGAGGGCGGGAGGGAAGGGGTTTTGTCTCTCTTGCTTTCTTTATTTTTTCATCATATCCTTTCCTTCTTCTTTCAGTTTCGGTCTTTCTTCCTTTTACTTCTTTTCCTTCTTCCTCTTCCTACTTCCTTTCCTGCCTCCTTCCCTTCATGTCTTCCTTTAATTCTCATTCCTTCTCTCTTCTATCTTCCTCCTTGCCTGCCTTCCCTTCTCCCTCCCTCCCTCCCGCTTTCATCACTTACCTTCATTTCTGAATGGGTGATACATTCCCATAGTCCAAAAATCTGAAGGCAAAAAAGATGCATAGTGAAATACCTCCCTTCACCTATGTCGTCCTCCATCTTTTCACTTCTCACCTTCCTCCTTGTCTCTTCTCCCCACGTAATCACTTTCTTTTGTCTCCTCAGGCTCCTTCTAGAATTTCTTCATGCAAATGCAAGCATAAATGAATGTTTTCTTGCCTCCATCCTTTATTTCCAGAGAGAACGTACCATGCCTGCTTTCCTGGAGAAAGATAAGGATTTAATGCCGCATAGACTTGGGGGACCTGGGCAGCAGGGAGTGGTGGGTTGAGATTAGATTGTGAAGGGTCTCGAATGCCACACCAAGGACCTTTTGAATGTGGGCATATAATGTGCTGTTTCTCAAATTTTCTCCATATCACGACACTTTCAAGGAAACTACAAACCCAGCCTGGGTTATCAGGGGCTGTTTGATTGACTTCATTAAAAACAAAACGACAGCTACAGCCCACCCTTATCTCCCACCAAAAATTAAGAAAAATGAAACTTGTAACAAAGGTAAGCACCATGAACTTGTATCACATCGTGAGCTAGCTGCCTCTCCTGTTCTCTCCTAATTTATTTTCTGGAAAAACATTCACTGACTTACAGAACAGTTCCCTTTTCTTTGTCAGCAGCCAGCCCTTGGAACCAAATTACTGGCTAAAAATAATGTGTTTTTATTAAAAACCATTTTAAATTGGTGCCTATTTCTAAGACAGCTCCACATATGGATAACCATCCAGTATTGCTTGTTATAGATAAGTGATGAATTATTTTAATCAGAAATGTATTTAACAGCACTGCAAAAATAAATGTGGGGAGGAATTTTTTACCCAATCTGTGTCTTTTTGAATTCTTCATATTTTATATTTTAGCATTTCAATGGAAGGACTATAGTGGGACATGTTGGACATTCAATCAAACTTCCCCAAAGCAGATTCATCCCACCCAAAATAAAGATTGACATTCTCTCCAATCACTCTGGGAAATGTCCCCGATCTCTAGGTGCAGAAATAGATGGAAAAATACACGGAAACTTTCTTCCCAGACAGCAGCAGGTGTTTTTAGTTGTGTAGTAGAGGGGCAGAGTGCTGGATTTAGGCAACCACCATCCAACACCAATGGATTTGATGCCTACTGGATACCAGTTATTGCATCTGGGGATAATGAATCAGAAAGGATTCACTTCTGCACTGGACTCTGGACCAATTTTTATTTGAGACCAGAAAGACCTCAGCAACCTCTACATTTTTAACTAGCTATGCTTGGAACAGAGCTTTGCTTTATTTCTTGTTCTGGAATGAAGCATTTCTGTGGCATTTGGAAGCAGAAATGGTAGGTCCAGAGATATTGGGAGAGCTGTCAATCAAGAGACTGTATATCACCTAGGGGTCTTTGAGTGTAAGCAACAGTAACAGATTCAGGTTGACTTAAGGCATAGGTCATGGCACTAGACATGACCTTAAACATCACTGAAGAGCTGATAGTGTAATCCAGTCGCAGTTGGTTCTTGTGTATTTTTAACACTTTTCCACCTTTTGTTCATCTCTCTCATTAACAAAGACACAGTGAATCTCTGGCTCACAGCTTTTATCTGGCAATGATATTTAGCCACAATAACAATGTTACATTTTCATTGCATTTGTCTTTATGGCTACATTTTAATGGTGACAAGTAAAACCAGTTTTTCATTTACAGTAGCGATATAAAGTATCCTTTAAAATGTATTTTTTTAGATAATACATGAGTCAAATTAAAGATAATATATTAAGTTAATAATAGAACACAGAGTCTAAAAATGGCGAAAGTCACGAAGATCGAAGATGTTATTCAATGAGTAAATACATCTTATTCACATTGGTTTCTGGGGAGAAGGAGGGGGTTGAAGGGTTAGGCAAGAAAATGAAACATTTGTTAGACACTTATTTTGTTCTAAGGATTTCAGATATCTTACGTAAATTAATTGAACTCCTGCAAGGTGAACTCAACAAATGAGGTCACTATCTCCCCCTGTCTTTGTATTTTTCCAAGTCACTAATGAAAGGGTTGCCTCGGACAGGACCGGGACAGAGCACTGTGGCACTCCACTCCAGACCTCAACCAGCTCTGCTCTCATCACTTATTACCACCTTTGGTTGTAAGGGCACAACTTGCTATGGCTTCACCTCACTCTTGGGACTCACGGGAATGAAGGATCTTCTTTCCAAGAGTCTGGCTACCTCGGGACTACAGATGACTCAGCAGAGTCTAAGACCCTTTTTTTTTTTCACAGTTAACTAATACCATCAGCTTTTGTTGATCAAGACATCTCTCTGGGTTGATGGGGCTGACATTAGCAGCTGGGATTAATATGTCCCCCCACTTCCATTTATTTGGAGAATCTCATTAAGGCAGGTTTCCTTCAGGAAATTGATGCTTTAATATTCTGCGTTGTCAGCTGAGGACCCGAATTTTATTTCTTGAATAACATTTAATTAAATGTGCAAGCTCCCCTTTCCCTGATGCATCAGTGATCACGGCACTGAGCCCACCTCCAAGGCTCTTTGAAAAATCAGCAGAAAGCAAAGTTGGGGGTCAAAGCCCGGCTGAACAATAAAGTTTATGGACTGTAACTTTGTTGTAATTCATGCCCAGGGTCCTGCTGAGACGTAGCATTTCAGGGGCCTTGACCAAGACATAGCTGCTTTGCAAATGCTAGTTCCTGCCCTGAAACTTGCATTTCATACAAGAGGCACCCCAGAGGGGATTGTCCTGGATCAGGAATCAGCAAACGAGGACCTGTGGGCCAAACCCAGCCCTCAGCCTATTTTCTTAAATAAAGTTTTATTGGAAAACAGCCACCCCCATTTATGTATGTATTGCCTGTGGCTGCTTTCATGACAATGGCAGAATCCTAGACTCCGTGGGAGGACAGCCGAGAAGGACCAGAGCGGCCTTTAGGTGGCCTTGGCATGGGTGAGGCTGAGCATTTGCGCTTTGTCAAGCATTCAGCATACTTGATCTCATTTCAAGCACTCTTTCCCCAAATATTTATAGAGCACCAGCTATGAACCACAGTTCTAGGGGCTGAAGATAAAATGCTAAACCAGATACAGGATACAGGAGGCCTCAGCTTTATACACCAAAGGAGAAAGAAAGACGATAACCAAGTGCCCCCATAAATATGTAAGTAAGAGGGTTTCCGATAGCAACTCCATACTATTGAGAAAATAAAAGCAGTGTGATCAAGCATGGTGGTAAATGCATGTGGGAGTATTAGAAAGGTGATCAGGGAGGGCTTCACTGAGGAGGTGTCACTTGAGCTGAGATGAGAATGATGGGTAGGAACCAGCTGGAGAAGGATCTGCAGGAAGAGTGGGGGGAGTCAGCTAGCAAAGGACTGGAGGGAATGGGGAACAGAGGAGGCCAGTGTGGCTGGAGAGAAGGGAATGAGAGAAAGTGGAGGGTGGGACCTGGGTGCAGGGCCATGCTGTGGTGTGTGGGCTTTATAGTAAATGTTATGGCAAGCTTGGGAACACTGACTTAATTGGTATGTATGTGTATGCAAATTTTTCTTTAATAGACTTTTTTTTTTGGGCAGTTTTAGTGGGCAGTAAAATTAAGTAGAAAGAACAGATGTTTCCTCTAATTCCCCTGCCCCAATGCATGCATATGGGAGCTTGAGCTTCCGTTACCAAAATCCCCCACCAGAGTGGTACATGAATTACAATGGAGGAACCTACTTGGATACATCACGATCATCCAAAGTCCATAGTTTTCACTGAGGTTCACTCTTGCTCTTGTACTTTCTGAATTTGGACAAATGAATAAAGACATGGATCCCCCACTGTATCATCCAGAAAGGTTTCAGTGCCCTAAAAATCCTCTGTGCTCTGCCTCTTCGTCCCTCTCTCCTCCCTAACCCCTGGAAACCAGTGATCTTGTTACTGTCTCCACAGTTTTGCCTTTTTCACAATGTCATAGCATTGAGATCATACAGTGTGTGGCCTTTGCAGATTGGTTTCTTTCACTCAGTAACATGCATGGCGGGGGCCTCCACGTCTTTTCATGGCTTGATAACCCGTTTCTTTTTAGTGCTGGATAATATTCCATTGTCGGGATGTATCACAGGTTATTTATTCGTTCACCTATTGAAAGACATGCTAGTTGCTTCCAAGTTTTGAAAATTATGAATAAAGCTGCTATAAACATCCCTGTGCAGGTTTTTAATGCAGATGTGTTTTTAACTCTTTTGAGTAACTATGAAAGACTGTGATTGCTGAATCAGATGGTAAGAGCATGATAATTTTGTAAGAAAGTGCCAATTTATCTTCCAAAGTTTCTGCACTATTTTGCATTCCCACCAGCAACGAATGAGGAGCTTTCCTGTTGCTCCACATCCTCGCTGGGATTTGGTGTTGTCAGTGTTCTGAATTCTGACCATTCGAATGGGTGTGTAGTCGTATTTCATTGTTTGAATTTGCAATTCCCTGATGGCATATGCTATGTGGCATATTTCCATTTAGTTACTTGCCACCTATGTATCTTCTTTGGTGAGGTGGCCAATATACTTCAAACAATTCGTGAGGCCTAGCACGGGGTCTCATACCTGTAGTTCCAGCCCTTTGGGAGGCTGTGGTGGGTGGATCCATTGAGTTCACGAGTTCCAGACCAGATGGCAACCCCATCTCTACAAAAAATACAAAAATTAGCTCGGTGTGGTGGTGCACGCCTGTGTTTCCAGCTGCCCAGGGGCTGACGTGGGAGGATCACCTGAGCCCAGGTTTGATGCTACAGTGAGCCATGATTGTGCCACTGCACTCCAGCCTGGTTGACAGAGTGAGACCCTGTCTCAAAAAGAGAAAATGTACTTTACTTTCTGCAATGTAATAATGAGATTGGCAATTTTTATTATAGCACCCTTCCTCTGCTTTTCTTTCCTCTTGCAGTTAAAAAGTTCTTTTTGTTTTCTTTCAGATGAAAATGCTCAGAGTTGTCAGAAATGTGAGGGCCCTTGCCCAGGGTCGGCCAGGTAGGAAGTGGCAGGGTCAGAATTTGAACTGTGCTGTCTGAGACAAAGCCCCTGCCTCTCAGCCATTCTGGGCCATTCTGGGCCACTGCCCTACCTTGTGGGGGAGGACCCAGGGGATAGTCCAGGCTTGTTTCTGGAGGCCATGTGGACTCCTGGAATTCTCATGTAATTCCAAGTCAACATAGATCAAGCCCATTGGCTCTTCATTCCTGGGCTGGGCATCTCTGTGTAAATCAAAACATCTCTGAACCTCAGTTTCTTGAATCTGTAAAATGGGAGGACAATGGTTCCTACCTGGAAGAGGACAAAATACAATAATGTACCTAAAGAGCCTGAGGCATATAAGGTTTTTGGAAAGACCCATCTGATCCTTCCTCCTCCACCCTTACTGTGGAAAGAACGGGAGGAAGAGGAGGAGGAGCAGGCAAGACCTAGTCCTCCCACCCACGAAGTCAAGGCTGCAGAGGGTGGGTTCACCTCCCTCAAAGCCCTGTAGAGTGAGGGTAGGCAGAAGGCCCTTGGCTGATTTGGCCTGGGATTGCTAGGAAAGCAACCTCCAAATCCTACTAGCAAAGAATGGTGAACACGATGGATGGGATTTAGGAAGGGAAGAAAGAAACCTCTATTTCACAGATAAGGCTGAAACTCAGACATGAAGTGAGGTTTCTACCCCTGTTCTCAGCATGAGTCAGGTCTTAAGTCTTCAGTCTCCCATCTCAAACTTTGATTTCGGGGCCTGTGAGTGCAGGAGGAGGCTTCCAACAAGGCTTTTTTTCTCCCCTTTGCGAGCATGCACAGAACTAGGAACTCATCATTTCCTCTGCTCCAGGTGTGTATGTGCCTGTAAAAACCACCTGTGGGGTCTTTACAGTATCCCTGATGATGCACTCTGCCGGGGCCTCACCACGGCAGTTGAATCAGTGTCTCAGGGTGAAGCTTGGGTATCAGTATCTCAAAAAAGCTCCCCACGTGTTCCCTGCATGCAGCCATCAAAGGGGCCAAATCTTGACTGTAAAACTGGGGTGTGAGTGACGAAGACAGGAGGTCTCTGTGGGCCATAGACTTCCATGATTTCCTTATTTCTTCCTTCCTTCCTTCCTTCCTTCCTTCCTTCCTTCCTTCCTTCCTTCCTTCCTTCCTCCTTCCTTCCTTCCTTCCTCCTTTCTCCCTCCCTCCTTCTTTCTTCCTTCCTTTCTTCCTTTCTCCTTTACTTCCTTTCTTCTTCCCTCCTCCTTTCTTCCCTTCCCCTCCCTCTTCCTTCTTCCTTCCTTCTTCCTTTCTTGCTCCCTCCTTCCTTCCTTTCTCTCTCCCTCCCTTCCTCTTTTCTTCTTCCTGTCTCCTTCCTTCCTTTTTCCTTTCTCCCTCTCTTTCTCCTTCCTTCTTCATTCCTCCTTTTTTCTTCCTTCTTTCCTTCCTTCTTTCTTTCTTCCTCCCTCCATCCTTCCTTCCTCCTTCTTTTCTTCCTTTCTTCCTTCCTTCCTTCTTTTATCCCTTTGTATTAGTTCAAAACATTTATTGAGCATATACTATAATGTCTGACAATGTGAAAGGTGCTAAGAACACAGCTATGAATAAGAAAGGCAAAGCTCCCACCTCGTCAAGCTTACAGTTTGGAAGGGGAGAAAACTAGAAGGAATCACATTATCATACCATAAGCATGTTATTAAGAACTGTTATAAGCCACAAAGTCCTGGGAGCTTCGGGGAGCCTGGTAGGAAGTCCTGACCAATGCAGTGGGTGGGGAAGGGCTTCCCCAAGGAAATAATGCTGATCTGAGGTCCAGGGCACGACAGAGCATCACACAGGTGCTTTATGCCTCTGCTACACTGGGGCTTCCCCGCTGTGTCTAGCACCTCTAGGAAAGCTCATTTCCAATGGTAAGTTTCTAAAGAACCAGAAACCATCAGATATCAGCACTGAAAAAAAAAAAAAAACCAAAAAAACACTTTGTCATTTATCTTCCTTTACTTCTTAGAGCTATAACGCTAGCTACTATCTGTGTGTGTGTGTGTGTGTGTGTGCACGTGAGAGTGAGAGACAGAATGTGTGTGTGTGTTTTCGTGTGTGTGTTAGAAAAGGGTCAGTAGTTATGAAGGTCATTTTGGGAAAAATAATGGAGATGGCTATCCTTGAGCTTTGGCTGGAAGAGCTAGTTTAGGAGTGAGGGTTTGGAGAGGGGACGCTTCATCTTGCTTTGTTGTGGAAGAGAACTAGAAATTTATGGTGACTTCCAGTCTCAGGCTTTCTTTCCTCAGTTTTGCGTTGATGGACAGGTTTTTCTTTAATCTATTTATAGAGACATTTCTATATCCATACATCAGAAAAGCAAGCAAATATAATTCTGAAGCAGAAATGAGCTGTCACTAAAAAGACCTTTAGCCACTGAATAATTCTCCTTTCCCACCGCAGATATGCAAGCCTTTTATTAAAAGTAAGTGGAGGTTTTAGTTTACTTGATTTAGCATACCGTCAAAACTTACTAACCTCATATAACACATGAACACCATTACACCATTTTACGGTGGTCTTAAAAGAGTGGCCGGCAATATTTGGAGGATTTTTCCAAGACTCTCCCAGGAGATTAAGTGAAGGGAGAACAGTGACAGAGTATGTCCAGTGGTAAAAACAGCATGTGCAAAGGCCCTGGAGCAGCAGGAAGCAAGACAAGTTTAAGAGCAGAAAGGAAGCCAGAGTGGCTGGAGCTCAGGAAATAACGGTGAGATTACGCAGCCTGAGTTTGCAGAGGGAAGCAGAAGCTGGGTCATCCAAGGCCATGGTAAGGGAGTTGGTCTGTATCCTTGAAGTTGTCGAGCAGAGAGAGTGGCACAATCAGCCCCTGTCACTTATAAAGTTCACCCAGCCTATGGGAGGGAGAGTACCCTGATGGGCAGTCAGAATGCAGGAGCACAGCTTGTTCACAGATGCTGGACACTGTGCTCTGTGTGCAGGCATGAACCCGCCTGACCATGGGCAGTCTCTCTCCCTGCTCCTTCCCACCTTCTCAGGGGTGCCTCACTCCCTCCTCCTTTCTCTCTTCTGCATCTTTAATATCTCCTTTCTTCCATCCTTGCTCTCCTAAGTCCCAGTTCATGGCCCATATGCATTACCAAATCACTTGGAGAAACAAAAAGAATGGCTGGATACATTATGGGGTGTCTACATTATGGATCATTATGTAGCCATTAGGAAGATGAAGAACCACATCAGGTGACTAGGAGGGATTTCCACGAGCCATGGCTGAGTGTCAAACAGCAAAAGGCAGAGACATGTGTAACATGACACCATGTTTATGTGTCCTCCCAGATGCATATATATACATACATGCACACATGTATTCATGTGCAGGGACACACACACACACACACACACACAGCAGTCATACTGTTGAGCAACCATGAGCATTTGATGTCCCAGGATAGGCTGGTGGGGAGGGAGGATCTAAAAGGTCCAAGGAATTAGTACTCACAGACTGATTTAGACACATTGCAGTATTTTCATGACCAGCAAAAGCCTTACTGTGGTTTCTGCAGAACACTGACCCTATTCCACATCTGGATTGGATTTTGTGAACACGGAAAATAGGCAAAGAAACATGGTAGGTTGTTAACATGCGTTGTCTAGTGTCGGGAGTATAATGTTAGGGAAGGAAAGAGGCTATAAATAAAATAAATAAAAGCATGCATATAATTACATTTACTCACTTATGTAATATTATGTGAAATGGATTTATGCAGAAAGGGAATGAATACAAAGACTTACAAAGCACAGAGTAAGGCTGGGTGTGGTGGCTCACGCCTATAATTCAGGCACATTGGGAGTTCGAGACCAACCTGGCCAACATGTTGAAACCCCATCTCTACTAAAAACACAAAAATTAGCCAGGCATGGTGACACACACCTGTAGTCCCAGCTACTTGGGAAGTTGAGGCAGGAGAATCGCTTGAATCCGGGAGGTGGACATTACAGTAAGTCAAGATTGGGTCACTGTACTCCAGCCTGGAGTGCAGCTAAATTAGCAAGACTCTGTCGAGGCGGGTGGATCACGAGGTCAGGAGTTTGAAATCAGCCTGGCCAACATAGTGAAACCCTGTCTCTATTGAAAATACAAAAAAAAAAAGAGCTGGGCGTGGTGGCATGTACCTGTAATCCCAGCTACTTGGGAGGCTGAGGCAGGAGAATCGCTTGAACATGAGAAGCGGAGGTTGCAGTGAGCTGAGATTGTGCCACTGCACTCCAGCCTGGGTGACAGTGAGAGACTCCATCTCATAAAAATAGAAAATAAAAAATGAAAAACCCACAGAGAAGATATTCTTTGGCCCTGCCCATCCTCCAGCAACTCTCCTATTTCGTTTGGTCCTTGAAAGAAAGGTCATTTTTGCTGTCTTTACGTCTTTTTCTTTCCCTCACTCCTCAAAGACCTCTGTTCCCACATTCCATGGACACTTCAATTGCTGTCACCCATTTCCTCTCCCTGACAATGGCCAAATCCAATAGGTGCTGCTACATCCTTTCCCTGGTTGACAGCAAGGCCAGCAATCCTCCATGCATCTTATCACCCTCCAGGTTCTCTGTAGTTGCTGTGAAATCACCAAACTAGGATTCTCCAGGCTGGTCCCATTTTCTCAGGACAGTGATGGTGTCAGATCACATACTATCCCTGATTTCCAAGCCAGGATATACCTTCTTGGTCACTCTCTTTTTTTTTTTTTCTGACAGAAGTCTTGCTCTATCACCCAGGCTGGAGTGCAGTGGCATGCTCTTGGCTCATTGCAACCTCCGCCTCCTAAGCTCAAGCGATTCTTGTGTCTCAGCCTCCTCAGTAGCTGGGATTACAGGCGTGGGCTACCATGCCCGGCTAACTTTTGCATTTTCAGTAGAGACCACATTTTGCCATATTTGCCAGCCTGGTCCTGAACTCCTGACCTCAAGTGATCTGCCCATCTCAGCCTCCCAACATGCTGGGATTACAGGTGTGAGCCACCGTGTCAGGCCCACACTCTTTCATCTGGTTATTCCTTCTCAGTGAGCCGCTGAGTCTCCTTCTCCTACTGATCTGCGACATTGGCCTTTTCCACGGTTGCGATCACCAGTTTCTCCTCTTTTGGCTCTGCGTGCTTTCACTTTGTAATATTCTGGCTCTAACTTCCACTGCTCCCTCCTTAGGTCTCACACATGAAAAGTCTTCATAAACACCCATTTCTTAGGGGGTTTCTTCCTATCTGAGGTTGCACATATATTGTTACCTTCAACTCATCCACAAGTAAATTCACTGTCTCATCAACCCCACAGTGTGGTGTTCCTCCTGCGTCACTCTCTCAGCAATGGCCGCCCCCATCCCTCGCCCAGGGACTAGATAGGGAGCCAGGGCAGGTCCTTCCCTCTATCAGTGGATTGCTGGGCCCTAAGTTCGAATTCTTCATCTTTGCTCAGGTGCCGCCCTAGCCTCCTTCCAGGTCTCCCTGTCTCTGGTATTATTTCCTTCTAACACACTTGCCTCATTGCTGCTAGAAAGAGCTTTTCAAAACACAAATCTGACCATGTCCCTCCTCTCTCTACAATCTCCACTGGCTCCCCATTGGCCTTCCCTTGAAGTCCTTTCATTATCTGGTCATGCCTACCTGTTGAGTATCCCTGTTGTTGTTCTGCTGTGAACGTGACACCCTGGCTGCATGAACCATCAGCAGTTTCCAGAATGCGGGCTACTCTTTCTTCCTGTTACATCTCTGCTAATATTGTCCTGCACCTCAGCTTGTCCTCCCTGCCCAATCATTCTCCACTCAGACACTTACTCATCCTTCAAGACTCAGCAGCAGCGTTTCCTCCTCCAGGAAGCCTTCCTTGACTCCTGCTTCCCGTCCCCTGTGTGCCTCTATTGGCCTTTGCCTCAAAGCCACCCCAGTGCATTTACTCCAACTGGCCAAGAGAGTTTGGGGGTGTGGGAGACCTCTGATTTTGCTTAATCTTCCCCTGCTTCTCAGGACAGAGGGTCCCTGGGAGCATGTGAAGATGGGGTCAGAATCAGATGGCTGCTTTTCCAAATCACAGGCATGTGGACCCGAGTTCCAAGACAAACCTGGAGAAAGACAGCAGTGGAATCTAGTCAGTGTCCTGTCTCTAAGCAAGGAGACCCAGCCCCACCACTGGTTTGCTGTGTGACCTTGGCCCAGTTACTTAACTTCTCTGGCTCATCTCTACAGGGAAGCAGGTGGACAGCAGGCTCTCAGTGATTCCTTCTGCATTTCAGGCTTTACACTTTAGGGAAGTGGCAGCGGCTCCCATATGGGTTAGCTGCTTGGCCTGTAGATGAACAGGATTCAAATCCTATCTCTGTATGGTGGACACCGGGAAGTACTGCTCAGATCTCCCTTCAAGAAAGGACCCTCTGTGGAGCTGTGAGGAATGTGGCTAGCTATTACCTCCTTCAGGATCTGCCTCAGCTTCTGATGGGAGGTCCTGTTCTTTTAGGAACAGCCTCTAGTCTTAAGCAAGGTGGTGGTAGCAGGGTCTGGCAATTTCCACCCAACCCAGGACTCTGATGAGCATCCTTTGCTTTGCAGCTCCTGCATCCAACCTTCTGACACCTGCAGAGCTATCTGAGGCTCCAGCCTCCTGCTTCTGTCTCTTTCCTTTCATAGGCATTACCTCCTCTGAGTTCCTTGTCTTCCAACTCTGTCTCAGCACCTGCTTCTTGGAGAGCCCAGATGACCTCAATCTGCTGTGTCTCAGCTCCTTGACTGCACTGTTTCCCACCTCAGTGTGCTCATCTCTAAACTGGGCTAATAACACCTAACTCATTAGATGTCCTGAGGATTCAATGAGTCAATGCATATAGGTTGACTATCTATCTACATGCATTGACTTGTTTGTAGATAAGGCACAGTCTCTTTTGTGTGGAAAACACAATGCGTGTGGTCTTTGTAAAATTGCATTTATTAACTTTTTTATTAAAATAGTAGTTTAAGTCACCTCAAGGAACAGAGAAGCATGGTTTGGAAACCCTTGCTAAGTCATCTCTCCTGCTGCAATTTCTGTCACGGCATTTCCTCTGCCTGAGGTCTTCCTTTGGGTCTAGTGTTCAGGGGTCTGAGCCTCCCCAGGCTGACTCCAACTCAAGACAAAGCCCCCAGAGCCTGGAGGCCTGGAGTGGAGCCGTGAGGAAGCCGAGATGGCAAGGGACAGCGTTTGGAGGCTGAACTGACAAGCGTGCGCAGGCTGATCTATGAGGCCGTTCCCAGGAAGGATGGCCTCAGTTCTGCCCTGGAAGTGTGGCCCAAGCCGTATTGTCGATCCATCTCCTGAGCTGTCAAACATTTCACCGGCGCCAGCCTGGGTTGGGAGACAGTTTATAAGCTGTGTTTCTCCCTCGCAATCCCGCTGCTCCATTGCTCTGGCATTTTGAGTTGGGCTGCAGTGTGTCTGTGTGTTTCAGTGGGGCTCAGGACGAGGGGTGGGGAGGGAGGGCGAGCAAGAAGAAAGGGATGAAAGAGAGCCTGTAAAAATGCCACATCATAGAAATGGCACTCTACCCCTGAGATTTTTCAGTCTTGGAGTTTGCCGCGTGGCATCAGTCTTCCTCGGGAGTGTGCATATATATAAAGAATAAAGGTAGGCCAGGCACAGTGGCTCACGCCTCTAATCCCAGCACTTTGAGAGGCAAAGGTGGGCAGATCACTTGAGGCCAGGAGTTCAAGACCAGCCTGGACAACATGGTGAAACCCTGTCTCTACTAAAAGTACAAAAATTAGCTGGGCGTGGTGACAGGCACCTGTAATCCCAGCTTCTCAGGAGGCTCAGGCAGGAGAATTACTTGAACCCAGGAGGTGGAGGTTAAATTGAGCTGAGATCATGCCACTGCACTCCACCCTGGGCAACAGAGAGACTCTATCTCAAAAAAAAAAAAAAAAAAAAAAAAAAAAAGAATAAAAGCAGACAAGGCTCAGGGCTCTTAAAGTCAGTGGATGTCAAGGTCAATTTGAGGACCTGATGAAGGCTGTGGCCCCAGTCTTGAGAAAAATGCATCCATACCCAGACTCCTTTCTGCTGCAGAACCTTCCTCCTGCTTCCCTGCTGGCCAGAAGGCTCCATGCCCACTCTGCCTGTCTCACTTCTTGTCACATCCTAGGTGTCGGCTCACCTATTGCCTCAGTAAGGCTGCCCTGACCTGTCTAGTTATTCTCTTGCATAGCATCCTCCTTTTACTTTTAAAGCATTGACCGCCATTTATAACAATATATTCACTTGGTTGTTTACATATTATCTGTTTCTCTGCTACTTGCATGCTCTAGTTAAGTAGGGGCTGCATCTGTTTCCTTCAGCAGTATATCCCTGGGGTCTAGCATAAAGTAGAAACCCAATGTATATTTGTTGAATGATGGATGGATGAATGGATGGATGGGTAGATGATCAAAGAGCTGTCTCTGAATATGTTTCAGGGCAAGAATATGAGAATGAACTCATCACCCTAAACAAAGCATAGGTCCCTCCTCCAGCCTCACAGTACAGTCCTGGCCTTTGACACAGTTCATGGTGGCCCCATGGTCTGTGGTGCTGGTTCTCGAAACTTTTCTGGGAATGTTCCCCTTCTTGTGTCTCTTCTCTCCAACATGCATAGATCTGGGCATCAGCATCCATCTAAAGGGCTTACTCCTCTTATTTCCTAAGACCCTCCAGGAATCTGTTCAAACCGTGGGAGGAGAGCTTCAATAATACTGAGATTGAATTTCCCTCCAGCCTGGGGAAACGGGGGGATTAGAGTCAGATTTAATTTGATTTTAGACAAATAAAGTACTGTGAAATTTATTGCACACCTGAATTGCTGGAGAAAAATTCTGGCCATGATGGGATGTTCACAGGGCTGCCGAGCAACAATTGTGCAGGGTTGTGTCTTGTGTAAGGGACACAGCATGGGGCATCTTGCTTGCAGTCAGAGTGGGGTCAGTTTTGCAGGTTCATTCAATATCAGCATTTGTCAGTCTACCAAGTCCTGTGCTTGTGGGGCTACAAACTCCTAGGGGGTGCCCTTTTCCAATTTAGAAAATGCTTTCAGTTCTGGCACTAGCCTTGGGTGGGGAGAAGCGTGGAGGAAGTAGGCAAGGACGGGTGATGCTGTGTCCAGGAAGCTGTGGTGTAGTCCAGCCGTGAGCTGCGGGTAGCCTGGGCCAGTGGCGGGAGGGTCTGGGACTGCTGGTAGGTGGGTTAGCCTCAGAAGGATTCAGAGCATGAGGAACAAAGTGAGATTACGTCTTGCTCCTCATGGCCCTTTAGTCCTCTGGCTTCAAAAGCACTCATGTACTTTCATATTTTACCTTTCTAGACAAAGCAGATGTACAACATTGTGATTAAATCTGCTAGAGTGTCCTCCCTCCCAGGAAAGGACACACCATCCATTTGTTCATTTATTCATTCATTTCTTTAAAAATGCTTCTTAAAGTCCTGCTCTATGCCAGCTTCTGTCTTAGGTGCTGGAGATGCAGCCATAAACACAACAGACAAAAATGCCAGCTCTTATGGAGCTTAATGTCCAGAGTGGGAAATCAACAGTAGACACAAGACATAAGAAAAATATTTAAGGTGATTAAAAAGTGATAAATGCCATGTAGGAAAAAAAAAAAAAAAGAATTGGGTAAAGAGATATAGGAGATACAGGAGTGTTGCAAAGAAGGGGCAGTGGCAATTTAGATGGGGTGACGACAATGAGTTTCATTGACATGATGCTTGCACAAAAAAGTGGAGATGAGAGGGTGAGTCATGGAGGTATCTGGGGGTAAGATCCTTACAGGTAGAGGAAGAGCCAGTGCAAATGTCCCGACATAAGAGAGTGTCTGGTACAGGACTTACTACATTCATTATCATTTTCTATTTTATGTCTGCTTCTCAAAGTGGGGTACCTATACTCCTGGGGTTCACCTCCATTCATCAGGAGAACACATGAGGATTCAGGATAAACAAGGCTCACTTTGCTGGAAACTCCTGGGGTTCACCTCCATTCATCAGGAGAACACATGAGGTTTCAGGATAAACAAGGCTCACTTTGCTGGAAACTCAATTGTATAGAACTTCTATTTATTTATTTATTTAAGACAGAGTCTAGCTCTGTTGCCCAGGCTGGAGTGCAATGGTGTGGTCTCGGCTCACTGCAACCTCCACCTCCCAGGTTCAAATGATTCTCCTGCCTCAGCCTCCTGAGTAACTGGAATGACAGGTGCCTGCCACCATGCCCAGCTAATTTTTAATTTTTTTTTGTATTTTTAGTAGAGATGGGGTTTCACCATGTTGCCCAGGTTGGTCTCAAATGCCTGGGCTCAGGCAATACACCCACCTCAGCCTCCCAAAGTGCTGGGATTATAGGTGTTAGCAACCACACCCAGCCTTTTTTTTTATTTTTTATTTTTTGAGTAAAACTTTTTTTTTTTTTAATATGGAGAGGTTGAATATAAAAGTTATGCCTATTTTCATGTGAAAACATGAGGCTTGCAAGAAATATCATGTTCACATTCATAGCTCATTTCCAACTCCTCTCCAGAACTTGCATCTCAGTGGCATGAGATGGTTGTACTCTGCCATGTTGGGCACTTAGGTGGGTGTCTTAGTCCATTTGTGTTGCTAGAAAGGGATGACTGAGGCTGGGCAATTTATAAAGAAAAGAGATTGATTTGGCTCACAGCTCTTCAAGCTGAGCAAGAAACATGGTGACCACATCTGCTTGGGTTTCTGGAGAGGGCCTCAGGCCACTTCCACTCATGACGGAAGGTGAGAGGGAATTGTTGTGTGCAGAGATCACATGTGAGAGAGGAAGCAGAAGAGGGAAGGAGGTACTGGGCTCCATTTAGTAACCAACTCTTGCAGGAACTAATAGAGCAAGAATTCACTCATTACCGTGAGGACACACCAAGCCATTCGTGAAGGATCTGCCCCAATAACCAAAACCCCTCCCTCTAGGCCCCACCTCCAACACTGGGCATCACACTTCAACATGACATTTGGAGAATCAAAGGAACCACACTATAGCCATGGGAAAGAGAGAGATGCTGGGATTTACACATCTGTCTCCCTCACCAGGCTTGATCCCAGGATGTGGAGGTTGTAGTGAGCCAAGATCATGCCAATGCACTACAGCTTGGGTGGCAGAATGAAACCCCATCTCAAAAAAGAAGGGTCTGGAGGTAAAATTTGAGGAAATGGGACTTGCAAATACATGCCCCAGAGACCCAGAGTAGTGGGAAGAGCCCTCCAGAGATCCCAAGTGAAAAGCTGAATTTTGGGCAAGGCCCAGAAACAAGTTTATATCCTACCAAATTAGCAACCTTAGTAAAAACGGTATCTTCTTATGGCTCTAACAAAAGTTCCTGGTTTGGCATTGCTGGGGCTGGCTTGAGTCACACGCCCACATGCAGAGCCTGGCAGTGGGTCAATCTCCCTAGAACTACATGGACTGAGAGTGAGTGAGGGAGCCCCCAAAGGAATATCAAAATAGTGTTTCCAGAAGAGGTAAAGGGATGAAGGCTGAGCAGGCAAAACTACAGGGTACTTGCTGGGCTCCTCAAACATGGGGCAAGAATTCTCAACTTTCCAGCCAGCATGTGACACTTTTTCTTCCCCCTGCTTCCTATCTCCTCTTGACATCCATCCCTGTGGCCCTTCTTGGGGAGCAGACACCACACTGCTGCTCCCATCTCAGCTGGGGTACTGATTGCCTGTCAGAGCCCTTCAGAGCCTTAATATTGGCATTTCATTTTACATGTGATGTTGCAGGCTCCTGGCACCCTGACTTCCAATGCTTCCACCCCTGCCTCCCAGCAGCCACTCCCCTTTTCCCTTTTCTGCAAGAGAGATGATCTGTCTCATGTGTGCGGACTCTTGTCTGCTGAGTTTTTATTCTTTCTACCCCTTCTTTAGAATCATAATTCCTTAATTCCCCAGTGAAGCTCTGAGAAAGCCTGCCATTCTAATATCTTTCAGGCCACGTAGTGAAGATGTTACTTGCTGTATCCTTGGGATGGCAGACCTGGCACAGTCTTTGTAAGATGAAGCCTAAGACTCTCAGGGTGTGCACATATACAGGAGGATCCTTTGAAGTCAAATGAGCTGACTGGGTCGCACAGGGCTGAGCAGAAGGCCAGAGGTTACTGCCAGGAGGGCATTTATGGGCCACAGCACAGGGAAGGGAAACCTGGGCAGAGCCCAGTGGACTCTCTAAGTTGAAGAAATAAGGTTGGGAGTCTTGGGAGGGTGAAGCAGCTAAAGTTCTCAGGGCAAAGTACTAGAGTTCACAGGTCAGAGAGTAGCGAGGAGGAGGAGGAGGAGGAGAAGGAAGAAGAGAAGGAAGAGGAAGAAAAGGAGGAGGAGGAAGAGGAGGAGGAGGAAGAGGAGGAGGAGGGGGAGAAGGAGGAGGAGGGGGAAGAGGAGGAGGAGGAGGGGGAAAGAGATCTGGAGTTTAGTAAAGGACCCTTCAGTTGAGTCATGATCCGTCCATGCATGTCAGGAAAAGGAAACCACCAGAGATCAAGGAAAAACCACTTGAGAGGATTAGAACAACTGGGGAGTTTCCACAGGGCTGAGAATAGTTCCTGTTCCCACCAGCCAGAGTGGAAAATCTTATAATAATCCTTAGACACTGGGTGGAGTTCTAGAAGGAGTATTCAGTAGTCCTGCCAAAGAAAGTTTAGAAGCAAGACTCAAAAGGACCAAACTCTTTTCCATAACTTGACTGGATCGCAGAAGAGAGCTCAAAAATATTCATAGGAATATAAAAATACCCAGCACCCAATAAGATAAAATTCACGTCGTCTGCCATTCAACAAATAATTACCAAGAATGAAAAAAAGTAGAAAACTATGACCCGTAATGAGGAGAAATATCAATTGATTAAAACCTACTGAGAAATAACACAGGTGGCAGAATTGATAGACAAGGACATTAAAAAGTTATAACTGTGTTCTATATATTCAATAAACTAGCAGCAAGGTTGACTATTGTAAATAGAAATATGTAAAATATAAGACTCAGGTTTCCAGATAAAATGAAAGATCTTCAGTCAAATTTGAATTCCAGACAAATAGTAGATTTTTTAGTGTGTGTCCCAACTATTGCATATATTCTAAAAATTGTTCACCATTTATCTAAAATTCACATTTAACTGGGAGTCTTGTATTTTATTTGTTAAATCTGGCAATCCTAAAAAGACTCAAATTGTGTTTCTGAAGATAAGATCTACAGTGACTATGATTCGAAAAATGTACTCATGCTCTGAATGGAATCAAGAGCAACTTAGACATAGCAGAAGAAAAGATGAATGAACTTGAAGACAAAGCAGTAGAAACTACCCAAAAAGAAACACAGAAAGAAAGAAAACTAGAAAAAAAATGAATGGAGAACAGTAGCTGAACACATGTTTAGTCAGAGTGCCCTAAGGACAAAATGAGTGGGATGAAAAAATATTTACAGAAATAATGGCCAGCAATTTCCCAAATCTGCTGAAAACTATAAACCCACAGAGGGTGAGAGAAGGTACACATTGCCCATATCAAGAATGAAAGGCACAGAGGCATATAATCACTACAGATTCTATAGCTATTAAAAGGATCATATGGGGATATTAAGAACAGCTTTTTGCTAATACATTGGACAACTTAGATGAAATGGAAAATTTCCTTGAAAGGCACAAACTACAAAAACTCATTTAAGAAAAAAACAAACAGATAAGCAGAAGAATCTTATGTCTCTATGGGATTGTGTATTAGTCTACTCTCACACTTCTATGAAGATAATACCCAAGACTGGATAATTTATAAAAAAAGGAGATGCAATTGAATCACAATTTGGCATGGCTAAGCAGCCTCAGGAAACTTACAATTGTGGCAGAAGGGAAGCAGGTGCCTTCTTCACAAGACTTCAAGAGTAAGTGTGGGTGTGTGAAGGAGGGACTGTCAACCACTTATAAAACCATAAGATCTTGTGAGAACTCACTCACTATCACGAGGACAGCATGGGGGAAACTGCTCCCATTATCCAATCTCCTCTGTTTCTCTACATGTAGGGATCACAGGTCCCTCCCTTTAACATGTGGGGATTACAATTCGAGATGAGATTTGGGTGGGGACATAGAAATTTCTAGGCCAAAGCTTCTGCATATTTTTTTTTCTGCTTGTTGTTTAATATTTTTATTGGTATGTAATTGGGATACTCTGTCTAATATGGTTTGGCTCTGTGTCCCCACCCAAATCTCATCTTGAATTGTAATCCCCACGTGTCCTCAGAAATTTCTAGACCAAAGTTTCTTTATGTTTTCTTTTCCTGCTTATTGTTTAATATTTTTATTGGTATGTAATTGGCATACCCAATGTGATAAGGTTTTGGTTCTAAGGACTTGTATGCAAAGATATGTGCACAAGGATACCCATTTCAGCATTGTTTGCAATGTCAAACTATTGGAAACTATCTAAATGTCTCAACATAAATATCGGTTAATAGGAAACCTGTTAAAACAACTGGGAGTGTATCTATATAATGGCCTGTGGTACATTCGTTTAGAAGCTTTTGTGTACTGAAGAAGATACATGGTTAAGGGAAAACACTAGTGGTAAAAAAGAGTATATGCAATCATATATTACAATCATATATATATATGTGTGTGTGTATATATATACACACTCAATCTATTTATGTATATATATTTCTGGTGCATAGGATAATACACACACACACATATACAACAAAGTACATGGGGGATCTATACTGTATATTTGTACAGATGTAGAACATTTCTAAAAGAATATCCAAGAATTTGCTTATTGTGGTTCTTTCCTGAAAGGGGAATTAAGGAACTTGAGGTTCAGGGTAGAAAGGAAACTCAGTTTTTACTGCATATGCTTTTGTAATGCAGTTATGTTTACTTTGTGCAAATATTGCTGATTTATTTTAAAGTACTCCAAAAATCAAAATCATAACCATTTAAAAAATGAAGCTCCAAATTTGAATTCTCCTGGGCGTATTCATGCTTTCATCTTATTTTCAGTCATGCTTTGGCATGCGTGCTAGTTGGAGTAGATTAAGCTGTATTGTAATCATAGGTAGACTCAAATGTGGAATGTATTAACACATTTGAGGTGTATTATTTACTTACGTAACAGTCCTGATTGAATGTTCAAATCAACAGGGAGGCCTATCTGCACAGGATCATTCAGAGACTGACTCCTTCCAGTCTGTGGCTCTTCCATCTTTTAGTGTCTTATAACACTTCTAAGCAACCAGCAGAAGAGAAAAAACGACAGAGGACCAAGTGTGGTAGGCTTTAGGGACCAGACCTGGAAGTGGCCTACATCATCCCTTCTACTCTCATTTCATTGGCTATAACTTATCACATGACCACACCAACTGCAAGGAAGTCTGGGAATTACAGTACAACTGGTGCTTAGGTGGAAGGAAGAGTAGATCTTGTGGATAGCCAATAGTTTCTAGTAGTCATGGTGCACTATTAGTACTCCAAAATATGCATTGAGTTAAGGGATTACAGCATCCTACAGGAATGGAGCCCAGTGAATGTTTTCATGTGCTGTCAGCACTCTTCACATTATTTCCCAGCATCTGTTTCCTGTGTCCAGTTTTCTGATCTCTCAGTGGAGAGATTACAAATGCAAGCAGTTTCATGGGGCAGAAAGCATGAGGCCGAATGGCAAGAGACCTCAGTTTTAGTCCCCACTCTGATTATCTGAGTCTTGCTTCTTTGTCTGTAAAATGGGATGGTAGCCTTTCTATCCCTAGAAAGGTTGAGTTGTACCTTAGGAGTTCAGTCTTTGGAAAAGGCAATGCCTCCCTGTGGTAGGCGAGGAGGGCGAGAACCTGGGAAGAGAGAAAGAAGCTTGTGGGAGAAGGAAAGGAGAAGGGAGTCTTACACTTTTGGGTGCACTTATACATGCCAGATTCAGCCAGTTACTTTATATGCATTAGCTCATTCAATTCTCATGACAACGCTTTATGAAATCACATATTACTAACTCCACTTTACAGATGAGTAAACTGAGTGTAGAGTGGTGAAGTGACACACAACTAGTACATGATGGAGCAGGGATTAGAACCCAGCTTTTTATGACTCTGAAGCCTGTGTTTTTAGCTAGTAAAATGCAGCCCTGGAGTTTCCTAGTAAATCTACTTTTTTTTTTCTTTCTTTTTTTTTTTTGCCAGAGCTTTAGGTCATAATCCCTTCTGCTCGTAAACACATCGGCCCAAAGAGGTGGAGGGTTCTTCTATTGTTGATTTAATATTTTGTAGGAAATAGGTTTATGACCCAAATATATTTCCTCCTATTAAACATTACAGCTTCTTTGAGCTTCATATTTAGCTTAACTTGCTTTATGGTGGGGTTGGAGTTTCTGGGGTGTGTTTGACTGGAGTCCTCCAGAGGTGCTGACGTCCACTTCTGAACTACCATGTCACAATCCACTCTAAATCTTGTTGGGTCTATATCTGGATCAATTAGGGATGGCATGTAACAGGAAGTTAATCACTCTGACTGATAAAAAGAGGTTTATTTTTCTCAAACAAGAAATCTGGGGTGAGTCAGCCTAGGGCTTATTTAACAGCTCTATGATACCATCAGTGTATTTGGTATTACGCTTATTCCCTCGTGGCCCCAAGATGGTTGCTGTACCTCCTGGCATGGCACCCACATTCCAGGCAGGACAAAGGGCAAAGCATGAAGGGAAATGCAAAAATAGAAGCCATCCAGTCTGTTTCCTTTTTAAAAGCCCGGAAACCTCACCCGGTATCTGCTTATATTTTATTGGCCATAACTGAAGTATATAGCCACCCTTATTTGCAAGGAAGATTGGGAAGTATTTTTAAACATACATTTTGCCAGGACATAATTGGGATCTATTAGTCATAAGGAGAGCAGGTACTGGAGCCGGCAGCTATTGATATCTGCCACAATATTCCAAATATCTTTTCGATGTGTCTGTTTTTTTTTTATTTGTTTTTATCTGCACCGACATTCCAGGCTATTATTATTTCTCTCTTGGAATCTGAAATAGCCTTCTATTTGGTATTTCCACATTCCCTCTTGACCCCCCTCCCACCCTGACATAATCTATTTTCTACACTGTGGCCAGAGAGATCTTTATAGAACATAAATCTGACCATGTCATTCCCCTGCAGGATAATGTATTGAGTTAGTGCTATGTGTTTTATTTTTTGCTGCTGTTCAAGAAAAAATAAGAACCATCCGCCTCCCTTTTCCTCACATTGATGTGCAAGGTGCATTTCAGTTACCTGTGGCTTCTTTTGTCCAAAAGCAAAGTTGGGAGCTGCAGACATATTTGATGAGTGGAGACTGAAGTGATCTGAGTTGGCAGAGTCTTCTTAAAAGTGAGGACAGGTTTTGGGGTTCTGCCTTGAGCTCTGGTTCCCTGTGGTGCCCTTGGGAAGTGGCAGACTTAGGAAAATGGTGACATGGAGCAGGTAGGGGGACTGGCTGAGATGCTAAGGCACAAGCCTTGCCGAAGACCCTAAGGCCAAAGCTGAGGGAAGTAGCACTGATATATAGCTTCAAGGGGCTTCAAATAATTGCAAAAGTAACATGTTATCACACAAGCCCATCCTTGGGGGCGTGCAAACTGGTAGTCACATGGGGCCCCACACGAAGAAGATCCCTGTGCTTGGTTTAATGCTCTGTTGGGCCGGGCATGGTGGCTCACGCCTGTAATCCCAGCACTTTGGGAGGCTAAGGTGGGTAGATCACTTGAGGTCAAAAGTTCAAAACCAACCTGGCCAATATGGTGAAACCCCATCTGTACTAAAAATACAAACATTAGCCGGGAGTGGTGGTGCACGTCTGTAATCCCAGCTACTCGGGGGGCTGAGGCAGGAGAATCACTTGAACCCTGGAGGCAAAGGTTGCGGTGAGCCGAGACAGTGCCATTACGCTCCAGCCTGGGCGACAGAGCGAGACTCTGTCTCAAAAGAAAAGAAAAGAAAAGAAAAGAAAAAAAGAAAAAAAATGCTCTGCTGTCATCTTAGAATCTTAGAATTGTTAGGACATCTTAGAATTGTTAATAATCTTTGAACAAGGGGCCCTGATATTTTCATTTTGCATGAACTAAGTAGCTCGTCTGGATGTCGGGTGACAGGTGCGACCCAGAGGTCTGGACTGTGTAAGCCTCCTGAGACTTTTGTAAGATCCTGGGGGGTTTGGACAAAGAAGCTACAACAATAACTCCAGCTGGGTTTCCTGCCAGGCTAGGTGCTCAGAGTCAGATTTAATTTGTTAATAGGGACAAAGCGGGAAATGCTACGATATTTCATGGACTTAATTCCTGTGGTGGAGAACCGCTCATATCTGCTACACCTTCAGGGCTTTCTCATTATGCTCAGCACACACCCTTGTGTCATTAGCTAAACCGGAAGTTGTTCGGTTCTGCCACCTTCTCCAGCACCATTATCTGTCTCTGCTTTTGTTCTTTGTCCTCCAACTATACTGATGTCCTTTGATTCCCGGGACCAGCGCCCCCACCCCTCTCTTTTCAAGTCCTCTCCTCTTCAATTTTTTTCTGTCTGAAATGATCATTCTCCCCACTCAACACACACACCTCATTCATTTGTGGAACTTTTTCTTATTCTTAGGGACTCCATGCACATGACACATCTTTGAATGAGATTTCTGACTGGACGAGGTGGCTCACGCCTGTAATCCCAGCACTTTAGGAGGCCAAAGTGGGGGATCACTTTAGATCAGGAGTTTGAGAACAACCTGGCCAACATGGTGAAATCCCCATCTCTACTAAACATCCAAAAATTAGCCAGGCGTAGTGGTACACGCCTGTAATCCCAGCTACTTGGGAGCCTGAGGCAGGAAAATTGCTTGAACCCGGGAGGCAGAGGTTGCAGTGAGCTGAGATTGTGCCACAACATTCCAGCCTGAGCGGCAGAGGGAGACTCCATCTCAAAAAAAAGAAAAAAAAAAAAAAAAAAAAAAGAAAAAGAGATTTCTACGATCACTCTCTCCTCTCTAACCCTGGATTAAACTCACTCAGCATCTGGCTGAGTGAGTTTTGAATCTCAGCTCCTCATCTTACGCTGTGTGACCTCAGGCAGTTTACTGCATCTCTCTGTGACTCAGTATTCCCTTCTGGATGATGGGGATAGCAGTCATTTATCTGTGTCTTGTTGTGAAGATTAAGTGAGTTAATCTATGTCAAGTGCTTAGCACTGTGTTTGGCACAGAGGTAACACCTGAAAAGCACTGCCTGTTTTTGTTTTTGTTAGTTCTTGTTCTTTTCTTTGCTGCCAGCATTCAGCACAGTGCTTGAGGTTTACTGAATGATCAACAGATATTTGTTGGATTGAGTTGTGTGGCCTGGATGTGCAGGCAGTATAGTGACCCAGATTCCCACGTTTGTTACTCAGAGGAGAGCTAGTTATCTCCCAGTCCCATAGTTACAGATGAGCTCAGAGACCAAGATCTTGGTTTTTCAAGGAAACTCTGGTTTCCCTAAACCCTATAAGATTTGCTTGAGCTTATTTGACTCTTAACCCTAATCTGACTTCTTGACTTAGTTTCAATCACTGGCTTCTTGCCTTGCTTCTTGTAAACAAAATTCACCTTATAGTCCCATTGAGCGTTTCCTGTTCCAACTTGCTTCTTTCTCTGATTAATATTCCTCACTGTGCCCAAAGTGGAGGGCTCCCTTCTTCACCTATGCTGACTTTGAATGCATATTTCTGGTTCTAAAAGCCCACCTATGTCGGTGATTTTAAGCCAGCCCAAGATACCCATATATTGTGGTTTAGATGGGTCTCCCAAGACTCATGTGATGGAAACTTAATCTGCAGTGCAACAAGATTAAGAAATTGGACCCTTAAGAGGTGATCAGGTCATGAAGGCTCTGCTCTCATGAATGGATTCATGTCATTACCTTGGGAGCCAGTTTGTTAGAAAAGCAAGATCAGCCCCCTCTTGCTCTCTTGCCCTTCTGCCTTGCCTCATGGGGTGACACAGCACAAAGGCCCTCCCCAGATGGGAGCCTTTTGACCTTGTACTTCCAGACACCAGATGTGTAAGAAATGAATCTCTGACTTTTATGAATTATGCAGTCTCAATGTCCGTTAGTTCAGCTACTATGGAAAGCGGTTGAAGATTTCTCAAAGAACTTAAAACAGAACCATCATTTGGCCCAGTAATCCCATTACTGGGTATATACCCAAAAGAAAACAAATTATTCTGCCAAAAAGACACATGCTCACACATGTTCATTGCAGCACTATTCACAGTAGCAAAGACATGGAGTCAACCTAGGTGGCATCAAGAGAGGACTGGATACAGAAAATATGGTACATATACACGAAGGAATACTACACAGCCATAAAAAAGAATGAAATAATGTTTTTTTGGAGCAATATGGATGCAGCTGCAGGCTGTTATCTTAAGCAAATTAACACAGGAACAGAAAACCAAATACTGCATATTCTCACTTATGAGTTGGAGCTAAACATTGGGTATGCATTGACATAAAGAAGGAAACAATAGACAATGAGGAACACCAGAAAGGGGAAAGAATGAGCAGGGCAAGAATAGAAAAACTGACTATTGGGTACTATGGTCAGTACCTGGGTGACAGGATCATTTGTATCCCACACGTCAGCACTATGCAACATACCCACGAAACAAATCTGCACGTGGACCCCCTAAATCTAAAATAAAGGGTGGAAAAATTAATTACTCAGTCTCAAGCACTTTGCTATAGCAGCACAAAATGGACTTAGACACTACATGTGCGTAAAAAGCTCTTGGTTCCCTTGGCTCTGGGAGGCGCATGTTTGATCTGCTTTGGGCTGATCTCTCCGGCCTTGCTGCTGTTCTAGTCACCTCTGTGCTGCTTTTCAAGAGAGGCAGTCAAACACCAGGAAAAATGGAGTTGAAATAGTGCAGTCCATGCATACACTTCATCCCCATAATGGCTGTCTTCTGCATTTTGCCTTCATCTCCACCTTGGCTATGCTGAGATGGGCAAAAATACAAAATTTTTACCAAAATCCCCCCAGAATAAAATAGGTAAAGATGGAGGCCCTCCAGTAGAAATGTAAGCAATTCCTGTAGGGGGTGACTTAAGTATTCATGCATAAATATTTTCCAAATGTAGTAAAATTTCCTTTGAATTGACACCTTCCGTTAGATTCAGCTAATGAGCTTCAGTTCTGGTGCAGTGGTGTTTCTTCCCTGCTCAGGGCTTTCTACTTCTTTCAGGTTACTGGGGGTAGCAGCAACCTGGGGCTGGTTTCTACGTTAATTGATCAGCTTGGGAGCACAGGGTAAACTCAAAATCCAGACCTATGTGAGGGACAACACGTGAGTGTTTCCTTACCATCTCCCGGTGCCAATGGGCAGCAGCATTCTGGTTTATATTTTCTCTGGGACATAGCCCTTTGAAATATCCTATTTTAGGCATTTATCTATAGTCCAATTCCTGTGCCAGAGTCTCATGGATAGGGCATGTGTACTGGGCCTGAGCCGATTTCAGCATCTTATTTCCCTGGACACTGTAGCCATTTTGGAGGTGTGCATGTGATCAGTCAGAGCAAATGAGAAGGAACAAGCCTTTTCCTGGGAATATTTTTAAGAAGGATCTTTGCTGTCTCCTACTCAGCTCTAGGACACCATAGCTGGGAGTGGAGTTGATTCCGTGACTCCTCTCTCATTTTCTGTTCTCTGCCAGAGCCCACTGTTGGGCAAACCCAACTAGAAGCGACTGGGTAAGATAGCCTGAGTGGAGTGCTTTCCCAGAGTCCATACAAAGTCAATCAAATGCAAAGCTATACAAAGTCAGTCGTGTGATAACTGGGAGGGGAAACTGTGTGTGAGTATGGTTCTCCCAGAGGAAGAAGAACTGAGAGATGAAGCAAGGAAAATTACATAGAGACAACATTTGTACCACCTTTCCCTATAAGAAGCCCAGTAGGACATTTGTCCTTAGCCAGATTTTGAAGGAAAGGCTCATAATACCTCATTGTCTCTGATTGGATCATGTAGACATTTCTGAACCAAATACCGAGGCCAAGGGAATAAGATATGCTGACTGGCTTCTCAAAACCAGCCTTACCCGTGAATATATTAGGTATATAAACAAATAGATCACCTTTTTGCTTAAGCTGGTTTGTGCTGGGTTTTCCATTATTTGCAACCAATTAGGGTTGCTTCACTTGGAATTCAAGTCTTGGGAGTCCTAAGTCTTTGTACTGAACCCCATAAAAATTGTCGTCTCTTTCCTGCTACACACTAGTTCTGAACAAGACATATCTCATGGAGGTTGAAGCTAGAATTAGCCTCTATGTCCCCACCGCCCCCGATCCATGGATCTTGGAATAAGAGGGCTATGAATTTCTCTCCTTTCTACTCTTAGCCTGTTCTTTGAACTTTATTTCCCCCTCATTTTGCCACTTAATAGGATATATGTTAAAAAGATTTAAAACATTACAGTAGGTTAATTATTTTCAAAAAGAACAGTGAGGCTTTCAAAACTGCTTCTGTCAGTAAATTTAAAATACAATAAATAATTTAGTGCCCAATTTTCCCTTCACAATGAAGAATTAAGAAGCTTCAATCTCTCAGATATTCTGTTTAAGAAAGCTAAAACTTCTTCCTCTCTTCTCTCTGGTTGCAAAACTTGGCAGTAGAGTGACCCACAAGATTCAGGGTTGGACTGACGAGAAATTCCTTTCCAGAAAGAAGTGTTTCTCTTTAGTTGGTGTTGTTTTCAGGAACATTCAGATTTCTCTAATTTTTTATTTTGTAAGCACAAGAGATGAGAACATTTATGGTCATTTTGCAGATACAAAAAATGAGACTCATTGAGGTTTAAAAAATAAGAATAAATTGACTATTCCCAACGAATGAGTTTCTTTTCCCTAAAGGGATGAGATTTGGACTTACTCTACAGAGTTGAATCAGTCAGCGTTGAACAGAAAACATTGTTCATTCTGGGGGGAAATGCAGAAGCTCAAAAGGATGTTACAAAGGTGCAGGAAGGGTTAACGGAGCCGGGAAGGGAGGCTGCAGCAACTAAGGCTTGTTAGAGGAAGAAGTCTTTGGTACTCTTAGCAGTGAAGGTAAAAGTGGAGGAGATGGTGTTACAGGAGTCCAGGAAGAACTGGATTGAAGAGCTGCAGGAGTTGAATAAGGGAGGAAGAGGGAAAGGAATAGTTTGATGTCAACCTCTTTCCTCTTTCCTCCTGCCTTCCAGACACCGGTCAGTAGCTCCCATTGCCCAAACACAGCTAGCAGGCTGAGAGCAAAGGAGCCCAGGGGAGACAGTCCACAGGGAACAGCCTCCTGGGACTTGAAGTAGAGCACAGAAGTGCTGACAGTGAATCAGGGTGAGTGAATGAATGAGTTGGGAGCAAGTGACTAGCTCTGTGATAATTATTCTTTCTTCAAGAAATGTTGGGCCAGGTGTGGTGGCTCATGCCTATAATCCCAGCACTTTGGGAGGCCAAAGTGGGTGGATTACCTGAGGTCAGGGGTTCGAGACCAGTCTGACCAACATGATGAAACCCTATCTTTACTGAAAATGCAAAAAAAAAAAAAAAAATTAGCTGGATGTGGTGGTGGGCACATGTAATCCCAGCTAGTTGGGAGGCTGAGGCAGGAGAATCACCTGAACCTGGGAGGCGGAGGTTGCTGAGAGCTGAGGTTGTGCCACTGCACTCCAGCCTGGGTGACAGAGTGAGACTCTGTCTCAACTGCAATTTATTGAGTTTGTCACTTGTACAAACATACTTTTAACTTGTCTCCATATATTCTCATCAAATGGCTCTTTCTCAACCAAATCTTACACAACCCATAAAAAGTGGAGTTATTCTGGTTGTGATGTGCATTTGTTCTATTTTGGAGCCCTTGGGTGCTGCAGGACACGAACACATGGCCTTATGTGATCTGCAGAATAACTCAGAGTAATGTGTCCCCGTTTTGCAGATGAGGAAAACAAAGAAAGTTTATGGGATTTTCCCCAAGTTTTACAGCTATTAAATGGCAGCTAGAAGAGTTGAAATGGGTCCCCTGAAAAATGGCAATAATCAATACCTCTTTGTGAGACAGAAGAGAGGAAAGAAGGGAAGGAGAAAGAACCAAAAGGAGGAATGTTCATGGCCTACACAGCCTGCGGAAGCTGGTGGACTTCTCATGTCCCTTCTCATCCACAGTGTTCCACCTGTGTTCTGTCTAAGGCGCACTCAGGTGTCTTGGGACTTCCAATGTCTTCCCCCTGCCTTTTTTTTTTTAACCAAAATAGCTCTACTCTTAACAGCTCCACACATGTTGGGATGCTGTGTCAGATCTCTGAGAAGTTCAACTGCGTAGGTTGTTTCTCTAAAGTTCTTGGGCATGCAGTCTTAATGGTTTCAGTGTCTGCTGACTTTGCTCAGGATGCACTGTTTTCTTTCCTTTCTGTGATTGTTGGGTTGAGAGCTCATCTTCAGTGGGCTTTAGTTGTGGGGATCCTGTGTGGTCTGGTGTGGTGGTGTTTCTCCCCTGCTCAGGAGTTTTTACTTCTTTCAGGTTATTGGGAGTAGCAGCAAACTGGGGCTGGTTTCTATGTTAACTGATCAGCTTAGGAGCCCAGGGGAAACTCAAATTTCAGACCCGTGTCAGGGACAAGACATGAGTATTTCCTTACCATTGTCCTGTGCCAATGGGCACTGGTTCATATTTTCTCTGGGATGTAGCCCTGTGAATTATCCTATTTCAGTCATATATCTATGGTCCAGTTCCTTTTCTTCCTGTGCCCACAGCCTCATCTCTCATCCCCCTGCAGGTATCAAAACATCTTGCTTTTACCGTACAGTCCATATATCCCAGGGTCAGTTGCTATGTCTGCTCATGTCTGGTCTTCTCTCCTAACTCTTGTCATCCCAGGAGATCTCTTGTACTCTCTTGTGAACTTGGCCATACGTTTAAAAGGATCTTGATTATAGTTTTTCATCATTTTTAGGTGTTTTGTTCTGTATAAGCATTTTCAAATTATCTTCTCTTAATTTTCTTGGAAATGATAAGCCTTTTATTTTGCTTGCAAAAAATGTTGCATACCTAAAAACAGCATTTAAAATCCAGGGGTCTTACATGGTGCTCCAGGCCAGAATATTATATTATGTTGAACCACATAATATTGTCTGTGTTTGACCATTTTGCCTACAAAAAGTAATTTCATTTGGTTTATGTGAAGACAAGACCACACTGTGACTCAACTTGCAGGATATCTAAGTTAGAAGGAAACGTAGGAATCATTCCCAAACTGCTCGGTAGACCAGCTATTAATACATTGGAATTATCAAGGAGCATAAAGTGTTACAGACTCTCAGGCCCTACTCCCAGAGATTTTGATGTGATGCCTGGAAATGAATTTATTTTTCATATCTTTGTAGGTGATTCTGATGCACCGCCCTATTTGTGAACCTCTGATCTGGAACAATAATCCGCCCACGGAAGATAGACTCTCTACAGCTTTGGCAGGGAGTTGTCCCGCCTCTGCTCCCGCAGTTCTATGACAAGGAACTCCCTGCTGTGAATGAGCCCACTCCCATCTGCCTGTCTCAAGCTACTTTCTTGGGATGTGCTAGACTCTCCACTTGCAGTGCTCACTCCATGTCCTTTGATTCTCACCTTTCCCTTGTGTAATTCCTCCTGGGCCAACAGAATCATCTTAGCGTCTGCTGCCCCTGGGCCAGGCAGATGACACAGACTCCAGTCCTTCCCTCCCATGTTGACAATGTCCCTGACACTGGCTTTGCATTGTGATGTGCAGAAAGGAGAGGAAAGGAGGAAAAGACTGAGGAAGTCAGAAGGGTGAAATACATGCAGCATTATCCCCGGTCATGGAGAGACAAGCGTTCTGGAAACAGGGAGGCAGGGGGAAGAGGAGGAACTTACACATGGCTTGGATCCTACTGTTGGAAACTAACTTTCCTACTCAGGTAATAGCAGATATGACAGATGAGGAGATGTGGCGTATTATTGGGACCCTTGACATGTCCTTAGAGGTGGGGGAGGATGAACTGAGAAACAGATGGGAAAGGCTCTTTAGCATTTCACCAATAGTTTTGACTCTGCTCCCAGAAAGATGATCATCAGTACATTTCCTGGGCTTTGCCTCAAGAATTCCTTCCATCATGTGCTGCCTGTACCACCTGTTTTCATCCTTGCAAAAAAATTCCTCCCTGGGCTCTGCATCTGTTTGGTATTGAGGAGGAGAGCGTGGAAATGGGCCCCCTCTAGTAACTGAGCACTGGATAGACAGTAGAACTGAGTGCCAGGATCTGTGCTGGGTTTTGGGTCCTATGATGCATGAGATCTGATAGTACCACTCCCTTTGCCATCCATAGGATGGGGCTGGGACACAAATGGCATAGACAAAGGTAAGAGACTCCTACTTTTGCTGCTTGACATGTCCTGGGTCTAACTGGATCTTCCAGGCATTTTAGGATTTGGACCCTGAATATGGTTCCCAGCATGGAAGTAATGAAAATATGTCTTTTTTTTTTTTTTTTGTCTGTCGCCCAGGCCGGAGCACAGTGGCACAATCTCAGCTCACTGCAACCTCTGCCTCCCGGGTTCAAACGATTGTCCTGCCTCACCCTCCCGAGTAGCTGGTACTACAGGTGTGTGCCACCTTGTCCAGCTAATTTTTGTATGTTTAGTAGATATGGGGTTTCGCCATGTTAGCCAGGCTGGTCTCTATCTCTTGACCTCGTGATCCACCTGCCTTGGCCTCCCAGAGTGCTGGGATTACAGGCATGAGCCACCGCACCTGCCCACTCCCCCCCACCTTTTATTTTTAGGCAACTATATCTTGCTTCCCACTCACTTTCCTGTAAACTACTTGTAGGTGCCCTTGTCCCCGTCACAGCTTGTGCCAGGGCTGACAAACACACTTCTTTGACTTTGCTTTCTTTTACTTTACTCTCAGTGTGTGCTATCAAACCAGTGAGCATGTGCGAGAAACTGGGATGTGTGTGCCTACATGTGTGTGCATGTGTGCGTGTGCACAGTCATCTCACAGATGCTATCATTTGCCACACTTGTGTTGGGAGGGTGCACAGAAGTGTGTGAACCTAAACTAAATCACTCGAAATGCTATGCTTTTTGAGATCTTCTGTTTGTTCTAGTGCATTTTCTGCTTTTATTCTCTGTTACTGGTTACCCACTCTCATTTTTGTCCACTACCCTGATGCCTGTTTCCAGAAGTCCCTCCTCCAAGATCACTTATATTCATTACAGTTCTGCATAACACATGAGTAAACAGTCTTTAAGGGAGGGCATTGACTTGCGACAGAAATTTTGGATTCTTGGAGGACTTTTCTTAAGTCTCTGTGGATCAGCTGAATGCAGTCAAGTGATGTGTGGCCATGACCAGATTATAATAAACGAATCCTATCAAACAACAGAATTTGAAAAGTTCAACAGCCTGAAGAGGAGTTATTTGTACAACTAGTGTCTTTGACCCTTTACAAAAGGGATTGTTTGGGTTCTTTTGAGCAGGATCTTCCTTGATGTACTTAGGAATTCATTTACATATTGTTAATTCCTTGACACAGAAACCAGAGGCAGAAATCCCAAAAGACAGTGTGTATTGCACATTATATGCCACTGGCTGAGACAAGTGAGAGAGAGAGAGACAAACAACCCAAACTAGATTTTTAACTCAAGAAGATTCCTCAGGGTTGATATGTAAACAATTAAAGCCTAGGGTTTGCTCTCGGGATCCCAGGAATATGCATTATATCCAGTCCTTTTTCCCAGAGCTCCCTCTGTAACCCATAGAATCAATGACATTCATCACTCTGTCCATCCATTGCCTCTAAGGTTGGATCCTCACGCTTGAAAAACTATTGTCAGCAAAGACATGGAACCAACTCAAATGCCCATCAATGATAGACTGGATAAAGAAAATGTGGTACATATACACCATGGAATACTATGCAACCATAAAAAGGAATGAGATCATGTCCTTTGCAGGGACATGGATGAAATTGGAAGCCATCATCCTCAACATGCTGACACAGGAACAGAAAACCAAAACATCACATATTCTCACTCGTAAGTGGGAGGTGAACAATGAGAACACATGAACACAGGGGAGGGAACATCACACACTGGGGCCTATTGGTGGGGGAAGGGGAGAGGGAGCATCAGGACAAATAGCTAATGCATGCGGGGCTCAAAACCTAGATGACAAGTTGGCAGGTGCAGCAAACCACCATGGCACATGGATACCTGTGTAACAAACCTGCACGTTCTGCACAAGTATCCCAGAACTTAAAGTAAAATAAAATGAAATAAAATAAAATAAAACAAAATAAAAAGAGAAGCTATTGCCTTAATTTGAGGCCCCCAGGAGCCAACCCTAGGGCAGGGATGTGGGTGTGTGTAGTTTATTTGGGAGGTGATCCTAGGAAGTAGTGCCATGTGACTGGGGGTTGAGATGAAGGAAAGGAAGTCAATAAAGGGTGTGTCAATGAGCAGGCTGTGGAAAACGGGGATTCAATCCCACTGGACGACACTGTGGTGAGATGTGGAGTACCTTACAGTGATCTCAACACAAGGGCAGTGGACAAGATTAATTACCCACATCTCCCTGCAGCCATTGGTTAAAGGCTATTCCTATGAGGATTAATGCCTCATGTGTGCATAGAAATGGTGAGTAGTGTGCATGGTGAAGGGATCTGAGTGGAGCCCTTCAGAATCAGCCGGTTATAGCCTGGTCAACATGGTGAAATCTCATCTCTACTAAAAAAAAAAAAAAAAAATACAAAAAATAGCCATGCATGGTGGCACATGCCTGTAATCCCAGCTACTTGGGAGGCTGAGGCAGGAGAATCTCTTGAATCCGTGAGGTGGAGGTTGCAGTGAGCCAAGATTGCGCTGTTGCGCTCCAGCCTTGGTGACAGAGCAAGACTCTGCTTAAAAACAAACAAACAAACAAAAAGGAACAATAATTAGTCCCGTGTGGTGGCACACACCTGTAACCCTAGCTGCTTGGGAGGCTGAGGCAGGAGAATCGCTTGAACCTGGGAGGCAGAGGTTGCAGTGAACTGAGATCATGACACTGCACTTCAGCCTGGGCGAGAGAGTGACACTCTGTCCCAGAAAAAAATAAAATAAAAGAATCAGCTGGTTATTTATTTATTTATTTGAGTGTCAATCATCAGCAAATTCTTCTGCTCTGATTCTGCACACAGTACACGAATTTCTCCCAGCATTTCTTTCTTTAACTCTGACTGTGGTTTTGGAATTGGTGTGAGCCTTAGCCTCCTTAGTCTTATATTTCTGAAGTCATGAAGACTTCCATCTGAGGTGGAAGGCTTTCCTCTCCCAATTCTTTCCCCTTTCCCCTCCCAATTCTCCAAGTATAACCTGAACATCAGGATCCATAGCTACCAGCAGGAGTTGCCTCTGGAATGAGTGCTGTTGTCACTATGGAGCCAATATCCCGGGTGCTGGAGGAAGCTCTGAGCTTCCACAATCCCTTGCTGCAGATTGTCTCAAACAGGGAGGCTGCAGAATCATATTTAGCCTTCAGAAAATTTTGTATGGGCTGCAATTTATCTTAAAATATGAGAAACTCATTGCCACCAGTTAAAATGTGTGGGATTCCATACAAACTCTGGATTTGTGGCTTGTCTTGAAAACTTGGAAGACTCAGCAATGTTGGGACCACCCAGTGGGCTGGAGTTGACTAGCAGCTGCTCCTTAGATGGGACCTGTGCCCTCCAGGTCACCAATTTTTTCTGAACCACTTGACTTACTTCATTTATTTCTCTGACTTCCACAGGCATTGGAGTTTTCAACCCTTGCCTCTTCTCTCTTGGCATCTGCCATGTTGAATCTGCCTCAGTTACCTTGCCTGGATCTTTACTTATCCCTTGGAATTGGATTGCTAATCTGTCCTCCTACCCTTTTGACTTTAGTTTTTGTATTCTCTCTAGATTTTGTCAACTTCTTCTCCCGAGGATATAGGACGTTGTTTCCTGTTCTCACAGCCATTTTCTGAAGTCTTGTTATAAATGGAAAGAAATTATAATCTTCCCACACGTTAGACTTTAAGGGTCATCTGCTACCTGGATTCCTTTTGTATTTATCTACTAATCACTGTGGACAATTTGGGGTCTTGATACAGACCAGGGTAGAACCCAAGACTGCGGGATACTTTGGATTATGTATATTACACCATCAGTCTATGTCTTTGGGAAAAGCATTCCCAATGCTTTTGGGTTGCATCTATCTTTGGAGTTCCCCATGGTCTCCACCTCAGCTTCTCTGCTTCTCATCAGTCCATGCTGCTGAAATTCCAGCATGCTTTGCACCTGAATCTAGTAATAAGGTTATTAACATTAAATATACTGTTGTCACTCTCATTCCAGATGGTTTTGTTGCCATGGAATTCTGAGAAGGTGCAAACCATGCAAAAATTCTCTTTCCTGGTCTCAGCCCAGCTAATTAGATCTGCTCTGAATCAGTTAGAAGAGAAGTTGGTGCCGATCTAGCAAGCAAATAACATTTTCTCCTGGTTTCATTATAGAGCATAGAGCTTTCCCCCTTTTCCCCTCCCTCAATCTGCTTTTTTTTTCTTTTTTCTTTGAGAGGGTATCAGGAGGAGGGCCAGGTGATTTGCGACTTTGAGTATCATTTATTTCATCGATTGAGACTTTTGAGGTGGAAAGGAGTGAAGGCAGAGAAAGTGATCTCTAAAAGGATAGTTCACTTGGCATCTCTCCTTGGACAATGCAGACTCCACATGATCAAGCTCTTCTTCGATGGAAAATGACTGATACAAGGACAGAAACCGATGTGTCACTTATGTTTGCAAGTGTATTAGTTGGATAGAGTTTGTTAGAATTACAGCATCATAGAATCTGAAAGTTGACTGTAACTCAACCCTGCCTGTTGCAGGAGAAACAAAACAAAACAAACACCTATGTCCAGAAAGAGGAATGGGATTTTATTCATTTATTACTTCATTAATTAAACCAGGCAAACATTCATTGACAATGTGTGGCACTTCTGGCTGGGAGGGACACACAGATGAAAGCTGTGCCATTCCCCAAAAGCTGATTTTTCAGCTTGAGAGGATGAACAGGCAGTGTGGCATTGTGTCAATACACAGGATCTGTGACCAGCCTGCCTGGATCAGTACCCAGTTCTGCTTTTTTCCTGGCTGTCCAACTTTGAGCAACTGTCTGTACTCTTATTTCCTTCATCTGTAGAATGGAGATAACAGTGTCTTCCTTTAAGAATATGCAAGAAGCATTAAGGATATTTTGGGTAAAAATCCTGATACGTGAAAAACTCGTAGGCCAGGTGTGGTGGCTCATGCCTGTAATCCCAGCACTTTGGGAGGCTGAGACAGGTGGATCGCCTGAGGTCAGGAGTTCAAGACCAGCCTGGCCAACATGGTGAAATCCCATTTCTACTAAAAATACAAAATTAGCCAGGTGTGGTGGACACGCCTGTAGTCCCAGCTACTCGGGAGGCTGAGACAGGAGAATCTCTTGAAACAGGCAGAGGCTTCAGTGACCCAAGACTGCACCACTGCACTCCAGCCTGGGTGAGAAAGAGCAAGAAAATATGTCAAATAATAATAATAATAATAATAATAATAATAATAATAATAAGCTCATTAACTGTAGCTATTATCAAAGTAAACAATTTTAACGAAAAGTGATGTAGGTTGTGAGCACAAAGCAGGAGTGTCTCACCCATTTTGAGGAGCCTGGGAAGGTCTTCCAAGCAGAACCAGGAACAGGGTGGAGGGGAATGTACGTTTGGTGTGCAGAATAGAATATGCGGAGGAGTGAAGAAGTAGGGAGGGGTAGAGGTGGGAGAGATAAGGGCCAAGTGGTGACAGAGCCAAAATATCAAGGATGAGAGAAAGGGAGGAGTTGAGGATAGTGTCCATTTCCTGACCTGGGTCCCTAGTAAGTGAAGGTTCCTCCCATGTGACCAGAATTGTAGGCGAAGAAAGGCTGGAGGGAAGGTAAGGAGTGCAGTCATGAGAAGGTGGGTTTTTTGGTATTGCTGAGGCTTCCAGCTGGAGATTTCTAGCAGGCATTGGTGATATCTGGACAGAGATAAAGCCTGGGAATATTAAATCAAGAATCCTCAATACATGAATGGTAACCGAGAAAAGAAATGAGGACAAGACTTCAGTGAAGATAGGGAAGAGTGGAGAGGGAAAAGGTCCCTAGAGAGAGTCCTCTGAGCACTGTAGCATTTGGGGGCATGGCAGAGGAGGATAAGCCAGAAGAGAAGAATGAGGAGGTGACTCTTAAACCAGAAGATAATTTATTGCCCATGATACTGAAAAGTTGGGCAATTATCAGGCTGTAGAAATAGCTAGAACCTATCTATCTATCTATCTATCATCTATCTATCTACCTATCTATCTATCAATCTATCGATCCATCTATCATGTATCTATAATTTTGTCCTTTGTTATCCTTCCCCTCTTCCTATCCCTGTCCCTCTTTCTCCCTTCCCTTCTCCTCCTCCACCTCCCCTTCCCCCTTCTCCTCCTTTTCCTCCTCCTTCTCCTTTTCACCTCCTCCTCCTCTTCCTTCTCCTGCTCCTCCTTCACCTCCTCTTCTTCCTCCTCCTCCTTTTACATCTTCACCTCCACCTCCTCCTCTTCTTTCTGCTTCTCCTCCTTTTCCACCCTCACCTCCTCCTCTTCTTTTTCCTCCTCCTCCTTCTCTTTCTCTGCTTCCTCCTCTCCTTTCTCCTTCTCCTTCTTTTCTTCCTCCTCCTCTTCTTCCATCTACTCCTCTCTTCCACCTCCTCTCTCACCTCCTCTATTCTTTATCTTTCGCCTCCTCCTCTTTAATCTCCTCCTTCTCTTTCTCTTCTTCCTGTTCCTCCTTCTCTTCTACCTCTTCCTCCTCCTTCAACTCTTCTTCCTCTTCCTTCTCCTCCTCTTTCACCTCCTTCATTCCTCATTTTCCTTCTCCTCCTTCTGCTCTTCCTTCCCCTCCTCTACCTCCCTCACCTTCTTGGGCTTTCATATCTTAGGAATGTTTTCTTCTGAGTGTGACAAAGATGTCTCAATCAGCTCCAGATTTTCACCATTTCAGAGTCCAGTCTAGCTGACAAGAATAAAATTCATTTGCTTTATCAAAAGTCACAGGTTAACTCCTGGGGCACTCACACTTACCTGACAAACTGATGAGGTGGCTGGAGAATAGTCTACAAGGATTGGCCATGCCTGGATCTCATGCCACCGTGCATTCTAGTTGTGTGTCTCATATCATCCAAACCAACGGAATGAAAATGAGTGAGAGAGAATTCTTTTAAAAAGTAAGGAAAAGAAAGGAAACTGGACAGGCAAAACACAAGATGTCTTCTTAGAGAGTAGGAAGAAAATGAAATCTGAAAATGAAAAATTGGCTGAGTTTAGCTTTATGAAAACCTGATCACATTCTCCTTTGTTTTTGCATTTTGTTCCAGATAATTAATAACTGTCACAGGCAAGTTTGCATTCATTGGTGTTAGGTGACCAAAGAGAAAGGCAAGAACCCTGGCTTTTTCTGGGAAAGAATGCTCATCATTTTTCTATTTTCATAAAAAGAAAAAGAATCCTGTGTGTTTTTACGCTGTTTCAGAACAAACGTAACTGTGACTCATGTTTCACAATTTATGTAGCTGACTTCACATAGTTTTGACAGTTCTATCATGGTTTAGATGCTGCGAAATATTTGTTTTCCTCTGCAGAACCAGGGTGGCAAAAATCCCCTTGCTTTGTGATTATTGATACTCTATCCCAAGGTTTCTCAAATTCAGCCGTATTGACATTTTGGGCAAGATAATTCTTTGTTTGTTTATGGAGCCGTCCTGTGCATTGCAGGGTGCTCAGCAGTTTCCCTGACCTCTCCTTACTTGAGCCCTTGTAGTGACAACCCAGAAGGCCTCCAGACATTGACAAGTATCCCCTGACCCCTGGTTAAGAACCACTGCTCTACACTTTGGCTTCTAATCATGCAATGTACTAGGAAAGGGATCCAGGGAGAACAGGGGAAGCTGGAGAATAAGGATAAAGCATAAAAGGCTATCTCTGCCTTTTTGCGTGGGCTGACCTTGATGGGGTACAGTTTGGGGACCATCTGCCACAACCCCTTAATTTTCTGTTCCTCAGATCTCAGGAGAAGGAAGACAGGGAACCTCATCCAGCCAGCAGGATAATTAAAATCCAATCTGGGTCTAAAACGAGATGGTTGTAATATAACAGGAGCCTTTTGGAGCTCTTCAGTCAGTGAATGGAATAAGCTTGCTGCCTATAAATAGCACAATTGGCAGCCAACCCCTCTGAAAAACACTCAACATGCCGGTGTCAGAGGAAGACGTGTCCAATGCTTTCGAAACTGAAAATAAATACCGCGAGTCAAAAATAAATGGCATTATTAGCATAAAGGGAGTCCCTAATTAACCAGCAATAGTCCATTACTGTAGCCGTCAATTCATTAAATTGCATAATTACATAAAAACTCGGTTGACGCTTGATTCAGTCAGTGTATCTGTTATTGTCTCCTCAATAATTAGTTCTATAATTGTCAGTTTGACAGGGCAATTAAAAATGTTTGAAGACATTGTGTCAGCTTCCCTGTGCGTGGCTGCACTCTGGAGGACGTGTCTGGGAGAAAGCTTCCATCTGGGTGGCTTGAGGGTGCTGGCTCCTGGGATGAGGACAAGGAAGGGTAGGGGATCGAGGGGTCTGGGGAAATTATTCCATCTGGGGGGATTGGGTGCCTTTGCTTGAGTGGTCTCAGCTGTAACTGCAGGGCTGCGGAAGAGGTGGAGGAAGTCAGCAGTGGGGATGTATGAAGAGTTCCTATTCTGAGGTTGAGTGGGCAGGCATTACTATTCAGTGTGTTTGGTCCTGGTAGTGAGGACCACAATGTGAGCTACTCAGTGGCAGCCTGGGTGAAATCATCCTGTCCTGGAGTTTCAGTTCAATTTGTATTAGGACCTGCACTGATGCCTAGGTGTGTGGAGTTGCTGTTCCCCAATAGGAAGGAGACTGCTAGTGAAGGCTCTAACCAGTCAATATAGGTTTGGGATTTCCAGGTTTGTATATTTGTGTGGCTAAGAAAGAATATGGCTTGCTCAGAACCCACTCCAGGGACAAGATATCAGACTTCTGACAAAGTTGGTCTAGTTTTCACTTCTAGTCAGGGCTAGGCTGAGTCTCCATGGTTCTTTTCTGGTCATAGCTGACACAAGAATAGGGCAGGACAGATCCTACATGAGTAGATACCCAAGCTCTGCTGTTGAGTGTGGCTAGGGAGCACGCAGGTTACTCGGATGAGTGGGACTCTATGATGTGATCTGACTGTGTTCCCACCCAAATCTCACCTTGAATTGTAATAATCCCCACATGTCAAGGGTGGAGCCAGGTGGAGATAATTGAATCATGGGAGTGGTTCTCCCATACTATTCTCATGGTAGTGAATAAATCTCATGCTATCTGATGGTTTTACGAAGGGGAGTTCCCCTGCACACACCCTCTTGCCTGCTGCCGTGTAAGACATGACTTTGCTCCTCATTTACCTTCCGCCATGATTGTGAGGCCTCCCCAGTCATGTGGAACTGTGAGTCCATTCAACCTCTTTCCTTTGTAAATGACCCAGTCTCAGGTATGTCTTTATTAGCAGTGTGAGAAAGGACTAATACACGCTACACGACTAACACCTAATTATTCTGGTCTGCATAGAACCGTGACAGCCCAGCATAGGAGTGAAATCTCAAGTTGTGGGGGCAGAAAAATGTCTTGAGAATCTAGGTGGCTGGTCCCAGATTTCCATTACTCTGAAGCTTATCTGCTTGTTGTTGGCATTCTAAAGTGGAGGAGGAAGGTAAGTTTTTTTCTCCTTGAAGCAGCAGTTGATGGATGTGTTGACACGACAGAGAAGCAAACTGCAGAGGGAAGGTCAGACTCAATAGGACATTCTACACAGGACACAAGGTGTTTAATTGAAAACTTTACATTCTTGGGCCATGATCCAATTGGATCTTTAATCCACAAAGGAGCCTCCATTCTTCCTGGTGTGGAGTTAAAGAGGAGGAGAGGGCTGCAAATTTCTATCCATGTTTTTTATTATTGTGCTTCTATGAACAATGTGTTCTTATCAACCAGGGCTGTGATGAGTCAGGTGTGTTGCTGCTTCCTCAGAGGAGGAGGGTGATGAAGTCCTAGAAAAGCCATGCCTGCTTTTTGTGGGTTCTTCTCCAATCGTTACAGCTGATTCTAAAAACATGCCAATCAGATGAGTGTTCAGTCACTTTTGTGGCTTTGTCTGAAGAAGACTTTACAAAGGCACCAGTCCATTGGTTCAACCAAGGCCACTCCACAGTTACTATGGAGTAGAATAAGAGGACACACCCTCTCCAGGGCTTCCTAACAAGAGGTGCGCTTAAGACTCATCTATGAAGTCCTCATCTCAGATCTACTAAATCAGAACTGGAACAGGGTATACATGTAAAAGGAACACACTTTTTTTTTTTTTTTTTTTTTTTAGGCGGAGTCTCGCTCTGTCACCAGGTTGGAGTGCAGTGGTGTGATCTCGGCTCACTGCAACCTCCACCTCCTGGGTTCAAGCGATTCTCCTGCCTCAGCCTCCTGAGTAGCTGGGACTACAGGCACGCACCACCAAGCCTAGCTAATTTTTGTATTTTTAGTAGAGATGGGGTTTCACCATGTTGGCCAGGATGGTCTTGATCTCTTGACCTCGTGATTCACCCACCTTGACCTTCCAAAGTGCTGGGATTACAGGCATGAGCCACCACACCCAGCCCACACTTTTAAATATATTCGTATTAATAGCTTCACCCTTGCCCTAGTCAATATTCTAACACTGATAACTCCTCATTTATTCCCAGCCTCCAGTTCTGTCTCACTGGAGATTCTGGGTTATTTTGTGTAAATGAGAGTAATTATAAATGAACCAAGGATTTCTCTTGTGGGTTTATCCCTGTCAACGTCATCTATCTGTCTGCTTGTATATCTATCTATCTATCTATCTATCTATCTATCTATCTATCTATCTATCTAACTATCTATCTATCTCTCTATCTATCATCTATCTAACATACCTCCCTCTCTCTCTCTATTTCTGTAAGACGTAGTTCTCCATCTATGTGAGGGAGAGAAAAGGCAGGAGTCTATGGTGAAAAGGTTATGGAGTGAAGGGAATTTCTGATAGAAGTCACCTTTAACTCACATTTTGGCTAATGAATTGCATTTTTTGGAGGACATAAATGCATTGGCTCTACTGGCCAGGCTACCTAGGCTTTGACCTTGGGTGAGTTCTTTGATTATTCCATGCCACATTATCGCAGTTTCCTCATTTTAAAACTGGAATTATTACATTTTCTTTCTAGAAATGATTATTAGTGTCCATATGTGCCAGGCACTGTTTTTTGGGTGCTTGGGCTACACCAGTGAATAAAGCAAACTCAAATCTGTTTTTTCTTGGGAATTGCATTTTTATGTGAGGAGACAGACAATGAGAAACAAATACAATAAATAAATAAATTAAGTGTTGTGTCAAAATGGAACAGGGGAGAGGAGATGGGGAAACCTGGTGGGTGGAATGTAATTTGAAATGGAGTAATTAGAGAAGGCTTCATTAAGAAGGTGACATTTGAGCAAATGAAAGCCAAATCGGCTTCAGGACAGTGTATATCCAAGGAACAATGATGCCAGCGTGGCTGGGGGAAGTAAACAAGGAGGATGGCCACCAGGTTTTTATAGTCACTGCGTCTGGCCCTTTTGTGCAGTGGTGAAGTCAGACAGGTAACAGATAATTTAGTCAGACAGGAATTTGTCCGCCAAAATACGAAATTTGGCTTTTATGCTGAGTACAATTGGGAGCCATGGGAGGGTTTTAAGCAGAGGAGAAACTTTATATAATTTGTGTTTTAAATGGATCCCTCTGAATGTGGTATGTCAGAAACAATTGCAGGAATTCATGAGGAAAATGAAGGAGACCAGTTAAGAAATCATTATCGCAACTCAGTGAAGAAGTGGCAGGTGACTTGGACCAGGTCTAATAACAGGACCCATCCCACAAGAGCTTTTGTAAAGATTAAATGAGGTGATGGATAAATGAACATAGAATGCTGTCTTGCATAATGTAAGCATGCAACAAGTGGCAACTGTTATTCTCTAAATGTGACCTCCTGTCAGGACTGGGCCATACAGAGCCTGTGATGGTGAATACTGAGTGTCAACTTGATTGGATTGAAAGATACCAAGTAATGTTCCTGGGTGTGTTTGAGAGGGTGTCACCAAAGGAGATTAACATTTGAGACAGTGGAATGGGAGACACAGACCCAGCCTACATAGAATGTGAGGCAGCATTCTGTGTCCATTCATACATCATCTATCTCATTTAATCCTTACAAAAATCAGCTGCCAGTGAAGCTAGGATAAAAGCAGGCAGAGGAGTGTAGAAGTACTAGACTGGATGAGTCTTCTGGCCTCCCTCTTTCTCCTGTGCTGGATGCTTCTTGCCCTTGAACATCATCAGACTCCAAGATCTTCAGCTTTTGGACTCTCGGGCCTACACCGGTGGTTTGCCAGGGGCTCTCGGGCTATCAGCTGTGGATTGAAGGCTGCACTGTCAGCTTCCCTACTTTTGAGGTTTGGGGACTCAGACTGGCTTCCTTGCTCCTCAGCTTGCAGATGGTCTATTGTGGGACTTCACCTTGTGATCGTGTGAGTCAATATTCCTTAATGAACTCCTCCTCATATATGCATCTATCCTATTAGTCCTGGCCCTCTAGAGAACCCTGACTAATACAGACCCTAGAATGTATTTGGATTTTAACTTCTTCTTTTTAATTTTGGGAAAAATTTCCAGGGGATTCTACCCTGCATCTCAAGGTAAAACTAATGGTCCACTTTGTTTGTAAAAATTATGCTTAGCTATATATTTACACAAGTTCTCCAAAGAGGATTAAATAGCGTTCTTGAAATAATAAAATTGTTCAATTATAACAGGATATTGGCAATATAAAATGCTTTCAATATTTTCTTATTTTGTTAAAGCTAACACGATCCATTTCTTCCTTTTCCAAATCAGTCTTATGTTTCCAGATAAGCATAAGAGATAAAAAATACAAAATTATTTTCTCTTACTCCAAAACCTTCTTATTTTGCTTTGTTACAGTCAAAGATGCCTCACTCTGGTATCTCATAAGATTTTGATTGCCTTATTATGCAGCTGGAATCTATACTGTCTCCCTTTGAGCTGCTATTGTTCCTTTGCTCTCTCAAAGTTAGACACTTCAAAACCAATGTCTCTCATGTATCCCATCTTTCCAAATATTTGGAGCTATTAGAACCATAGAGTGAACACAAGCTTTTTTTGTTGTTGCTTGTTTGTTTCTTTTTTTTTTTGTAAAATAGTATTCATCTCAAAAAAGGGGAGATATTTTCAGACAGAGTCCAAATGGTTCTTACAATCTCCATCTGGTTGCTGCAACCAGCCTTAGACTATAAAAAAAAATCTCATTTTTATTTGTAAGCAGCAAGCATAGAGGGAAAGCAGAGTAAATAAAAAGGGGGAAGGACATTTCAGTTTTAGTACATTCAGGTCAATTGTCCAGCGTCATCTGTAGTCCTGTAATCCTAAAGCCCAATTAAACAGCTCCACCCCAAAGGTTGATTGTGACATCATACTCCTCAAATCTCAGAGAGAATTTTCGCCACCCGACTGCCTTTTCTATTGAAATGTGTAATTTGTATACTCTTAGAGATGAAATGAGATGAACCATGTAAGAGTTTACAGGAGTGCCTACTACTCAGTAAGTGCTCAGTAAATATTAGCTTTAGGTATTTTTCTAGCAGAGTTTGAAAATGTGCAGTGGGGATGCCTCCAATTTTGCGTCTTTTTCTTGGCCCCTATTTCACATATCGTACATTTTTTTTTTGGAGTCTCATACTGTCGCCCAGGCTGGAGTGCAGTGGCCCCATCTTGGCTCACTGCAACCTCCGCCTCCCAGGTTCAAGCGATTCTCCTCAGCCTCCCAGTAGCTGGGATTACAGGTGCCTGCCACCACGCCCAGCTAATTTTTTGTATTTTTAGTAGAGACAGGGTTTCACTATGTTGGCTAGGTTGGTCTCGAACTCCTGACCTCATGATCCGCCCACCTTGGCCTCCCAAAGTGCTGGGATTATAAGCTTGAGCCACCGTGCCCGGCCCTTTTTCATGTTTAAGATCCTTTATTTCCCTCTGTCCAAGGTCGTGGTCTTGAGTTCCTCAGATTTCAGCAATGGGGCTCCTGTTGGGTGATACTTCCCACATGTGTACCTCCTTAGATGTCACGAAAACCAATTTTCTCAGTCACATGCTTCTACCTGAAACATTGTGTCTCTTCGCTGTTGAATTTCTCAGGCTTTGGGCAACTCTTCTTACTTAGTTGTGAGCATAAACACCTTTTGCAGCCATCACTTTTCCTGTTGCAGTGGAGACTTTCTCAACTTCTTTGACATGGTTTGGCTAATTGTCCCTTCCAAATCCTATGTTGAAATGTGATCCCCAATGCGGGAGGTGGGGCTTAGAGGGAGGTGTTTGGGTCTTGGGGGTGGATCCCTCCTGAATGACTTGGTGCCCTCCCTGTGGTAAAGAGTGGGTTCTCACTCTATGAGTTCACAGGAGAGCTGGTTGTTAAAGAACCTGGCACCTCTTCCTCTCTCTCTGTTGCTCCCTCTCTAGCCATGTGACATGCCAGCTCCCCTTCCCTTCCACCATGAGGGGAAGCTTCCTGAGGCCTCACCAGAAGCAGATGCTGGCACCGTGCTTCTTGTACAGCCTGCAGAACCATTAACCAAATATACCTCTTTAAAAATTACCCACTCTTAGGTATTTCTTTCCATCAATGCAAAAATGGACTAGCACATTACTCTAACCTTGCATTTCCACATCCCTCTGGCATTCCCCTACTTCTTTCATGTGGATTATTTCTTCTGTCAGGATTTCAAAATGAAAAGATGCCTCTCACATCAGCTTCAGACTTTCTCTCCCCCATGCAGGGCTAAGGCTGTTTACAGGAGCCTATGAGGTTCTGCTTCATCTACTTTTCCTTTTATATTTCTTTCCTACTGTTTCTGCCCTAACTACAAGTTAAAGTCCTTTTTTTAGAAGTCTATCCCATTCATTAGAGGTTCTCATTTCAAAGCCCAAACCACAGTTTTCTGTTTTACTACTAACCCTGAAGCCTTCCTTCCTGTTAACTCTTTTCCTCCAGGTTCCTGGTAAAGAAAGCCTGTTTTACAGAGGCAGAGTGGTACAAGAACTTGCCTTTTTTTTTTTTAAATGGAATTTCACTCTTGTCACCCCTGGCTCAGCTCACTGCAACCTCTGCCTCCCGGGTTCAAGTGATTCTCCTGTCTCAGCCTCCCAAGTAGCTGGGATTATAAGCACCCACCGCAACCCCCAGCTAATTTTCCTATTTTTAGTAGAGATGGGTTTCACCATGTTGCCCAGGCTGGTCTTGAACGCCTGACCTCAGGTGATCTGCCCACCTCGGCCTCCCAAAGTGCTGAGATCACAGGCGCAAGCCTGCACGCCTGGCCAATAACTTGCCTTTTAATTTGTTTTCAGTCCTCGGGTTTGAGAGAAATCTCTTGCAACTTTAACAACAACCAGACACACAATATCAAGGTGCCACCTGTGACTTGTCTGAAGCACTTTGTACTAGGTCGTATTGGTTCTACTTTGCAGATGTGGATACTGAGGTTCAATCCAGTAGAACCAAGGTATTCTCTGTACAATAATACCCTCTGATTTCTATGTATTAGCTGATTTATAACGTATTCCACCCTATGTGCTTGAATGTACCCTCTGATAGCAGGGTCACCCAACCCCACCATCCTGAATAGGGCTTATTAGTGTTAACTTCTCAGGTATGAAAAAAAGCAAGAAAAAGGATAAGGAAGAGGAGAACCAGAGATGGGAAATTCCATGTCGTACCCTAAACTTCTGCCCCCAACCCATCAGGCAAGCAGTCCTGGCCGGATTGAAGTGAACCTCAGCTGGCCTTAGAAAGGAATACAGATTATCACACCACATTTGGTGAACTAGATCTCTCAATCTGGATCTAGGCTCTCTCTTCCCAAGCAGCTTTGTCTAGGACACAGCTGTGTGCCCAAATCTAGCCCTCACACAGCTGTGTGCCCCAATCTGCTGAATTACACCAAATGTTAGCACATTAGAGATGGAGGAAGATCTTGGCACGGGTTTAGAATTACCACTTCTGGTCTGCTGCTCCCTGCAAATGACACCCTTGCTAATGACACCCTAGCAATGACACCCTTGCTAATTCCAAGAGGGGCATGGTCTGTGTTTCACAGAGCCTGTGTGCTGGTTACCTGGTGAACTGGGCCAGATAGTGCTATCGGAAGTAATAGGAGCTGTGATGGAATTCAGCTGCAGTCCAGGGCTGTCTTGGTCTTGCACTTACAATCACATTGTTTCCTTACATGGAATGCTGAGAGGTTATTCCACGTGGAATGCTGAGAGGATGTTACACATGGAATGCTGAGAGGATGTTACACATGGAATGCTGAGAGGTTATTCCACATGGAATGCTGAGAGGATGTTACACATGGAATGCTGAGAGGATGTTACACATGGAATGCTGAGAGGTTATTCCACATGGAATGCTGAGAGGTTATTCCACATGGAATGCTGAGAGGTTATTCCACATGGAATGCCCAGAGGATTATTATACATGGAATGCTGAGAGGTTATTAAGTGATCTCAACAGCAAACAAGGCATCACCTTGCTGTTAGAGGGTCCAATGGACCACACCTGATGGGAGGGTCTTAGGAAGAGCTAGGATAATAGAGAAAATAGCACCTTCTTTAAGAACTGTGAGAGTTTCTACTTCCTCCTAAACCCAAATCCCAATGCAGTCACCAGCAGGCCTCCATGTTTGAAATGAGCCCACCATCACATGTGCACAAGGGAAGGTGAAGTGAGAGAGACCTTGGCCTGGAGGCATGAAGCAGGAAAGAACAGAGACACACACTACTAGCTCTTAAACTTTGGAGTGCATAAGAACTGCCTTGGGAGAAAGTTAAAAATGCAGATGCCAGAGAAACAGTTCAGATTTATTGAGTTATAATCCATGTTTTTAAATCCACCTCCATCAGGAGATTCTGATACATAGTGGGTTTTGAGAGCAGTTGATGTTTGACAAGTCTGTTTGTGATTTTTGCTCCCTTGTGCACAGTTCCAGAATTGGATTCGATCCAATCGGCGTGAGGTGGAAGGTGGGGAGAAATTGTGTTCTCCTCCACCTTCTTCAGGTATAAGCCATCAGGACTCCTTTTTCCTAGGTTAGAGGGAGACTGAACAGTCTTCCCTGGCCTCTTTTTTTTTTTTTTTTTTTTGTCTGATCTGTTATTTTTTTTTATTCTTCTTATTTTTTTGAGTTTTGCTCTTGTCACCCAGGCTAGAGTGCAATGGTGCAATCTTGGCTCGCGGCAACCTCCACCTCCTGGGTTCAAGTGATTCTTTTTTTTTTTTTTGAGACGGAGTCTCACTCTGTCACCTAGGCTGGAGTGCAGTGGCGCGATCTTGGCTCACTGCAAGCTCCGCCTCCCAGGTTCACGCCATTCTCCTGCCTCAGCCTCCAGAGTAGCTAGGACTACAGGTGCCCGAAACCACGCCCGGCTAATTATTTTGTATTTTTTTTTTTTTTTTTTTTTTTTTTTTTTTAGTAGAGACGGGGTTTCACCATGTTAGCCAGGATGGCCCTCAATCTCCTGACCTCGTGATCTGCCTGTCTCGGCCTCCCAAAATGCTGGGATTACAGGTGTGAGCCACTGTGCCTGGCCTCAAGTGATTCTTGTGCCTCAGCTTCTCAAGTAGCTGGGATTACAGATGCCTGCCACTATGCCCGGCCTGACCTGTTTTTTTTATTCGAGCTAGTGAAGGCTGTTCTTGCACAAATTCCAAATTTATGGTGATATGGTTTGGCTGTGTCCCCACCCAAATCTCTCCTTGAATTGTAGCTCTCATAATTACCACATGTCATGGGAGAGACTCAGTGGGAGGTAATTGAATCATAGGGGCAGGTGTTTCCCATCCTAATCTCATGGTAGTGAATAAGTCTCACGAGATCTGATGGCTTTATAAAGGGGAATTCCCCTGCACATGCCCTTGCCTGCCACCATGGAAGATGTGCTTTTGCTCCTCCCTTGCCTTCTGCCACGACTGTGAGGCCGACCCAGTCACATGGAACTGTGAGTCCATTAAACCTCTTTTTCTTTATAAATTACCCAGTCTTAGATATGTCTTTATTAGCAGTGTGAGTTTCAATAAGGAGGAAAAAAAGGAGATCCTCTAGAGGAAAAAAAAGAGGTATTTTTCAAGTGAGCCTTTGAAAGGAAAAACCTTTAACTTATTTGATTCTTCCAGTAGAAGGTCCACCGCATATGACCATGTCCTGGTAGCATTTTTGGTCCCTACTGGAGCTAAAGTGATTGCTTTGTGTCTTTCCTGGTATACTGTAAGTACAGGAAGGCAGATGCCCTGTCTGTCTTGTTTGCTGTGCCATCTCCAATGCCTGGCACAGCACCAGGCACATGGGTTGTGTTCAGTAAATACTAGTTGAATGAATGGATTAACTGGAACAGGCTTGCCAAGTCGCACAAATAATGCAGAGTCTGAAACCTACATTTATATGACCTCAGGCAACTCATTAAACATCTCTGGTCTCATTTTGCTCATGGGAAAGTAGAAATAATAAAAGCACCCACTTCCTAGGGTGGTTCTGAAGATCAAATTCATTATTACACATTTAGCGTTTGGGACAGTGTCTGGTTAGTGACCAGCATCTATTGACTATTACTGTACCACTGTCATTAAAATTAAACACAAAACCAGAATTCACATAAAGTTACTGATTTCTAATATTGTTGAATAGGTCATTAGAAAGATACAAGAACTACCATTTATTATCATCAATTCGTACAGGAGGGACATCCTCACATAAAAAAGGAGGAAAGGCATAATCTCAGAATAAAGGTCATTCCTTTACATTTTAAATAAATTTAACCTTATGAAAAGTTATTTTTATCTTAATTAAAAAAATATTATGAAGAACTATTGGAAGCATTTTTCACAGTGATATATGCATTTCTCTCCCTGTCTGGACCACTGAACTGCAGTGCCTCTCTCTAAAGGGGTTGCCTTACATAAGATTGATGCTCATGGCCTTGGCATCTCTTTTTTCACAGTGGGCACTGGGTTGTTAAGAAAAAATCTGGGCTGTTTGCTCTGGGTCATAGCTGGGCAGGACATGTGTTGGTCACTGTTGCCTTGGGGGACCTGTGGACAGGACTCTGTTCTGACTCAGCCAACAGAGTTCTATGGCCCTGTTGTGACATCTTGGTCATGAACATGTACTCTTGAAGTATTGTTCAGCAGGAATTCTCTAGAACTCCCTCGACTCCCAGTGCTGTGCTGGGTGTTAAGGCAAATCCTAGAGGGATCACAGTAGGGAGGACCCCTGAAAATTCAGTAGATCTGTCCTTCCAGGTACAAGTCATGGCACTATGTTCAAGATGGCAGTCTGTGTGAATGTGGATGGGGGGTATAAGTAAACATTCTCCTCATTCTAGTTTCCTTTTTTAGTAAATGACTCCACCAACCCCCATCACCTAAGCCAGAAATTTAGGAGTCATTTCCTTGATTCTTTATTCCTCCATATTCAATTGGCTACCAAGTGCAGTTGTAAATGCTTCTTAATGTCTCTAATATCTGATTCTCACCACCACATCTACTGCAATAGCCTTAGCATTGGTCATGTTGCCTGAGCTTTTTTCTCTTCCATCTTTTCTCTGTATTTATTTCAGTGATTGGTTGACCAATTGATAGATCAATTGATCAACTTATCTGTGTATTCATCCATCCATGCACACATCCAGTCAGCCAGCCACATATCCACCCACACATCCATCAGTCCATCCATCCATCCATCCATCCATCCATCCATCCATCCATCCATCCACACATCTACCAACCCATCCATTCATCCACTTCCCACCACATCCATCCATCCATGATCCGTTCTCTCCTACATATTCATCTATTCATCCATCCATCCATCAACTCAGCCATCCATACACACATCCATCCATCTGCCCATCATTCATTCATCCACCTACCCACTCACCCACACAACCATCCATCCATCCATCCATCTACCCACACATTTATCATCCAGCCACTCCCTTCACACTTTCATCCATCCATCATCCATTCACTCCCCCTTACACATCTATCTATCTTTTCACTCACACATCCATCTGTCTGTCCATCTACCAACACATCCATTCATCTATGCACTCACCTCCACACATCCATCCACACATTCATCCGTCCATCCATCCATCCATTCATTTATCCCCAACACATTCATTCATTCTTCCAACCATCCGTCCAATCTCCTCCACATATCCATCCACACATCCATCCATCTATCCATCCATCTATCCATCCATCCATCCATCCATCCATCCATCCATCCATCTATCCATCCATCCATTTATCCATCCACCCCACACACATATCCATCCATCCACCCACATATCCATCACCCACCCACACATCTATCCATCTACCTACATATCAACTCACACCATCTATCCACATATCCATCCATCCATTCAATTATTCACCCACCCACTCACCTACACATCCATCTCCATTCACCCACCCACACATTCATCCACCCACACATCCATTGACACATCCATCCATCCATCCATCCATCCATCCATCCATCCATCCACAAAAACCATCCCAAGACTTAGTGACTTTAAATAACAAACCTTTTTTTGTTACTATTTTGTGGGTTGGCTTAAGAGTTCTTCTGTCTTGAAAGACCGGTGGCTGTACTAGGACTGGATGAACTAGCATGATCTCATTCACATTTCCGGAGGTTGTTTCTACCTGAACTGGGGCGATTGCTATGTGTGTCTTACTGTGTAGTGGCTCTTAGCTCATCTAGACCCATTCACGTCATGGTCACAGGGTTCCCAAGAGCAGCATGAGAGGACAATTCTCATTGCACAAGTGTTTTTGAGTTTATGACAGAATCACCTTTGCTATTGTCCTATTGGCCAAAACAAGTCACATGACCAAGCTCAGTGCCAAGGTGAGGGGCCAACCCAAGGACATGGATGCAAGGAGGCATGAACAAAGCTGTAGATTCCTTTACCAGTTTATTACAATAAGAAAAGGAGGATGCTACATTTAAGAAAAACAGACAATTTTTTTTCCCAGGCTAAAACAACTTATTTTATTAATGAAAGAATTTTGGCTAGAATTTGAAGATCTTAACTCCAAATCCAGAGTTTTCCAAAACAGCATAGTGCCTAAGACCATGGGCTCTGAATTTAGACTTCCTGAGTTCAAATCCCTGCTCCACTACTCACTAGATTGATTTCCTTGGGCAAGCTATTTCGCCTCTCTATTCTTCAGTCTCTTCTTCTTTAATGTAAAGATAATGAGACCATTGAGATGTTACGAGCATTAAATGAGTTAATGTATGTACGGTGCTAAAAACAGTGCTTGGCACATAAGAAGTGCACAAAATGATAGCTAATAGTATTGCAACCAAGGTATGGCAGCAATTTCACATGCCTTATTCCTTCCCTTGCAGAAGCCATTGGAGCTAACAGATGTGTGAGCACTTTTGTAAGCAAAAAGCTTTACTTACGTGTGAGGTGCTGTTAGTTTTACTGTCAGAATTTACACCTTTCAGATTTCAGATTCTAGTTAAATTAGAAGATAACTGTCATTCCAGGCCATATCTGGCCAGGAAAGTATGCCCAGGGGTCTCCCCCATGAAGTTTTCTTGTCATCTCCACTGCCTGGTGGGCCCGGGTGCAGAAATAGAAGGCTCGAGGCTAGCGGCTGACTGCAATAAAGCTCTGGTCTTTGCAGCATTGCTTTGGAAAAAAAAAGGATGAAACAGATCTAACTGTAGGTAATTAATCCTCCTGGTGTTTGTGGGTATGTGCATCTGCTTCGGTGGCTACATTTGTTAATATCAAGTGATAGAGAGTTCTTTCAGAGCAATTGTAATAAAAATTTTAAAAAAAGAAAGGGAACATTTTTGAATCACTAAGCTGGCCGCCCTAAATCTCTGGCCTGTTTGGTATGTAAAACCTCTCATCCAGCATGCATTTTTTATGAAAGGATTGAAAACCCAAGAAATAAAACATGGGCTATGGAACATCATTATGCATGAGGTAGAGCTGCCCAGGCAACCGGAATCAAGCGGACAGTCCCTGGGGAGCAGGGAAGTTCTGGGGGACATAAAAGCCAGAAGCACTGGGGTAAGCAGGTATCCATGAGGACTAGCAGAGCCCAGAAAGGGCCAGAGAAATGCTGAATGGTGGTTAGCTCCTTGGCAAGGTTGCAAAAAGTAAGAGAGATGTTGACCTTTACCCGGGACCCTAAGCCAGCTTGGCACACCTGTAGCTGCTGGGTAATCAAGTTTCTACAACCACAACCCTAGTCTGAGCTATCAGTGACCACAGTCAAAATAATGCTGTAACAGGCAAACCCAAAGATGTATAATGACTCAAATATCATAAATGTTTATATCACTCTCATGTAAAGTTCAAAACGGGTGCTCCCAATGAGTGGGAAACTCTCTTTCAAAAGGCAATCCAGGGTTCTGATCTTCTGCTAGCTGTGACTTCACCATTTTTGGAATATGGCTTTAAAGATTGCTCGTCTGCCTGGAGGAGGAAAATGCAGTAAGGTTTTATGGATCAGCGCTGGCAGGGGTATATGATTTATGCTCATTTTTCAATGGTTAAAACTTAGCCACATGGCCACACCTAACTGAGAGAATCTAGAAATACTGCCTTACTATATCTTCTATCTTCCCACTTTCCCTACCACTGCAAAAGTGGTAAAAGTTGTGGCAAATGCATACCCCATCTTTGCCACACTTGGACTGAATGCAGTCACTTGATTGCATTACTTGCATTTTTGCACCAGACAATCCATTCTGTGCACTGGAGCTACAGTGGTCAGTTCAGTTCTTGACATCAAGGATTTCTTATTGCAATAAATTTGAAACCCAACCCTTTTCCTGTGCCCTGCAAAGCCCTGCATAGATGGAATCCTGCCTGTATGGCAGATGGTGCCCTCTCCCCATGAATCTAGCTGGCTACTGTAGCTTCATTTGGGTCCTGACTCTTTTCCACGTTAGGACATTTGTCTCATACTACCTGTTGCAGTCAAAATATCACTTTCTAAGAGAGACTCACCTGATCATCTTAAAGTTACCAGCCCTACCCTTTATTACTCTGCATTACATTGTCTTACAGAAATATCACATAGGAATACAGGAATAAGCTGGGTTATTAATGTATTTAATTATTTATTTTATTTCATTTTTTTTTTTCGAGATGGAGTTTCACTCTTGTTGTCCAGACTGGAGTGCAATGGCATGATCTCAGATCACTGCAACCTCCATCTCCTGGGTTCAAGTGATTCTCCTGCCTCAGCATCCTGAGTAGCTGTGATTACAGGCACCCACCACCATGCCCAGCTAATTTTTGTAGTTTTAGTAGAGATGGGATTTCACCCTGTTGGCCAGGCTGGTCTCGAACTCCTGACCTCAGGTGATCCACCTGCCTCGGCCTCCCAAACTGCTGGGATTACAGGCATAAGCCACTGTGCCCAGCCCTATTTAATTATTTATGGTGTGCATTTTCCACAAGACATGAAAGCAAGGTACTTTTTCTGTAAAGAGCCACACTGGCAAATATTTTTGGCTTTGTGGACCACACAATGTTGTCACAATGACTCAACTCTGCTGCTGTAGAGAAAAAGCAGCTATAGATAGTGTGTAAATGAATTTGTGCTGTTGTTTCTCAGTAAAATTTTATTTACAAAAACACATGTGGGGCAACTTTGTCACGTGTTGTAGTTTGCTGATCTGATCGCTACACTTGGATCTTAAGGTCCACGAGGATGGGAACTTGATCTGTTTTATTCGTTGCTGCATCTCCATGTCTTAGCATGGTGACTGGCACATGGCAGAAACTCAAAAGCATTAGCTAAGTAAACAACAAAGATAATCCTATGTGGTTCACTCCTTTCCTCCCATCTACTGTTTCACTCAAGGGGAAACTCAGGGACAGTCTAAGGTTGGGGTCCTATTTCCAGTTTACAGCCGTGGTACTATTTTAGTGTAGGTATTTGCTTGATGATTTTGATGTTTAACTCTCCACCCAACCCCTTATCAAGGGATTTTGACTTGGTTGTAAGTTCAACAACGACAGGAAATAATAGCTATGGAGAGACTCATGCCTCGCAAACTTAGAGATGCTTGGTGTGAAACACACCATTGGTTGGTTCATTCCCATTCTCAACCCTTTCTCACATACCTTGCTGAACTCAAATGGTTGGTAAACAAAAATCTTAATATTCCTAGTCATTCTCCAGTGAGGGATAGTCATAGAAAGCACTGCTGGTCACTGGCATTTCAGTGGAATGCTACCGAGCAGGGCTTCTGGAGAAGTATTCACTTTCTTGAAGAAGAGCAACAGACTTGACCATGTGTCCTTGACTTCTTGTCCTTCCTGCCCATAGTGCAGACATGATGCCATGAAGTATAACAGCAACCTGTGGGCATGAAAAGAAGAACCAAGTTCCACGAATGTCAGAACGGCAAGACACAAGGACGTCAATCAAAATCAGCCCAGAGTCGGAAAAACCAGAGGCTTAAGCTCACAGGCTGTGCAAAAAACAGGGCAAGCTGGAGGTAGGCATTGCTGTCCATGGTACCAAACATGGTACAAGCCTTCCTGCGCTCACAGGGCTTCTTGTTATTTAAGGAAACTGAAGTCCTTACTCGCTGAAGCCACCATGAGTTAGCTTTTCTTTTGCTTGCAGCTAAATGCATTCCCAACCAATGTACTCAATAATTTTGATGCCAGTGGCCCCACTTCTCTGCCCTTTTTTCCTCTCTGGAAATCTCAAAACCTTTGTTTCTCTACTCACCTCTGTCCTTTTTCTGATTACTCTTTTCTTGTTTATCATTTCCTTTTCAAATTCCCAACAGAGTATGGGAAAGATTAGCTAGAAAACTGCCTGGCCTTAGGAGACACAACCTCGCTGTGAGCACTGTGCAGATTTGGTACCATGGACAGCAATGCCTACCTCCAGCCTGCCCTGTTTTTTGCACAACCTGTGAGCTTAAGCCTCTGGTTTTTCCGACTCTGGGCTGATTCTGATGGTATCCTCTGAAACCACCTTCTAAAATTTCAACCCTTTAGGACTCCACCCCTATCTTCAGGTTGGTGCAAAAGTAATTGCAGCTTTAGACTGTGAATTTTAAATCATTATAACTAGATTAATCTTTATTAATCAAAATAGGAGCCATAAAGATCAACACATTTTTTCCAATGAGAATAAGTGTGTTCATTCCTGTAGTGTAAAAATCCATGATTTGGGATTTGGCAAACTCTTAGAAAGCACTTTCTGCATTCTGCTTGTTGTGGAAGTGTTTTCCCTGCAGAAAGTTGTTGAGATGTTTGAAGAAGTAGTAGTCAGTTGGTGAGAGGTCATGTGAATATGGCAGATGAGGCAAAACTTCATAGCCAAATTTATTCAACATTTGAAGCATTGGCTGTGCAACGTGTGGTCAGGTGTTGTCGTGGGGAAGAACTGGGCCCTATCTGTTGAGCAATGCTGCTGCAGGTGTTGCAGTTTTCAGTGCATCTCATTGATTTGCTGAGCATACTTCTCAGATGTAATCATTTCCCTGGGATTCAGACAGAGGTAGTGGATCAGACCGACAGCAGACCAACAAACAGCAACCATGACCTTTTTTTGGTGCAAAGTGCTTTGGAGCTTCTTCTCAGTTCAACCATTGAGCTGGTCATCTTCAGTTGTCATTTGACATCCACTTTTCATTGCAATCCGATTGAGAAATGGTTCGTTGCTGTTGCGTAGAATAAGAAGACGACATTTGAAAATGACGATTTGTTTTTATTTTTGCTCAGCTCATGAGACACGCACTTATTGAACTTTTTCACATTTCCAAGTTGCTTCAAATGCCAAATGACCTAAGAATGGCCAATGTTGAATTCTTCAGCAACTTCTTGTCTAGTTGTAAGAGGATCAGCTTCGATGATTGCTCTCCATTGGTCATTGTCAACTTCCGATGGTCGGCCATTACACTTCTCATCTTCAAGGTTTTGTATCCTTTGCCAAACTTCTTGAACCATCACTTCACTGTGCGTTTGTTAGCAGCTCCTGGCCCTAATGTATTGTTGATGTTGTGAATTGTCTGTGTTGCTTTATGACCTGTTTTGAACTCAAATAAGAAAATTGCTCAAATTTGCTTTTTGTCTAACATCACTTCCATAGTCTAAAATAAATATAAAATAAATGACAAGTAATAAGTCATTAGCGAAAAACACAGAGCGAGACATGTGTATTTAATGATGCATAACATAACCACATTTGTTAAGAACGTATTCCAATATCAAACATCAAATTTAAACAATGCAAAAACCACAATTATTTTTGCACCAACCCATCTTCTCTGGAAGTTCCAGGCCAGTTTTTAAGAGAGGTGGGGGCGTGTGATTTTTAGAAGAGGCATTTCAAAGTGGCCCATCATTAGAATCTTTCATCAATAAAATAGCAAGCCAATATGAGGTTCTAAGATTTTTACTAATTCATTTATTAACACACTTCAACATACATTTTTCGAACATTTATGCGTGTGCTTCTTTTACTTCATATTAGGTGCTGGGGATACAGAAATGCAGAAGCTATTCTTACCTGAGAGATGCTTGTAGCTGAGTGCAGGTGATAGGCACATAAACAGATTATTCCAATAGGACCGGACAAGTACTATGAGGCAAATACCCAAAAGCCACCAGAAGAAAGGGGAAGGCTGGTGAACTCTGCTGAGAAGTCAGGGGATGAGGTTATGGGTTATTATTTAATCTTTACTCAAGTATAAATCAATTTTCCAGCCAGGCACGGTGGCTCATGCCTGCAATCCCAGAACTTTGGGAGGCCGAGGCAGGCTGATCATTTGAGGTCAGGAGTTCAAGACCAGGCTGGCCAACATGGTGAAACCCCACATCTACTAAAAGTACAAAAATTAGCTGGATGCAGTGGCAGCCTCCTGTAATCCCAGCTACTCAGGAGGCTGAGGCAGGAGAGTCACTTGAATCCAGGAGGTGGAGGTTGCAGTGAGCCAAGATCACACCACTGCACTCCAGCCTGGGCAACAGAGTGAGACTCCATCTCAAAAAAATTTAAAAAAAAATCATTTTCCACATGCATGATTAAAGGGTTGTTCCCAGTAGAGGAAACAGCATGTGCTCATGTTGGGAGATGTGAGTGAGTACGAAGTACATGGGGATCTGTGAGGAGGTTGGTGTGGCCATTGTGTAGGCTACAGAGTGGTGCTGGAAGAAGCACTGCCTTGGGATGGGGCTAGAGAAGACAGCAGGAGCCAGGCTCTGCTGGAGAGCTTGGACTTCATCTATAGGCCCGAATACATCCTGAGCAAATAGGCTTGAAAGCATAAATATCACGGAGGGAGGGCTCCCTCTCTCCACTCACAATATCCATTTAAGTACAAACAACACCAAGAAAACGAGTCTCTAGAAACAATCAAGTTTGTACTTATTGTCCTATGGGATCGCCAATGTAATCACTGACTTTCAATGCACAAATCTGATTTGTTCTTCCCTTTTCTCTAAGACAACAATATATGTTGCTTCCTGCTTACTCTTAGTAGCATAAACAAATCACTTTTCCGCATATTGACCTTTCACAGATGGGAGCACTATTGGACGTAAGGATGTTTATGTAGCAGGAGAAGGATCGATTGTGCATGAGAAATCACGCTATGCTTCAGGACTGTCACACATACACACACACACACACCCTACGGGGGTTGCCAATCCGAGAAATTTCTTACCAGCTGACACTTCTGGTGCAACTCTGGCAGAGAGGATACATAGAGTGAGACAATATCTGAGACCACAAGAGAGACCCTCGCTCCCTCTTTATTTAGTCCAAAGAGTTCATTTGCTTTGCACTACTTTTTCCTCTCTTACTTTCTAGGGTTGACTAACCTTGTGCAAAAAGCTCATTCATTATTTGAGATTTTCTACATTTCTGCATTTGTGCTTCTAGAATGCTGCGTCACTAAACTAAGATGCTGGGCTTTGAAGATTTGACAAGTGCAACATACCACAAATGGAACTGAGCCATTGAATGTGGTCGCTGGCCTCCTGATTCTCTGCCATCACAAAGGCAGAAGGATCCCATGGTTGGGCATGTCCCAGAAACATCTTGAGGCTTCTAGAGGGAAACGTAAATACTGGCTAACAATTTCTGATTCTGTAACAGCAGGAGGGTCTCTAATGCTGGAATACCACGCCAGGTATCCTACTAGCTTTCTGAATGACAGTGAACCATTTGGGAGTGGGGATGGGGCACAAACTGATTTTGGGGGTCTCCTGTCTCAGCTCCTACCTCCTGTGGTTGCCACGATTCTTTTTCCTTTTACCTTGCACACTTAAGAAGAGACACTGACTATTCCTCTTGGAAAGGGACTCTGTAGCAGTCATTTTAATTTGTGGGCATTTCCAGCCATGGCATATTGAATCCAGAAGACTTCCTGGATGCGTTCATGACGCATTTATGTAAAGATCATTGGAGAAGGAGAATTAAAATTCCAGATCCTGTCACTAAGCCTGTGGCCTTAGGCAAGCCACTTCTCTTCCCTGGGCTTCAGTAGTCTCACCTTTAGATTGAAAATATTGAACTGACTTGGGGATGTTGGATGCCAAAACGGGGGAAGGAGATAACAGAACAATGAAGCAGGCTGGTTGTATGTACACCAGCAAGCACCGTGTGAGGGGCTGGAGAAGGGAGCTATGGCACTGCAGAAGGGGGCCAGCCAGCTCCAGCTCTTTGCTTTCATGCAGGAACAGAGGCCTTGAGTTGGAGAGCTTCTTGATTTTCCAAAAAAGCCAGTAGTCCAGATTTTATGAGAAATTTCTAAAATTTTATATGTAGACCTAACACTCTTTGAAACATTGAGCAAACCAAATAGTCTCATCCATTGACCAAATTTCACCCTGTGGGTAGGTCACCAGTCTCCATCCTCCAGACGGATTGGCCTGTCTCCCAGTTCTATTTTCCGCTGGTTCAATGTTAGTATTAATACTTTACCAGGGCTGGAGTTCCCAGTAATAACTTTGGGTGCCCTTCTGTGGTTGTTTAAAAAACAGGCTCTGTTATTTAGCTGTGTGATTTGGACAGGCCATTTCCCCTCTCTTTTGTAAAATGAAAAACAATGAGATCTATTTCCATGAGGCCGTTGTGAGAATTATAGGAAATGATGTGTCTAAACAAACATGCTCAGGGTAGAGCCACAAGTTATGCCTCCTTTCCTTCTTCACCTTTTCCATTTTGATTTTCATTCGCTTATTAAGTCACTCAATAAATAACAATCGAGCTCTTACTGCGGAATAGGCATGGTGCCAGGCACTGAGAATATCATAGTGAACAAGCTGGGCAGACTCTCTGAACTCTGGGAAATGTTCTTAACCACGCAAGTAATCCTTATGAATGCTAATTGTGTGCCAGGCATTACACTTATTACCTTTATAAGATGAACCCTTTAATACTTGTAATCATCCTATAAAGTATTTACTGTTATTATCCTTACTTACAGATTTTTAAAAAATGAGGCCAGATAAATGCAAATTAAAACCACAATGAATGGCTACTATTAAAAAGTCAAAAAAAAAAAAAAAAAAAAAACACCAACATACATTGGTGAGGATGCATAGGGAGAAAATGTTTACACACTGTAGGAATGTAAATTAGTACAACCTCTATGGAAAACAGTATGGAGATTTCTCATAGAACTCAAAGAACTAAAAATAGAACTACCATTTGATCCAGCAATCCCACTACTGGGTACTTACCCAAAGGAAAAGAAATCATTGTATCAAAGACACATGTGTACTCGTATGTTTATCACAGCACTGTTTACAATGGAAAAGTCATGGGATCAACCGAAGTACCCCTCAGTGGATGATGGGGTAAAGAAACTGTGGCACACGTAACATGCAATACTACTCAGCCATCAGAAGAATGAAACCGTGTCTTTTGCAGCAATATGGAAGGAACTATAGAACATTATCTAAGGAAAACAGCTCAGAAACAAAAAGTCAAACGCTGCATGTTCTCTTTTGTAAGTGGGAACTAAATAATACCTACACATGGACACACAGAAAGGAATGATAGACACTGGCGACTCCAAAAGATGGGAGGGTGGGAGGGTTTGAGGGATGATCAATTACTTAATGGGTACAATATACTCTATTCAGGTGATAGTTACACTGAAAGCTTAGATTTCACCACTAGGCAATATATCCATGTAACAAAACTGCAACTGTACCCCTAAGTCTATAAAAAAAAAAAAACAGAAGACCAGGAAAGGGATAAGTTACTTGCTTCAGTTTACAGAACTAATAATGATAAAGCTGGGTCTTTAATCCAGCTCTGCCTGACTCCAGTCACTTAATAAACATTAATGATTTTAGGTGAGTGGGTCTAAGGCCAGGAAGCTAAAAATAGGGAGGATGCTGTGCTGAGGCTAAGAGAGAAGAAATATGGGGGTGTGAGAGCAGAGAGGAGGGGCCCTCTTCTAGTTGTATGTGCGTGTGTGTCTGTGAGAGAGAGAAGAGACAGAGCAGGAGAAAGAGAGAGAGAGAGCATGTGGGGGACAGAAAGAGGGAGAGAGAGAGAGAGAGAAAGAGTGGGAGAGAGAGAGAACGGGGAGAGGGGGAGAGAAAGGGAGACAGAGGGGAGAGAGAGAGAGAAATTGGGGGAAGGGAAAGAGAAAGTGTGGGAGAAAGATAGGGAGAGGGTGGGAGAAGAGAGGGGGGAAGGGAAGGAGAGGGAGAGAAAGAAAGAGTGGGGAGGCAGAGAAGGAGGGGGTAAGGGAGAGAGAGAGAAAGAGTAGTAGAAGAGAGAGGGGAAGGAGGGAGACAGAGGGAGAGAGGGGCAGTGGGGACAGAGAGCATTAAAAGAAAAGCGGGAGACAGAGAGTGGGAGAGACAGCAGGAGGTGGGGAGAGAGAGGTAAAGAAAGAGGGCGAGAAGGAGAAAAAGAGAGTGGGGCAGAGAGAGGGAGGGAGGGGGAAAGAGAGAGAGGGAGAGAAAGAGAGGGGGAGAGAGAGAGTGAGAGAGGGAGGGAGAGTGTGTAGGGGGAGAGAGAGGGAGGGAGCGGGGGTGATGGGAGTGGGACTGGTTAAGGAGCGTGCTCCGGAGCACATGGCATCAAAGTTGGGGTCTGGAAACTCCAAGGGTCTGATGAGAGTTTGAAGCACCTACAGGAATCACTGAGATGGCAGAATCCCTCTCTCTCCTGGGCTTTCTCACTTTGCTTCTCTTGTACAAAGTATCTCTCTGTCTCAAAAACAATAATCGATTGAAAAAGAAATCATATGGAGGCAGCAGAGAGAAAGGGCAACCCCTTAATGTGGCATCAGAAGAGAAGTCTCTTCTGAGAAACAGGTGCCCACCTGCTCTTCATCACTCCGCTTATTCCTCTTGCAGAATCCGTTCTCTGGGACCCGCAACTCCATGATAACGGCTCTCGGCCAAGTGACTCTGGGAGACAGGGCGGCCCGTGGTTGAGCCCAGCGGCTCTGGCATCAGATTCTTGAGGTCAAAGCCTGGCTTCTCCTCTCTGCTTCTGGGACCTTGGACTGGTTACCTAACATTCTTTCTGCCTCAGTTTCCCTATGTGCCATATGAACTTCACAATAATAGGACTTAGCTCTTATAGTAATTAGGATAGTCAAAGGAGATAACGACGTGGATGGCTGATCAAGAAGCCTCCACACCATAGATGCTCAGCAGCTATTTGTGGATTAGGGGATCTGGAAAACCCAGAATCAAACTTCTCTCTCCTTATTCAGCAAATGTTCTTTGAGCACCTTTTATACATTACACATGCCTAAGCAGCGATTATCTCATGTAATCCGCATGAAAACCTTGCAAGGTAAGCGTTCTTAAACTTTTTTCGCAGATGATCTCTCAGCATCATTCAAGTTATTAAGCCCAGTTCTTTTCACAGGCAGATGGATGTCATGGAGCACCTCTAATTCAAGGCCTTTGCAGCTTCTTCTGCCTGGGATGTTTTTCCTTCTGTTATTCATAGGATATACTCCAGATTGTTCCAGAACTCTGTTCAAAAGTCACTTCCTCTGAGAAGCTTTCCCAACCTATTTTTTTTTTTTTTTTTTTTTTTAGATGAAGTCTTACTCTGTTGTCTGAGCTGGAGTCCACTGGCACAATCTCTACTCACTGCAACCTCCACCTCTCAGGTTCGAGCGATTCTCCTGCCTCAGCCTCCTGAGTAGCTGAGACTACAGGCATGAACCACCAAGCCTGGCTAATTTTTGTATTTTTAGTAGAGACGGGGTTTCACTATGTTGACCAGGCTGGTCTTGAACTCCTGGCCTGGTGATCCCCCTGTCTCAGCCTCCCAAAGTGCTGGGATTACAGGCGTAAGCCACTGCGCCCAGCCCCCCTAACCTATTTATGTAAAATAGGACCCCTGCACCACCATTATTCTTTCATCCTGATTTATTTTTCTTCCTAGTAGCTGACATTTTATCTCTCTTCCCTGTCTTCCAACTTTCTTATTTAACTTTATCACTGGAACTGAAGCTTGGTGAAGACAGAAACATGGTCTTGCTTGTCCAGTGCTATATTCCTAGTTCCTGAAAATCATTAAAATAGTTGCTCAATAAATGAATTGACACATGGATGGATGAGTGGAATAATGAATGGCTGGATAAGAAGATAGGTGGATAATTAGATGAGAAGGTAATTGGGAGAATGAATGAATAAGTGGATAGATGGTGAATGGATGGGTGGGTGAATGGATGGAAAGACATGGGATTTTGAGTCAGGTAGGCCTGGGAAAAAACCCTGGTTGTGTCTGTCGCTTATGCCTGAGCTGTACATCCCATCTCTATCCCTGAACAATTCCTTTGGCATCACTTTGAGCATCACTGAATCATTAAGAAACATGCTGACATCTTGTCCAGTGGTTTACTGTGTTCTGGGACACCACAGAGATCAGAGGTGGTTAAGAACCAAGGTGGGGGAAGTTTTCCATTCATTCCAAGACTTCAAGTAGAGCAGCTTTTATTTATCTGTCATAAACATGCAAATTCTGCATGAGATTGCAGTTGATTAGGAAAGTTAAGCTGCTATAAAATGAAACACACGCTGATCCTGAAATATGATCAAACTCTTTCATCTTATGGGTAATGAAATTGTTCCAGATATGTGCATTTACTTCACTGAAGTCCCATGCGGATTGAATGTCATGGTTGAGACCTGGCTTAAATTTAACTCCAAGCCCAATTGTCTTTCCAACTTATAATTCACTCATTTGCTTATTCAATCATTCAATGCACACTTACTGGGCTCTTACAATGTCGTGGACCTGAGTCTCATACCTCAATCTACAGTGTTTGGGATATAGAGAAAAGTCAGATGGGTAAGATTCCTGCACTCTTAGAACAGCCAATAAACAAATAATGAAACCAGGCAATTTTGAATATTAAACTAAGGAAAATCAGAACATGTTCTGGAAAGGATGGCAGTGATGGTGGTGATAAGTGTTCCTGGAAACCACTCAGAGGATATTAAGGTACAAATGAGCATGGATGTGACTCAGTGGATCCTTCTTGGTGAAAAAAGATTTCCTTCCTTCCAGGAAAAAAATAAGTCTGGATAAGACCCCAAACTCCTCCTCATCCCATTTCCTCTCTCCCTGTCTAGGTCTGAAAAACCTTGCTGGCAAAATGGCTCTCAGCAGCCCAGGCTGATCAATGTGGCACATGCGTTTTATTGCTTGGTAAGCCCAGGATCTCGTTTTGATGAACCCCAGTGACATGTATGTTTTATTGCTTAGTAATCCAGGATTGGTTTTTATCAGCCTCGCTGCCCAATTTCCATTTATTGTGCTCCAACTTCTGCTGGACTCTTCCATGTGAGTTCATGGGAAGTTTATGCTTGGATGGAACAACAGTATATTAAACTGGAAAACACACATACGTATAGACACACAGAACAAAAAACTTTCCTATTCAGGGTGACTCTGGAGTGCAGATGGAATGAGGGAGCCTTTGAACATGCCTTCCAGTAGTGGCGATATTAATAAAGGTAAAAGAGCGGTTATGGAAGAAAGACCGCTTGTAGGAAATGCAATCTCAGAGGCCTGTTGGCACCGTCATTTTGGAACCCTTAAAGCAAGAATTTTTAGAATAAAAAACAACTAATTCTGCACTTTCATAGATCAAATTTGAGATAAGCATGACATTTTCTTTGATTCTGTCCTCATTTAAATTATGTTTGATGACCCTTGGATGTCTGTCTTCTGAGATCGAGTTTAGCCTATTACTCAAGAATGTGATATTGTCATTCAGAAAGCACTCCTTAAGCACCTACTGTACACACAACTGTGTGATAATAATAGAGGAAAAGAAAAATATATTATTCCCATTGTAAAAAAAAAAAAAAAAAAAAAAAATTCTGGCCGGGTACCAGTGGCTAACGGCTGTAATCCCAGCACTTTGGGAGGCGGAGGCGGGCGGATCACGAGGTCAGGAGATGGAGACCATCCTGGCTAACATGGTGAAACCCCGTCTCTACTAAAAAATACAAAAAACTAGTGGGGCATGGTGGCGGGCACCTGTAGTCCCAGCTACTCAGGAGACTGAGTCAGGAGAACTGCGTGAACCCGGGAGGCGGAGCTTGCAGTGAGCGGAGATCGCGCCACTGCACTCCAGCCTGGGTGACAGAGCGAGACTCCGTCTCAAAAAAAAAAAAAAAAAAAAAAAAAAAAAATTTCTTGGAAGACATGCCACGACTGAATTAAAACGATTCTGGAGTGCGGCTGCTGGAGGGGGTTTGTGGGTGCGAAAGCTTCCTGTGAAAGGTGTGCAGAGTGGTGGTGATGCCTGTGAACCAACTCCAACCCCATCCTTCCCCGGCTGGACCGTCACAGCCTCAGGAAACCCTCTCTGACGCCTCCTCCTGGATGCAGCCTTTAAGCTGTGATCTTCACACACAGAATTATTATTCTTCAGATACACTTGGGTCCAGGAGGACAAATACTGCCACGTGGGCCCTGTCTTTTGTCGCCTTCACTCTCAGGAAAGCTCTTCTCTGTGGGTGGACCTGACCTGGCAGCTTCACATTGCTGTCTCCCTAGCTCAACAACTTCAAGAGAAAGAGTTTCTATTCTTATACGATTCTAGTAAGATCCTGGGAGAGAATCCTATTGGACTGTGTTGAGTCACATGCTTATTTCTGAACCAATCACCGTGGCCAGAGGAATGGAGTACTCTGAGTGGCCAAACCTATATTGGGCTCCCACCATGAAGCTGGAGAGTGGTAGTCAGTGATTTTCATGTCACGTGGAGTCATAGTGGATAATGGATGGTTCTAAAGATAAAACTCAGGTGCTGCTCCCCAAAGAAGAAACAGGTTCTAGAAGGGCAAAACTAGTCAGTGCTCATCTCATTGTCTCATGACACATTCCACATCTCACCGCCTGTTACCGTTATATTTGCTTATCTCCCGTTCCAGATATAAGCGTCTTCAGACCAGAAGCAACACGTGTTTCAGAGGCTCTGGGGAGTGCCTTTCACACGTCAGATTCTCAGTAAACCTAGATTCAATGGCATAATATATATCCAAGCTCTTCTTTCACTTTGTTTGGTATAATTACTTTAAGAATCCCTGCGTGGAAAGAAATGTTCATTTCAGCACTCCTTTCCAACGAATACATCTTCATGTAAAAGGCAATGCCTTCGGAGCTTGTATAGTTCCTGGTTTTTATGGTTAACAAATAAAGTTGAACAAAATTAATGAATGTGTCAAAATTTCTGAGGCTTTGATGACTCAGACTCATTGAGTAAACGTTTCTGTTGAATGAAACAGATTTATCTTTCCATTGTTCATAACTGTGGGTCATTTAATAGATGAGGCAGGCTGAGGCTTCTGCGGAAACAGAATACTGAAGTGGGAAGTAAAGAAAGATAGGAAAGGTCTTCCAGGCATCTCGAAAGTTTGGGGCTAAAAAAGTTTAATTAAAAGTAAGGGTTGGGCCGGGCGCGGTGGCTCAAGCCTGTAATCCCAGCACTTTGGGAGGCCGAGATGGGCGGATCACGAGGTCAGGAGATCGAGACCATCCTGGCTAACATGGTGAAACCCCTTCTCTACTAAAAAATACAAAAAACTAGCCGGGCGAGGTGGCGGGCGCTTGTAGTCCCAGCTACTTGGGAGGCTGAGGCAGGAGAATGGTGTAAACCTGGGAGGCGGAGCTTGCAGTGAGCTGAGATCCGGCCACTGCACTCCAGCCTGGGCGACAGAGCGAGATTCTGTCTCAAAAAAAAAAAAAAAAAAAAGTAAGGGTTGGAATTCACAAAAGATTTTTCTTGTAGAGATTTGAACTTGGCTTAGGATAGCCAACATCAGATGGAAAGATCTAGTCTAGGTAAGAGGATTTGCTTCCTTAGAGGATTCCCAGTGGGTTAAAGAGAAACTCAACCCTGTTTTGGAATCAATTTCTGTTTTGGAATTCAAGTACTAGGCTAACTACATAGGAGTTACTTGAGAAGCCTGTCCCAAGTAAACAGTTCTGGGCCCACTCTCAAGGTTCTGACTCATTAAGAGTGTGGGGTAGGAGGCAGAAATCTGTGTTGATTTATTTTATTTTATTTTACTTTAAGTTCTGGGATACATGTGCAGAACATGCAAGTTTGTTACATAGGTGTACATGTGCCATGGTGGTTTGCTGCACCCATCAACCTGTCATCTAGGTTTTAAGCCCCACATGCATTAGGTATTTGTCCTAATGCTCTCCCTCCCCTTGTGGGTATAGGGAACTAGGTATGAGAAACTCTCAATGCAGGCTCCCGCTCACCTGCTCCAGCTGTGCAGGTCATGTGTAAGAACTGAGAATCTGGAGTTGGCTAGAGCTGAGTGAGAATCTCAGCTTTGTCTGATATTGTCTGGAAAACCTTCAGGAGAAAGATATTTAAATTCTCTAATGCTCAGACCAGGTGCAGTGGCTCACACCTGCATCCCAGCACTTTGGGAGGCTGAGGCGGGAGGATCACTTGAAGCCAGGAGTTTGAGACTGCTGGGAGCTATGATTGTGCCACTGCACTCCAGCCTGGGCAACAGAGAGAGACCTTGACTCTAAACACTCACATGCACACACACACACACACACACACACACACACACACACACACTTCTCCAATACTCAGAAAAAAATGCAGACAATCAAAGCCCTTACATCACAGGGTGATGTGAGGATGAAGAGAGGAGGCAAGGTAGGGACAACACAAAGCAGAGTGTATGGCACAGCACACACTGCTTGTGTTTAGTGTTAAATACTGCTAGTGTTGTATGCCACAGATACAAGGGCTACAGGTGTGCCTGTCTCACTTTAAACTAACTGCTGTGTAAGAGAAATTATCGATCACATCTTAAAAACAAAAATAACAAGAATGTATAGACTGCTTACTATATGCTGGATACATATAGTAATTTGCATGTGTTAATCCATGGTATCCTGTAAGAATCTTATGAAGTAGATGTTATTATTATTCCCATTATATAAATGAGGAAACTGAGGTATAGAGAGGTTAACTCCTTTTACAGATGACTCCTTCAGGAGCCTTATGGGTGGCAAGAAAATACTTTTGAATGTCATTTGATTTAGCAGAATTGCATTGGGAGCACAGTTGTTGCGGGCAGACTTGCAATGTGACATAAATCCAATTTAATTGCTTGTGTAGGCAGGCTTTTCCGATATGGCTTTCTTCTTCTTCTCAAATCCTTGGGTGTGGCTGTTTTAGAAGAGACTGTTTTTCTGCACATTCATACCTGTGCAGCTGATATGATTTTGAAGCTGTGTTGCCCTGCAGTGTTTTCATCTATAGAGCCCAGGTGCAGATTTCTGCTTCTTGCTCTCAGTTCTCATGCAAGGCACTGCTTGGAGAGTCTTGCCCTGAAATTCTGAAGAATGTCATCTGGCCCTGAGGCAGTGGCTGCAGCTCAACATGCACATCTAGGTCTGGGCTTCTTGTGGGTTCAGTGGAAGCAGGGAATGAAATCTGTTGCCTGATGCCTCCTTCCTGGTCTGAGGAAGAGCCACACAGCAAAGTGTTCCTTGCTATGGCAGTGCCTGGGTTGCAGAGGCAGCCCGGATGCCCATATTGTTGCCTGCAAGAAAGGTAACCACTTCGTGGAAATCAAATTACCAGGGCCTATTTAATGAGCTGCTTGCCTCTCTTCTCAGTGTGGTGATTGGCAGCTTGATCTGCGTAAATTCCTACAGACGTGTGGTTCGTCTTGCTGTTCTCCCTTGGCCCGTGCAGCAGGGTTTATGAAAGCCAAGATAAGTTCCCAGGACCTGGACTAAAGGGTAGTATCTCCTCTCTCTTGCTTCCCTTTGCCGTCCCCTCCCCAGGTACAGAGACGCCTGTCATACTTGAAATTCAGCCATCACTATATTCATTCTTTTGGGCTTGAAGACCATCTTTGATCTTCTGTTCTTTCCTCCCTCTCCTTTCTTACTTACGAGGTTTCTTTGAAATCTCAACCAACATGGCATCCTTGTGACTAGACAAACAATTCAAAGGCATTTAAAGAAGTAAATAATTTTTTTCCCTGACTCCTTCTAACTTTTCCTCCAGCCTCTGAGAAAAACAATGCTAATTATCTGTTTATCTTGTCACAACATTTTTCATGCTCCTATACATACACAAATAAATGGATACGCATTTGTAGATCCTTTTTTCTAAACTTGTATTATATTATGTACACTACTTTCCAGTTTCATTTTCTTCCCCTCATTTATCACACCAGAAATTCCTGCAGATATATGAGTAGATCAACTTATCTTTTTTAAATAGCTGCATAATATTTCAGTTTGGATTTACATCATTAATTTAACCATTCTACTGATTGACATTCAGGGTGTGTCAGGGTGTTTGCGAGTGTATGCTTGACACTTCAAACAAAACGATATTGCAATAGACATGCTCATGTTTCTGTACTGACATTTTTATTTCTGTAAAACAGATTACCTTAAGTTGAAATAAATACATCAAAAGGTATATTTTTTTTATTACAATAGCTATTCCATATTAATTCCCAACAAACTATTAAGGCTTCCAACAAAAATATGAAATGCCTGTTTCGCCATACATATACTGGCACTGGATGTTATCAGACTTTTCTGATTTTTGTTACTCTGACTGAGGAAAAGTTGTATCTCAGTGTTTTGATATGCATTTCTCGGAGTAATAATGAATTTGTGCCTATTTTCATATATTTAATTGTATTTTGCTCTCCATAATCTCTCTTAACATGCAGTTACTCTTGAAAGGGGGTAATACCTTCACACCTTGGTCACTTGTGAGCTCAGAGTGAAGCCTTACGAGAGAAGAACTGCCGTAGGAGTTAAGAGTAAAAACATTCCTTATTTCAAAATGTGTTAGGGACTTGGATTGTATCAATGTCAATATCCTGGTTGTAATATTGTACTGTCATTTTACAAGATGTTAACCATGTAGGAAATTGAGTAAAAGGCACATAGGATCTCTCTGTATTACTTCTTACAATTGCATGTGAATCTACAATTATCTAAAAATAAAAAGTTCAATTTAAAATGTGTTATAAGCCAGTTGTTTCCATTTGAGTGATATTTGCCATCGTTTTAAGGACTGTGTTTTTAATACAAACTTAGAGAGGTTGTGTAAGGCCAATTTCTCCCTGGCACTTTCCAGTCATTTAGTTAGTTGTTATTTGGTGGGTGATATGGTTTCTATGGAGTAGTCACCCAGATTTTCTTTGGTTCAAGAGATGAAGGGGATATACCTTAGAATATGGTTCTGTCACTTCAACTCTTACTTCCCAGAAGACCTCTTCAACAGCTGCATAATTTGGATAGCTGTTTAATTTGAGTTGATCTTTAATATGTGCCCACTATAGCACCATTTAAGGAAAAGTTTACTCATAGAATAGGCATTTATACCATGCCTAATATATGTCAAGCACTGTTTAAGAATGGCGGGTACAAGGGGCCAGGCACGGTGGCTCGCGCCTGTAATCCCAGCACTTGGGAGGTCGAAGTGGGCAGATCACTTGAGGTCAGTAGTTTGAGACCAGCCTGGCCAACATAGTGAAACCCTGTCTGTACCAAAATACAAAAATTAGCTGGGCGTGGTGTCATACACCTGTAATCCCAGCTACTTGGGAGGCTGAGGCAGGAGAATCACTTGAACCCAGGGAGGTGGAGGTTTCAGTGAGCAGAGATCGTGCTGCTGCACTCCAGCCTAGTGACAGAGTGTGACCCTGTCTCCAAAAAAAACAAAATAAAGCAAAAAAAAAAAAAAAAAAAAAAATGGAGGATACGGTGCTGAACAAGGCAGTGCTCATGGATGTCACATTCACATGGGGAAGGACTATATAAGCTGGTTAATATTAAATGGGCTCATTTCAGATAGTAATATGTTCTATAAAGAAAAAGGTGTGATACATCACTGTGAAGGGCGTGGGTTATCATTGGATCAAATAGAGGCATTCTGAAGAGATGACATTGAGCTAAGGCCTGAATAATGGAAAAAAAAAAAAAAAAAAGGACCAAGCAGAGATCTGTGGGTAAAATATTCCTGGATGAAGAATAGCATATGTAGAGACCTTAAAAAGGGATAAAGCCCAGAGAATGCAAGAAACAGAAAAACCCCTCTGTGTCTGGATCATAGTTGGGGTAGGGGGCGTTGACTTGGATTTAGGTAGGAGAGGTAGGTAGGGACCTGGTTGTTTGGGTGAGGGAGAAGGGACAAGATGGAGGAAGGTGAACAAGAAGGCACAATCCATGTTGCTTCCGGGTTCTTCATCACCAACTCACCCGCGCGGCGCCTACAGAGACGCCCCTATCACGCCCTTGTCCCGCTCACTGCCCTCCCCCTTCCAGTACCAATGCATAAAAGTCCGCTGCTGGCAGCAGCAGGGGTGACTTCTTCAGCCCCCGCATTCGTGGACCGGGGAACCTCACCCGAGAGCGCCGTCGCAACTTCCCTGGCCCCCCACACCTGAGGACCAGAGAACCTCGCCTGAGAGTGTGTGCATATTTGCAATAAAGGGCTGCCGCTTTCTTATGTACTTTGGCCTCATGTTTAATTACTTAGCTCTCCTAAATTAAGTTACATTAAATTAAATTAAGACACTGGTCACATAGGGCCTTTTAATACCACAATAAGAAGACTGGATGCATTCTAAGTCACTGGCAAGCCAGTGAAAGATTTTATGCATGAAGTCACGAGGTAAAAATGCACGATTTGATTTGTGCTGCCAGATGTGCATGGTGTTGTTTGTTTGAAGGAAAGTATGTAGGTTAGGCAGTAGAGAAGAAAATAGACAAGACAGATGTTATTGTAGTATTCCAGGTGAGAGATAGTGGCTTGGAATGGCTGGGGGGCGGGGGGGGGGGGGGGGGGGGGGGGGGGGGGGGGGGGGGGGGAGGCGGAGGTGCTGTAGAGGTAGCAAAAAATTGGACAATTCTGATGTATATTTTGGAGGCAGAATGAGAGGAAATTATTGATGGATTGTATGTGAAGAGTAAGAGAAGAGAATTGAAGATGATTCTGAAGTTTTAGGTTTGAGAAACCTGGAAAGATGACGGTGTCAGTTCATGAAGTCAAGAAAGGGAAGATAGGCCAGGCGCAGTGGCTCACGCCTGTAATTCCCAGCACTTTGGGTAGGCTGAGGTGGGCAGATCATCTGAGGTCAGGAGTTCAAGACCAGCCTGGCCAACATGGTGAAACCCCTGTCTCTATTAAAAATACAAAAAAATTAGCTGGGCTTGGTGACGGGTGCCTGTAATCTCAGCTACTTGGAAGGACTAAGGCAGGAGAATCGCTTGAACTCAGGAGGCAGTTCAGTGAGCCAAAATCATGCCATTGCACTCCAGCCTGGACAGCAAGAGCAAAACTCCATCTAAGAAGGAAAAGAAAGGAAGGAAGGAAGGGAGGGAGGGAAGGAAGGAAGGAAGGAAAAAAGAAAAGAAAAGAAGAGTTAAAAAAATCAAGAGTTCTCCACTGACCATGCTGAATTTCAGATGGTATCCAGATACCATCTCACCATTGGCCAATCTCATCATTGTGTATATCAGTCAAGAGTCAGGCACAAGTGCTGAGCTGGAGCTGCAGATTTTAGCATGGACCAACACCTAAGTATTATTTAAAGCCACAGTACAGGAAAAAAAAAAAAAAAAAAAAAAAAAAAAAAAAGAGGGAAGCCCTGGATTCCTGGATTCAGACCTCTCTCCTGAACTTAGATTCATATATCTAAATGCATACTCAACCTACTATTCTCTTGGATGCTGAGTAATAATCGTAAGTTTACCACATCTAGAGCCCTCTTGACTTTCCCCTAAAACTGCCTGAATAGTGATCATCCTCATCTCAGTTCATATCCAGATCTTAAGTCAAAAACATGGGAAATTCTTGACTTCTCTTGCACCCCACATGCAAACTCTTAGAGAAGCCTGCTGGTTATACCTTCAACAACTATCCAGAATCTGGCAACTTTTCACCCACTCTGTTGACAGCACTGTTCATCATCTCTCCCCTGTATAATCTCCTAAGTGATCTCCCTCCTGCGTTGTTGACGTAAATCAGACCATGATCACCCCTCTCCTCAAAACCTGCCCATGGATCCCCATTTCATTCAGAGTAAAAGTTAAAGTGCTTATAAGGGCCTTCTAAGACCCAGCATAATTTTGTCTTCAATACTTTGTATTTAGCAAGGTCCTCCAAAGAAACAGATATTAGGTTGGTGCAAAAGTAATTGCGGTTTTTACCATTGAAAGTAACAGCAAAAACTGCAATTACTTTTGCACCACCCTAATACAATAGGATCTACTGATTTATAGAAAGATTTGTATGAGGATTGGTTCACCTGATTCTGGAGACAGAAATCTTACAATCTGCCGTGTGCAAAATGGAGACCCAGGAAAGCTGGTGGTATGGTTCCAGCCCAGACCCTGTGTCTGAGGTGGGGGAGATGGCACTCTTAGCCCAACAAAAAAGTAAATTGGCCCTTTTTCCAACTTTTTGTTCTATTCAGACCCTCAATAGACTGCATGATGATGCCTACCTGCATAGGTGAAGGCCATCTGCTTTACTAGGTCTTTACGCATACAAATGCTAACCTCTTCTAGAAACACCCTCCCAGACACACTCAACAAGAATTTTACCAGCTCTCCAGGCATCCCTCAGCCCAGTCAAATTGACACATAAAATTAACCATCACAAACCTCCTCTTCCGTTTCTCTTCACTTTGATTACTTCTCTCATCTGTGTGATGTCCTTGCTGTTCTTCATCCCATCCAGCCACGTTTCTGCCACAGGACCTTTGCACTTGCCCTGTCCTCTAACTGAAACACTCTTTCCCGAAACATCTGCTTGGCTTGTTCCTTAGCCTCCTTGAAATATTTGCTCAAATATTGTCTCCTCCTAGCACGTTGTATCCCTTTTATCATACTCTATTTTTTTTTTCTGTAGTACTTTATAGCTTTTTATCACAGTATGTATTTTTCATTTATTTTTATTTTTATTTTCATTGTTTACATCCCACTTCTGTTTCCAGTTAACAGTTGCAATTATTATTTTCCCTGTCAGTTTTACATCACTTTCCTTTTAATGCCAGAGTAAAAATAAGACAGCAAACTTTTTTTTTTTTTTTTTTTTTTTTTTGAGTGTGAGTTGGGCCAACTCTGCATATGCCAAAAATTTATTTTATCTTATTTGTTCAATCAGGAAAGAATGTCTTTGTTCAGACTGGGTGCAGTGGCTCACACCTATAAACCCAGCACTTTGGGAAGCTGAGGCAGGCAGATAACCTGAGGTGGGGAGTTCGAGACCAGCCTGACCAACATGGAGAAACCCCATCTCTACTAAAAATACAAAATTAGCTGTACATGGTGGCGCATGCTTGTAATCCCAGGTGCTCATGAGGCTGAGGCAGGAGAATCGCTTGAACCTGGGAGGTGGAGGTTGTGGTGAGCTGAGATCGTGCCATTGCACTCTAGCCTGGGAAACAACAGCGAAACTCCATCTCAAAAAAATAAAAAAAATTTTTTTCTTCATAAGCTCATTTCAAAGTAAATATCAATACCGTTTCTTTTTCACTAGGCTTCAAATGAACGATTCTTCTCCATCCTGAACAGGTTCAGTAGAATTTTAAATGTAGGTGTACCTTCCCTTTATTCTAAAACAAAAATGTCATCTTCAGAGAATCAACCTTTTGGGATCTATAAAGTCCTGATTTGGCATTTAGTTATCCATACCAGCAATTTGATTTCTGCAAATCAGTTTTGGAGCTCTGTTTTAATGACTGTGTGCAGTGGTGTCCCGTGTAAATATTCTCCCAGGCAACAGGAGTTGAATATGTGCGTCCCTGAGCCTCAGAAGGCTGGACAGGCATATCGCAGGGAAATTACCAGCCACATGCCAGGGCTTTGGCCTCATGAGCACAGTTTAGGTGAATGCCTTGGCATCGGAGCAATGATTCAGCTTTTCTATCTGTACAATGTGGGATGACACAATTTTAAGAGGTGTTTCAGCTTTTTCCTTCATTCACTTATTTATTCACCAAGCATTCATCAAATGGCTAATGTATACTAAGTCTTTTGCTAAGTGCTAGGGACACAGGTAATAGTGGTAGTAGTAGAAGCAGCAACTGCAGTAATAACTGCACTTCTCTTTTCTTTTGTTTTTTAAATTAACCACCTGCCATGGACCAGGCCCCCTGCTGTAAACTTTATGGCTATTAACTCATAATCTGCAGATAACCTTATTTTTTCTATAGCCAGTCACTTCTGCTGGGAGCATATCTCATGGGGAGGGGGGGACTATTCCTTTTTCTCGTGTTGGGCTGAGAGGATATGAAAAGTTCGGGGCCAGGCGCAGTGGCTCACGCCTGTAATCCCAACACTTTGGGAGGCCGAGGCGGGTGGATCACGAGGTCAGGAGATGGAGACCATCCTGGCTAACACGGTGAAACCCCGTCTCTACTAAAAATGCAAAAAATTAGCCAGGCGTGGTGGCAGGTGCCTGTAGTCCCAGTTACCCGGGAGGCTGAGGCAGGAGAATGGCATGAACCTGGGAGGCGGAGCTTTCAGTGAGCCGAGATTGCACCACTGCACTCCAGCCTGGGCGACACAACAAGACTCCGTAAGAAAAAAAAAAAAGAAAAGAAAAGAAAAGAAAAAGTTCAAGAAGGACTGCTCTTCCGGATGTTTAGATAAACTGAGGAGCCATAGGTGAGAGATTTGGGGATCTGACACTCCTTTCCCTGATAGGTTAAGAAAGAGGAATTCACAGCTGATGATGTCTCCAGTCATGTTAGACCCGCTCAGAGAAGCGTGAGTGTATTAGGCAGTACTTGCATTGCTATAAAGAAATATCTGAGACTGGGTGATTTATAAAGAAAAGAAGTTTAATTGGATCATGGTTCTGCAGGCTGTACAGGAAACATGATGCTGTCTGCTCAGCTTCTGGCGAGGCCCCAGGAAACTCAACCATGGCAGAAGGTGAAAGGGGAGCAGGCACATCACCTGGCCAGAGCAGGAGTAAGAGACAGCGAGGGGGGAAGTGTCACACACTTTTAAACAACCAGGTCTCGTGAGAACTCACTCACTATCCCTATCACGAGAACAGCACCAAGAAGATGGTGCTAAACCATTCATGAGAAACCCATTCCCATGATCCAGTCACCTCCCACCCAGCCTCACCTCCAACACTGGGAATTACAATTCAACATAAGGCCAGGCATGGTGGCTCATACCTATCATCTCAGCACTTTGGGAGGCTGAGGCCAGTAGACCACTAGAGGTGAGGGGTTTGAGACCAGCCTGGCCAACATGGTGAAACCCCGTTTCTACTAAGAATACAAAAATTAGCTGGACTTGGAGGTGGGTGCCTGTAATCCCAGCTACTCGGGAGGTTGAGGCAAGAGAATCGCTTGAACCCGGGAGGTGGAGGTTGCAGTGAGTCGAGATCGAGTCACTGCACTCCAGCCTGCACAACAGAGCAAGACTCTGTCTCAAAACAAAACAAAACAAAAACCAACAGAAAAACTTCAAAAAAATTCAGCATGAGATTTGGTGGGCACACGGATCCAAACCATATCAGTGAATGGTCATGAAGTTGATAATGATGGGTTATTGCTTAGTAAAGGAAGGGGACAAAGTTGTGTTAACATGAGAGATTGGATTGCCTTCCATAAAACTATGACTGCATGGCTTCTGGTAAAAGTGAATATTGATTTTGAAGAGGGTGCATACTTGTCAGGGAATCGTGGAGAAATTCTTTCGCGAATAGGAAGATAATTAGGATTGCAGCACCTCGAACATACTCTTCTCTTTGGATCCAGTACCACTTTTTCTCATTTGGAGCTAAAACATTCAGCAGTTGGAAGCCTTGAGTTGACCTTAATGCGTGGTTGAGTTCCACAATGTACATGATACATGAAGGTGGAAACATTGGAAGAGAAATGTTTTCCTCCTTTCTGGAGTGGTGTGGCTTCTTAAGAGAACTGGGTGAGGATGTTGAGCTGGAAGGCTTAGCTGAGGAGTCGCCAGATTGAGGGCACTACAGACCAAGGAGACATCATGGAAGGTAAGGAAAGGCATACAGTCATATGAGACATCATCTTTCTGAAGGCCCAAGCCTTGGGGGCTTCCTTACTTAGGGTGATTCTACGAACAGGTGAGTTAAACTAAGTAGCAACTTCTGGGCATCTGACACTGAACTGCTCTATACAGAATGATTGAATGACCTTTCAGTCATTCACCAACCATTTGATAAGCCTGTACTATGGATCAAACACTATGTTACATGTTAGGTATGGCAGCAAACAACATCAGGCATGGTTCTTGGCATTATGGGACTAACATTTCCGTGTAGGAAACAGAAGAAACACACATATAAATAAATAGGAAAATTACAGAGTGTGACAAATTCTAGGAAAGAAACAAAGATGTTCCTGGAAGGCTTCACTGAAGAGGAGTCATTTGATCTGAGAGCTGACAGATGAGCTGGAGTCAGCTGCAAAGGGCAGGGTAGAGGGAGGGAGGCAAAGTGCTGAGAGTAGGAAGCTCTTGAACTTCAGAGCTGTAATTCTCAACCTGCCTGCACATTGGGATCCACTAGAGAGCTTTAGAACTTACGAATACCTGTTTTCCATCCCCAGGAGCTTGTGAGCTCATTGGTCTAGGGCTTGACCTGGGCACTGATATATTTTAAGAGCTCCCCAGGTCACTCTAAGGTGCAGCCAGAGTTGGGCACCACTGCCTTGGAGGAGCAGAAAGAAAGCTACTATGACTGGAACTTAGTGAGGGAGGAAAAGAGATACAGGGAGATTTGGACCAAGGAAAGGTGGATTCTAATTCAGGGCCTTGGATGACATTATGAGGAGCTTGACTTTTATTTTATTCAGGAGAGTACATTTATTTATTTCCACTGGTGCAGTATGTGTACGTGTGTGTGTGTGTGTGTGTGTGTGTGTGTGTGTGTGTGTGTTTTGTGTTGAGTGGGTAAGAACAAAAATCGGAAAATGAAGGAGAGAAGGACAGTTCCCATTCTCTGACTTCTGAGAAGAATGGAGGGATGGCAGCTTTTCCTGGGGGAATATGGCCCCTGGAGATGTGAAAACTTTGGCTCACTGAAGCCAAGACAACCTCTGAAGCTTAAATGACAGATTGGATTCCCTTATTTCTCTCCCACTTAATCAGTTAATAAAAAGCAAAGGAACCTGCCACTTCCAGGTTACTAAGAGATTATTGAGGACTGTTGAAGATGAAGGAATGGGAATTTATTTCCCAGAACACACAATGAAGGAGACCCCTTGAATTCACTGAGTGATGCCATCTCATCTAAATGCCACATGGTCCATCCCTTGCCACACAGTGCATTTAGCTGACAGCAGCGTCAGCACCACGTGGAGCCTGTCGGACAGGCAGAGGCGTGTGTCCCCCTGTAACTCCTGACTCAGATCTGCATCTGCACTTTGGAATTTGGAAAGTGCTACTTCACCCATCTCCTGTCCTTAGGCTCCACTCAGCCAACCCAAGCCTTGTCTCCCTTGTTGCTTAGAAACTTTCAGGAGTGATGGGTTTGTGACTCATTGAGTTCTCTCCATATGTGCATTTGTAAGACTGTGTGTGTATGTGCTTGAGAGAGTGAGAAGCAGAGAGGGAGGGAAAGAGGAAGGAAGAGGAAGATAAGAGTCACTGTTCTTTCCCTCAGATGCTTCTTAGTCATGGTGTCTCTCTCATGTCATACTTCTTCATCATGGTTTCTCCTTTCCAAGAGAAAGTCATGGTGTCTTTCTCTTCCCTTCTACTGCCTTGGGTTTCCTTTGTGCTTCCTTCCTGACACCACCGTGTCCACGAGGCATGGTCCAACCATTCAAGTCCAGCGCGACTACTCTTCCCTTACTTCTTCCAGATCTTGTAATTTCTTTCCTGTCTCTGTGACTTCTCCGGCTGGCAGCAGGTGAGACCTCAAACTCCCAAACTCCCCTATGTTTCCATTTTCTTATTTTTACATTTTTTATTTTTTGAGATGCAGCCTCACTCAGTCGCCCAGGCTGGAGTGGAGTGGCATGATCTCAGCTCACTGCAACCTCTGTCTCCTGGGTTCAAGCAATTTTCCTCCCTCAGCCTCCCGAGTAGCTGGGATTACAGGCGTGCACCACCACACCCAGCTAATTTTTGTATTTTTAGTAGAGACTGGATTTCGGCATGTTGGTCAGGCTGGTCTCGAACTCCTGAGCTCATGTGATCCATGTGCCTCCGCTTCCCAAAGTACTGGGATTACAGGTGTGAGCCACCTCACCTGGCCTCCCCTGTTTTTATTTTCTAAATTTTAGTTACCTTCTCTCACCCACTTGCTCACACTCTCTTTCCATCTCTAACAAATGAAATTGCTGTCTTTTTCGTAGGCACAGCTATGGGACTTTGCAAAGCCCTTCTACATGCACCATTCCAGCTTGTCCCCCAGTAATCCCCACTCTACAGAGAAGAACACTGAGGCTTGGGAAACCAATCCAGTTGCTCAAGGTGACACAGCAGTAAATAGGGGCCAGGACTGAACCAGGATCTGTCAGATGCTAAAGCCTGTGCTCTTAATAATGAAGAAATATTGCTCTCTGCATGAACAATTTTATTGATTTTTCTACGGGATGTGCTCATTCCTTCTGAACCGCTCCATAGCATTCTGTACATGTGGCAGGGTAATATTTATAAGATATTAACCATTGGTTCTCTCTTTATTTCTCTTTCTTCCTCCACATTGTTTCTCAAAATTAAGGAGGGGAGAGAAGAGAGAGAGGGTGAGAGAGAGAGAGAGAAAGCAAAAGAACTCTCACTTTAATACTGTGCTTCATTCTGCAGGGTGGCAACCAAAAATAACCTGCTAGTCTCTGGCTTTTGTGCTGGAAAAGCCTGAACTCTTGGTAGAGGCAGAAGCTTAGAGGACTGGCTCTAGGCCCAGCATCTGTGGAACCGGGAGAGGATGGTTGATGCACTGTGCCCTGCCCTGGGCTGAACTGAGGAGAGAAGAGGAGGAATGATGAGAGAGAGATTGGCATAGGTCAGAGGTAGCCCTAACATCTTGATTCTCAATAGAACATCACTTTCGAGGGCCACAGAGCTTAGACAGGTCTGACAGTCTGTCTCGGTAGTTGGGACCATGGATAGCTTTTTCAAGATTCCCATTGCTCCTCAGTGCACAGTAACAACAAAGAGAGAGCCATTGGATGTGAACAGAAATGTGAAGTTTTGTAGCAGCAGCCTCCATGGACTGACAACTGAGGGCCTGACCGGATGATGGATGAACCACAATGTAGTTGCCTGGTCAAGAATCTTAAGTAATCCCTTGCTCCAGACTCTCAGCCCATGCTTGACACCCAGAACTTAGACACATCTCAGGAACAAGAGTAAGATTCTGCTACTAGAGAAGAAGGGGAACTCCAACTGAAAATTCAGTTGAACTTGTAAGAAAATGATTTTACTTTTTGCACTGAGTTTCAGGGTAAGAGTGGTGTCCATCACCAGCCTTCTCTAGAGACCAGGCAGTCTCCCGCTGGCCAAGTTCTGAAATCTGGGCTGCAAGTCCTCCCAGACCTGCCCTCTGGGTCCAAGCTCTTTGGAAAACAACTCCGGGTATCCCCACAGCCGTCCTCTGTCTCACTCCAGGGCACTGCGTAGAACTCCCTGCTTCCCCAGGGAAGGCGGGGCCTCCCTCGGTGCCCCTGCATAATTGGGACAATGCACAGAGAAATTAAAAAGGTCATTAATCACTGTGGAGCCAACGGCAGCTCTCCAGGCCCTATTCTTCATGATGATTTATGGCAGGCAGCTTCTCCCCCTCCCCGATTCATTTTCCTGCCACTGTTCACTCATTTTCCCCTGCGGCGTCCTCTTTGTCCCTGTCCAAGGGAACCAGGACTTCCAGGAACCACTGAAAGGTCTTTCCTAACTGCTTTCGCTGCCACCAGGCCTGGAGTGAATCGCCACATATGCTTTCTGGGCCAAAGTCAGGTTACCTGAATGTTAATGTCTCTCTCTTATTCTACCTTTTTTTTTTTTTTTTTTTTTTTTTTAGAGAAGACAGGGTCATACTTTGTCACCCAGGCTGGAGTGCAGTCGGGGGGATCATGGCTGACTGCAGCCTCGACCTTCTGGGCCCAAGCAATCCGCCCACCTCAGCCTCCCAAGTAGCTGGGGCTACAGGTATATACCACCATGCTCTGGTTAATTGTTTTTTTTTTTTTTTTTTTTTTTTTTTTGGAAATGGAGTCTTGCTCTGTCGCCCAGGCTGGAGAGCAGTGGCGTGATCTCAGCTCACTGCAACCTCTGCCTCCCTGGTTCAAGCGATTCTCCTGCCTCAGCCTCCTGAATAGCTGGGACTACAGGTGCACGCTGCCACATTGGGCTAATTTTTTGTATTTTAGTAGAGACAGGGTTTCACCATGTTGCCCAGGCTTGTCTAGAACTCCTGAGCTCAGACAATCCGTCCGCCTTGGCCTCCCAAAGTGCTAGGATTACAGGCGTGAGTCACCGTGTCCGGCCGCTCTGGCTAATTTTTAAATGTTTTGTAGAGAAGGGGTCTCACTATGTTTCCCAGGCTGGTATGGAACTCCTGGGCTCAAGCAATCCTCCTGCATAGGCCTCCAAAGTGCTGGATTACAGGTGTGAGCCATCATGCCCGGCCGTCTCTCTCCTTCTTTTATTACTACTTCTATTACTCTGATAAGCATTATTGTTGCCATTCAATGCTCCTGCAGTTCCCAATCACCAGGAAGAACTGAGGACAGATCCAAAGAATCTCACTGTTCTTTGCTAGTATTGATGATGGTGGTGTCTTGGCCTTAGTGATGAACATGTATCTGGTACCAGTGCTAAGTACTTTATGAATGAAATGGATTATTTTATTTAACCACCACAATGACCCTGAAAAGTACACGTTATTAGCTTCATGATACAGGTAAGAAAAATATTCAGAGAGGGAAAGTAACCTGCTAATTCTCACACAGCTAGTAAACAACAGAGGAGAAATTTAACACAGTTCCATTTGATGACAAAGCCTGTGCTTTTCTGAAAACTTGGAGAGCTGGATACATTAGCTTTCTTTTTGCAGGATCATAAGGAAGCGGGTGTCCACTCCCTGTCTCTCCTTTTTCCAACCTGCGGACGGGGCTGCCTTTCCTTGGAAGGATGAGCCAAGTTCAGCTCAGGCTTGAACAGCCTTTTCATTTGCCAATTAGCATCCCATACAGCTCACTGCTGCTTAAAATAAGCAGATCCTCCTGCTCACTGATGCCTTACACCCAGAGTCTGGCTCTGACCAGCCCCCAATTAAGAGGTGCTGAATTTTCCTGGTGATAACTATATGCTGGGGAATTAGAATGAATTTATGAGAAGAGAGCAGATCCTAAAAACCTGAAGTATGCTGAAGTCCTTTTCTGGGGCTGGAGGGAATGAAGGACCATTACCCAGTCTCCTACAACTGTGTGGAGAGAAGGTGAGGAAGACCAAGGTAGGACTGTGGCTCTGTTCCTGACCACTGGATGGCCTTGGACTAGACAGTTACCTCTAAGTCAGCTTCCTTAGTAAAATTAGACGGTGAGAATAGGTTCTCAAGGTTTAAAGGTGGAGCTAAGAATCTATTATGGTGGTAAAACTTGCACAAAAGGAAAGATACAAGGGGGAGAGAATTCAGAGGAAAGGAGCAATGCGTTGGCTTCCCTGGTCTTCTTTAGGATGCTGTTGGCAGGAAAAAGAAGGTCTGTGGGTCACTTGGATGGCACAGGAGCCCCAGCACATGGCCGTGTAACACTATGAGCATAGAAGTATAATAAGAATCATATGGCTGGGCACGGTGGCTTACACCTGTAATCCCAGCACTTCAGGAGGCCAAGGTGGGTGGATCACAAGGTAAGGAGATTGAGATCATCCTGGCCAACATGGTGAAACCCCGTCTCTAGTAAAAAAAATTACAAAAATTAGCTGGGCGTCGTGGCATGTGCCTGTAATCTCAGCTCCTCGGGAAGCTGAGGCAGGACAATTGCTTGAACCAGGGAGTCAGAGCTTGCAGTGAGCTGAGATCATACCACTGCACTCTAGCCTGGTGACAGAGTGAGACTCCGTCTCAAAAAAAAAAAAAAAAAAAAGAATTATACAATATCAGTGAGAGTCATGAGGGTATTAGGTAACATTTTTGAAGCAAAAATTATGTGCCTGTCTTTACCATTACCCTATGAAATTGCTACTATTGGCATTCCATATCATCGATAAGAACACTGATTTGCAGAAGACATGTCATTTATCCAGGACTACATGAGAAGTGACTGGCCAAGCTGGATCTTAGCCCCACGTCTTTTTAACTCCAGAGCCACAGTTAGTCATAATCCTCACAGGGGACTCATGACAGTGCCCTGGATCCAGGACCTGGTGGCCTAGGAGTCCTGGTTGCTTGTGTGCCTAGCGGCTTTCTCCATATCCATAGCCTGCTGCCTTAGTTTACCTGCTTAGAACACCTGTCCACCTGAGCACCCAGAACCAGCTACTTAATTTTGGGGGGCACAGTGACAAGTGAAAATACAAGACCCCTTCTTTAAAAATTACTAAAAAGTTTAAGATAATGACAGCACAGTGTTCAACCAAGCTTGAACTTTTTCTTTTCCTTTTTCTTTTTTTTTGAAATGGAGTCTCGCTCTGTCACTCAGTCTGGAGTGCAGTGTCACGATCTCAGCTCACTGCAACCTCCACCTCCTGGGTTCTAGCAATTCTCGTGCCTCAGTCTTCCAAGTAGCTGGGACTACAGGTGCCTGCCACCACGCCTGGCTAACTTTTGTATTTTTAGTAGAGACAGGGTTTCACCATGTTGATCAGACTGGTCTCAAACTCCTGATCTCAAGTGATCCTTCTGCGTTGGCCTCCCAAAGTGTTGGAATTACAGGTGTGAGCCACCGCACCCAGCCAAAGCTTGAACTTCCTGAGCATGGGGACTCGATTGCATGTCCACGAACACCAAAATACTTCATTAGATCCAGAATCTTTTCTTGCTCACCTCCCCCCCAAGATTTTCCCCCAGAGGTAGCACTTTCTCCCCGGAACTCTCAGTTACTCCCTGCCATTTCCTCTGAATGGTTGGGTCTCTCCCTCCCTTCATGGTCCCCACGCCTCTGACCCAGGATCATTGCCACTAAATGACCTTCATGCTTGCCAGAAGCAGGAAAAAAGGCTGTCAAGAGTCTGTTCTCCATGGGCCAATGGAATGAATTACTCTCCTCTCATGCCTGTGACTTTCCCTGGGGCTTGGGGCTAAAGAGACTTGGGCTTGTCTGGACGAAGCCTTGACCACCCATTCCTAACCCAGCAGGAAGAAATGTTCCAGAACATGAGCAAGTGCCAAAGGCCTCTTCTAATTAGCTGGTTGGTGGCTAACGAGGGATTTCACTGGGCAGCACCTTCCGGAGGTGGGTGTGTAATTACCATGGAAACTTTCACGCCACACTGGCTGCCTCCTCTAGCCCCCTTCCCGGGGGGGCACATGCTGCTCTGCAGAAGCGGCATCTGGGCTATCGACATTGTTTGTGAGGGAAATAAATGAACAATTAGAAACAAGACAGGTTGAATTCTTGTTGGAGTAAAGTTTTACCTGCATTCATCCTGGGGTCTAATTGATGCTGTTGTCCGTGCTGGAGAGGAAATCACTGGAAAGTGATGAATTCAGTTTGGATGGATCCCCTCTTGCTAAGCTCAAGGACATGGAAAAATGCCTAACGAGCAACCAGACTTTTCTGCCTTTTAGAGGCAGCTACTGGGCTAGTCAGATGCAAATACTTTTGTTTTCTTCATTTTTATACACAAATATATATTTGTTCTGTTCAGCCATTGATACCCTAACATCAATCCATAAGTGGGGTCCAAATATTTAACTTTGTAAAATGCAGAGTCACCTTTCTGCAAAGGTTCCTAAATGAGAGCAGGGGCTGGTTGAAGTTCCAGAGTGGTGTGAGTCATGTTGGGCTACACTTTGCTGCAGTAACGAATAGACCCTAAAATTTCAACTGGCTTAAGACAATGAAGGTCATTGAAGACCTCAGGTGGAGTTCTATTGTGATAGGAGACTGGGTTTTTGTTTTTTGTTTGTTTGTCTTTTGGAGATAGGATGTCACTCTGCTGCATAGGCTGGAAAATACAGCGATGTGATCATAGCTCACTGCAGCCTCAACCTCCTGGGCTCAATTCATCCTCCCATCTCAGCCTCCCAAATAGCTGGGACTACAGGCTCATGCCACTATGCCCAGCTATTTTTTTTTTCTATTGTTCTGTAGAGATGGGGTTTTGCTATGTTGCCGAGACTGGTTTTAAACTCCTGGGCTCAAGCGATCCACTCACCTTGGTCTCCCTAAGTGCTAGCATAAGGCTGTTTTATATCATGTGACCATGCTATCTGCTTCAAATTGCAGCAGGATGGGAAGAGAAGGCTGAAGGAAGTACCACGTAGGTATTTGATGGCCACAGGCAAGAAGGGACATATATAGTTTCTATTCACAGTGCAATGGTCCTATGGACCCCAACATAAGCGTACGCAAGACTGGGAAATAGAGGGAGAGTATAGAATTTTGGTAGCATCCTCTGTGCCTGCCAGAGGAGTAAATCCTCTTATATCAACATGGTTCTCTGATCATAAGTCCTTACTAAGCACCAGAGGGGGAAACATGAGAGGTGTTCAAGGAGACGGACAAACAAGCCCACATGCAGATCAATGAGAAAAGACCAAATTACAATAAATACTGCAAATAAATAGAACAGATTGATAGTGTCTGGGAAACTCTGAATTAGATTTGGTACTCAGAAAGGTCCCTCTGGAAGGAATGTGGCATTTCAGCCAAGACCTGAATGCCAGGAAAAATCCAGCCACCCAAGGGAACTGGGGGAAAAGGAACCAACCGGAGATCAGTGTGGTTGGAATAAGGATGTGATTGAAGTGAGGTTCTATGAGCATGTGCATGCAAGCAGGAAATACAACACAATTCGTATGGTGGGTCATGATAAAATGTTTGAGAACTACCATAAAAAATGTATATTTTTGGGAGGCTGAGGCAAGAGGATCACTTGAGGTCAGGAGTTCGAGACCAGCCTGGCCAACATGGTGAAACCCCTTTTCTACTAAAAATACTAGGGAGGCTGAGGCATGAGAATCGCTTGAACCGGGAAGTGGAGGTTGCAGTGAGCTAGATCGTTCCACTGTACTCCAGCCTGGGCAATAGAGTGAGACTCAGTCTCAAAAAAAACAAAAGAAAGAAAGAAATATATTATACTTTATAATCCAGGGTGCATGTGCACACACACACACAAACTCACACCCACAATTGAAACAGAAGTTTACTGTAGCAAAACTTACCCTTTCCATGTGTGATGAATGCTTTCTAATCCACTCCACTCCATTCTGCCGCATTCTTGAATCAGGATAGGTTGTATTGCTTTGCAGTAACAAATAGCCCTCACAATCCAGTGCCTTAACCCCGTGCAAGTTTATTTCTATTTCTTTTTTTTTATTTTGAGATGGAGTCTCGCTCCATCATCCAGGCTGGAGTGCAGTGGCATGATCTCAGCTCACTGCCACCTCTGCCTCCCAGGTTCGACCAATTCTCTGGTCTCAGCCTCCCAAGTGGCTGGGACTACAGCCGCCTGCCACCACGCCCGGCTAATTTTTTGTACTTTTAGTAGCGACAGGGTTTCACCTTGTTGGTCAGGCTGGCCTCGAACTCCTGACCTCAGGTAATCCACCCGCCTCGGCCTCCCAAAGTGCTGAGATTACAGGCATGAGCCACCGCCGACCAGCCCGCAAGTTTATTTCTTATTCATGCCACAAACTTAACATGAGAAGGAGGTCGGGAGAGGTCTTCTTGTTGAAGAAACTCAGCTATCGAAGGTTGATAGGGCTTCACTTTGACAAGTGCTTCCACAATCGTTTTAGTAAGTGAAACAGAACTTAGTAAATTCCACAGAGGTTCTTTTAGACGGTTTCCTCTTGGAAGTGACTGTGCATATTTTATTTGCCCGTGCAAGTCACCTGGTCATATTTCCTTAAAATGGGGTATGGAATATAGTTATATGATAACCCTGGAAGGCTGGAGGCCAGGCATAATTTGATGGACAGCACTGATAACGAATCTTTCTATTTTATTCCATTTTACGACCCTTTAACATGTTAGGACTGATATTACGTACTGCAAACAGAAAGATGAACAGGGCTCAGTTTTGCTCTCTTGGAACTCGTAAACAATAGGGAATCCATCTAGTCACTTAGGAGCATGGTTTCTTCAAGCCATAGAGGATGGAGCTACAAAGATGGTTGTGATGGAGGATTTGGGGCCTGACAATATCTCAGTCACCTTGTAACAGACTTTCTTTGTGTCGCAAAGCCTTGCTCTGATATCACTTTCCATAATAGAATGGTCTACATCCCTGGTTGCACTTTGGAATAATTTGAGGAGCTTAAAAAAAAATACCAATACAGCCGGGCACGGTGGCTCATGCCTGTAATCCCAGCACTTTGGGAGGCCAAGGTGGGCCGATCATGAGGTCAAGAGATTGAGACCATCCTGGCCAACATGGTGAAACCCTGTCTCTACTAAAAATACAAAAATTAGCTGGGTGGAGTGTGGTGGCACGCACCTGTAGTCCCAGCTACTCGGGAGGCTGAGGCAGGAGAATCACTTGAACCCAGGAGGCGGAGGTTGCAATGAGCTGAGATTGCACCACTGCACTCCAGTCTGGTAACAGAGCAAGACTCTGTCTCAAAAAAATACCAATGCCCAGTCTTACCAGGAGCTAATTTAATCAGAATCTCTTGGGTGGGGCCTGAGCATTAGTGTTTTTTATGAAACTCTGCAAACGATCCTAATGCTGCAAAGGTTGGGAACTTTTGTTGTTCATCAGCTTACACATTTATTTTTTATTTTTATTGTATATTGACAAATTATAGTTGTACATATTTATGGGGTATAGAGTGGTGTTATGATGTTTAAATATAATGTGGAATGATTAAATTAAGCTAATTAACATATCTATCACCCCAATTTTTAAAGTTTTGGGTATGAGAACATTAGAAATTTCCTTTCTTAGTGATAATGAAATGTACAAGACTCAGTTATTAGCAATATTCAGCACAGTGTGCTGTTGATCTAAAAAGTCAAACTTATTCTTCCTATTGAACTGAGTCTTTGCACCCTTTGGCTATCATTTCTCCATTATCCCCAACCTCAGCCTCTGGTAACCAGCCTTCTACCCTCTGCTTCTATGAGTTCAATTGTTTTAGATTCCACATATAAGTAAGGACATGTAGTATTTGTATTTCTGTGTATGGCTTATTTCACTTAGCATAATATTCTCCAATTGCATCCATGATGTTGCAAATGACAGAATTTCTTCATTTTTCAAGGCTGAATAGTATTCCATTGTGTATATATACCACATTTTCTTTATGTGTTCATCCACTGGTGGACACTTTGGTTGATTCCATAACTTGGGTATTGTGAATACTGCTGCAAAGATGATGGGAGTTTTTAACAACAAAATACTACTATGAGGTTGCATTTAAAGAAACTGTCATAAATGTAGCCTTTTGGGGAATGTGAATAGGGAGACTGATGTATCTCTGCATTCACATCACCTTATTTTGTCCTGTTCTGCCTCCAGGATTCACACTGAGTTTATACCAAAGAGTGGTAATGGTGTTGCCATCCTGGAAAGGCTTTTCCTACTTCCTGGGGATTGGTTGTTTTTTCCCTGCCTAGACGTTTGGAGCCAGGGCTGTGTGCACTGTGCTCCTGCCGGGCTCCCTGGCTTCTGTTTCAGACAGCAAGAGAGTGAAGCAGGAGGGCAGAGGGCATTCATGAGAAAATCAGCTGGGGATGTGTGAAAGGCTTGAGAGAAGGGGAAAGGAGTCCAGAAAGCACGCCAACAATGAAGGCATCATGCCAGAATTTTGAAGAGTAAAGAATGAATTCATTCATTCACTCAGTCATCCATCCATTCATTTACTCACTCATTCAACCACTCACTCATTCATCCTTTCATGAATTCACTCACTCACTCAATCATTCATTCACTCATTTATCCATTCCTTCACACATTCATCCATTCACTCACTCAATCATTCATTCACTCATTTATCCATTCCTTCACACATTCATCCATTCACTCACTCAATCATCCATTCATTCACTCAGTCATCCAACCATTCATTTACTCACTCATTCAACCACTCACTCATTCATCCATTCATGAATTCACTCAGTCATCCATTCATTCACTCAATCATTCATTCACTCATTTATCCATTCATTCACGCATTCATCCATTCATTCACTCACTCATTTATTCCCCCACTTATCCATTCATTTATCCACTTATTCATTTACTCAGTCACTCATTCATTTCTTCACTCCCTCATTTGATCATTCATTCATCATCATCATCCATCCATTCATTCTCCCACCCATTCATTCGCTGGTGCTCCTAGAGACTAAACAAGGTCACCCTTACCCCTAGGGATGTCTACTTAAGAGGGGAGTAGGTACAAACTGACCCATAGATTAGGACACAGTAAATGTCTTCAGTGATGTACAAAGAACCATGCAGGCTCTGGAGAGAGGATAAAAGGAAAAGGAAATTCTGTGTGAGCCAGATATAGCCAAGAAAGCCTATGATGGAAATGGAATTTGACCTGAACCTTAGTAAATGGGTGTTAATATTGATGTTATGTTAGTGTTAACATTCAGATTGTATTTTGAGGTGTTTTATTGGACAAGGTATACAAGTTTGTCATGAAAAGATATACAAGACACAGATAAGCAAACTAAACACAAGAAAATTACTTAGGGTGAATGAGGAGCAAGTAACAAGCTCTGTGATAATTATTCTTTCATCTTCAAGAAATATTGGGCCGGGCGTAGTTGCTCAAGCCTGTAATCCCAGCACTTTGGGAGGCTGAGGCGGGGGGATCACAAGGTCAGAAGTTTGAGACCAGCCTGGCCAACATGGTGAAACTCCATCTCTACTAAAAATACAACAATTAGCTGGGCGTGGTGGTGTGTGTCTGTAATCCCAGCTACTCGGGAGGCTGAGGGAGGAGAATCATTTGAACCCAGGAGATGGAGGTTGCAGAGAGACGAGATCATGCCACGGCACACCAGCCTGGGCGACAGAACAAGGATCTGTCTTAAAAAAAAAAAAAAAAAAAATGGCTCTTAGTTCATTAGACCCCAAAGCTTAGGTTCAGTTTAGTACACTGTAAGAGGTGGTGTAAGCGGGGCTCAGGATGACCATGTCAGCTGTTTCAGCTGTTGTTGTTTGTTTTTCTTGTTTGTTTTTGCCTGGACATCATTACTTAGGTAGACAAGTAAAAAGAGTCCTAACAGAGGCTCTCCTCTTTTCAGGCTGGCCCTGACGGCAGTGTGGACCCACGAGCCTCCATTCCCTTCTCATCAAGATGGGTGATGTCAGCAAAACTTCTTGCTTAGAAACATTGTTTTGAACTTGGCAACCTGTAAGCTGCATTGCCATGGTTACCAGAGGGCCCTGGGGAATGAGGAACACAAAGGATGAGCTTGAAACACAACCAGGCCCTTCCCCTTCAGCCTCAACGTGAGCTGGTGACAGTTTCTGACAGACCTTCCTGTGCCCAGGGAACGCCACACCACCATTCCCATGCACAGCCAGGCTGACAAAATGCCCCAGTGCTTGCAGCATGTCATAACTACTGATATTTATTGGGCAGCGTGGTAAAGCACTTTACGTGAATTATCGTATTTAATCTTTCCCAAACCCTGCATTGATATATATGCTACTATTATTTCCATTATCTGGTGAGGACACAGGGACACACAGAAGCTAAAAGACTTGCTCCAATGTCCCACACCTAGCAAGTGGCAGTCTGGCTTCAGAGTTGGTGCTCCCAAACAGCCCATCCTGTCTAAAGCCACCATCTTCATGGCAAGTCACAGCAAACAGAATCTCCAGATACCGGTGGGTACCCAGCTCCTAAAGATTCCCAGAAGGGAATGTGGGTTCCTGGAAAGGCTCTAGGCAAGATAGATATGGGGCATTGGTAGAGATGTCTTAAAACAACTGTCTGGTGAGACGAGCAGAGGGAACAAAAGGAAATCCAAATTAAAACGTCTCTAGGCATTCAAGCAATCATGCCTTAAGGTCACTGTTGGAATCGTAGCAGGGAACAGAGGATAGCAGAGAGTGGTAAATGTCACTGTTTGCTTATAGATTTTTCCTATTTCATTTTTAATATTAAAGTCCTCAGCCAGACCCAAATCATGATACTAACAGGGCCCAGGTAGGGGACAAGTGAGTAACATTAGCTAGGGTAAAACAAGATGGGGCAAAAGTCTGAAGTCAGATGGAAAAGAGGCTGGGTGAGGGGATGGAGGATGGGGAAGGGAGAGCGCGGAGCTCTGCTTACAGAGACAGCCAGAACTCCTCTTCACCCAGCGGTCCCCCAGATTTGCCAAATCTGATTATTTCAGAAGTTGGAGATCTGGGTACTTTTAAAAATCTCCTACTTCTAGTTTAACTTTGAATTTTTGGTCTCTCTGTTAAAGTTTTGTTTTACTTTTATTGAAAAATAATAACTATGTAATTACGGGGTGTGATGTGATGTTTTGATCCACGTATACATTGTGGAATGATCAAATCAGTCTATCATGCCCATCACCTCCAATACTTATCATTTCTTTGTGGTAAGAATATTTAAAATCCTCTCTTTTAGCTCCTTTGAAATATACAATATATTATTATTAACTATAGTCACCTTGCGGTACAATAAATCAGCAGAACTTACTCTTCCTGAATCTGCTTTTGAGATGTTAGCAATCTTTGAACAAAAATGTAAGTTCTATGCAGGCGAAAGAAAACAATTGTATGGGTTAGACTGCAACTCTGGGCCATTAGTCAGAGACCTCTGCTCTGGACATTCATGTTTAAACATTCCATTGGATAAACATGGCCAGAGGGTCTTCTATGAGCCATGCACCACACTGGGCACTAGCCTTATAGTGGTGACTGAATCTGACCCTTTTTAAGTAACTTAGATTCTAGTATGATGTTTTTCAAACTGTGCAGCATGAGTGATTAGTCCACCTTAAAATCAATTTAGCAGAATGGCAACCAGCATTTTAAAATAATACAAAATATAATGGAATATTACGGAAAATATCAAAGCACATTGCATATGATAAAGGAAGGTGCTGATTTGTAGAGCATTTGTTAGTATTTTATGTACTATGAACAAAAAAGTTTGATACTTGGCTTAAGATACATTATTGACTGGGAAAAGAAGAGAATCAAAACATCTCGCTTCTGCAGAATGTGGGTGAGAGTGGATTTTATCATCTACTATAGAGGGGTTAGGTTCCTAAGCTCTGCCACTTACTAGCTGTGTGACCTTGGGAAAGTTGCTTAACCTCTCTGTGCCTCCATTTCCTTCTCTATAAAATAGGGTGGGAGGATTAAATGAGTGAATACATGAAAGATACTTAGAACAGTGCCTAATACATGAGGAGTTCTCAATGGATGTCATTATAATCTTTGCTGCTGCTTTTATGAAGAAAGTCCTGCATTCAAAGGTATTCCTTGATGAGATGCTTGAGACAGATCAGTTTCTTTACTTCTTATGAATAATAAAGTCGCCTAAGTTACAATGATCAGGAATTTTTTTTTTTTTTTTTTTTTTTTTGAGACAGTTTTGCTCTGTCGTTCAGGCTGGAGTGCAGTGGCACCATCTCGACTCACTGCAACCTATGTCTCCTGGGTTCAAGCAATTCTCCTGCCTCAGCCTCCTAAGTAGCTAGGACTACAGTTGTGCACCATCATGCCTGGCTAATTTTTGTATTTTTAGCAGAGACAGGGTTTCATTATGTTGGCCAGACTGGTCTTGAAGTCCTGACTTCAAGTGATCCACTCACCTTGGCCTCCCAAAGTGCTAAGATTACAAAAGTAAGCCACTGTGCCTGGCCTGGATTTATCTCTTTTTCTTTTTCTTTTTGTCTTTTGAGATGGAGTCTCGCTCTGTTGCCCAGGCTGGAGTGCAGTGGTGCCGTCTCAGTTCACTGCAATCTCTGCCTCCAGGGTTTAAGTGATTCTCCTGCCTCAGCCTCCTGAGTAGCTGGGACTACAGGTACGTGCCATCATGCCTGGCTAATTTTTGTGTTTTTAGTAGAGATGAGGTTTCACTATGTTGGCCAGGCTCATCTCAAACTCCTGACCTTGTGATCCACCCGCCTCGACCTCCCAAAGTGCTGGGATTACAGGCATGAGCCACCATTCCAGACCGCATTTATCTTTTATAACCTAAGTAGCCTGGAATTGTCAGTAGGGGAGTTGAGAGAAGGGTCTTGAATGAAATAGAAGTCCTGTGGTTTTCTTCTATAATTGCAAAGGCCCTCTAAGCCCTACCTGAACCTGAGGTCATCGCTCTTCTGGGATTGCTGTTGGATGACAGGGATTTCCAGACCTTCACATCTAGGCTTAGCTGAGGCTTTCTGGGCACCTACAGCCCAGCAGGCCTTCCTCAAGGCACATGGACACACATGGCCCCTCATGAGTCTCCCAAGCTTCCAGCAAGGAAGTACCATTGTGCCTGTTTATAGATGAAGAGACCGTGGCGTGGAAAGGCCCTGTGATGTGATGAAAGCCCTCTAAGAGGGAGACCGTCACAACGCATGGAAAACCGCAGAAATGCCAGGTGTGTGCCTGGGGCCCAGGAATGTGGTCATGAGAGAAGGCTGCGTGGGTCCCTAGTGGGACCACAACTAGAGTCTGGGGCCACGTTCTGAGCTCTATGATCTTCTGGGCAATGCGGAGCCCCTAAGATGTTTTTAGTTGTGTTTCTACCACATCCTAATTATTTTAGCAAGGGTAATTCCAACATGGGCAACACAGTAACTCCTTATTTGATTAACTCTGATTTCTCTGTATTTGATTAACCAGGCTCCACATTCCCCAATGATCAGAGAGTTTACTGAGTTACTTTTGGAAATTCAAATTCTGTTCTCTATTTAGCGAGAAGGATCCGCGGGGAGATGGTTTTACATAACGTTGTCATGAAACCACTTAGTTATCTTAATTTTCTCACTTCCTCAACTGAATTTAAAGAAACAACAAACGGAAAAAAAAAAAAAAAAAAAAAAAAAAAAAACCCAAAAAAACAGTAAGAGCCTGGAAGCTGGAAAACCATAGGAAGGCATATTAATGATGACTTCAAAGATAGCCTTTGCTTTTTGAGCGCTAAGTATGTGTCTGGACAAATGCTTTGCCTGCATCATCTCTTCCATCTTCACAATGACCCTGAAGGGATTTGCTGTTATTTCTATTTTACAGATGAAAAAACACTTCTACAGAGGTGAAGTAATTGGCCAAAGGCCACAGAGTTAGTCTGCAGGAAACTTAGGATTTGGACACCCAGCACTCTGATTCCTGGGCTGTTGCTGCTAGGAGAAGGTGCTTTCGGCTTGCGTTTGGGACTGCTCCAGCTCTTGTAACATTGGACACATTCCTTCCTTTTCTTTCCCAACGTGATGAGAAAGACGGTCAGTCCCATCTTTTCTTCAGCTATCACCTTCTGGTTGAAATATATCAGATGTATAGCACCCAAGAAAGAAGAAATAATATTAGACCCCTTTCCCCTGTCCAGAGGTGGCAAATAGTTTCTACTGAAATTGACTGATAGCAAGGTTGCTGAATCAATAGGGAAGAGAACTGTGGTGGATTGGCAACGAATGAGCCAGGCCTGGCATGAGTATCAGAAGTGTAGTGATGACAAGGTCATTACACATTTGCCATCCCTGCTCTAGTCTTTTTTTTTTCTATACAAATTCACACTATTTTCAAAAGCACAAATAAAAACCTACACATATATACTGTGAACATATGATATTTTTGCCTGCTAGCATCCATCTTCCTTCTGGTAAAATAACACAACTACAACAAACAACATAAAACTGTGGCAGGCCAGGTCTCCCTGACGGCTGAACAGGCAGGCCTCCATAACAACTTTCAGCACTGACTGAGTGGTTAAGTTAAATGTTAAAAGCTGAAACAGCCACTACCCTTATGCAAAGGCTGGAATGTAACAAGAGCCCAAGAGTTTTACCTAGGCCTTTCCTGGGCCTTAAAGCATGAAAAGATAATGAAGGAATTCTTAACAGGACCCACTTAGGATTAAACAAGTTTTATTCAGGGTCTGAAGAAACTCGCCAGGCCTCCACAAACAAGTTTATTGGGGATCTGAAGGAACTCCCCAAACCTTCATGATTTAGCAGGAGACAAGACAAGGGTAATCACCCCAGCACCTGAACCCATTTGGATTAAGTAAATTTACTGAGGCTCCAAAGGAAGGTCTTCAGGACTCAGACCTTAGTTACAGATTAGAAGAAGTTAATCACTATGTCTTTAGATGAATGCACGCTTACACGGAGACATACAGCTTAGAGGGTATATAAGCTCTGTAAAACTTTGTAATTTTGAGTTGGTCTGGCAATATTTTCCAGGCCTTCTCCCTGTAACCAATTACAGAAATAAAACTCTCCTTCTCCCCAGTACATCTGCATCTCATTATTGGTCTGGAAGAAAGAGCAGCCCGACCCTCGGTTTGGTCCAGTAACAATTCCACATTTGCTGTCTCTGCTGTGGTCTTTTTTGTTATTGTTCATACAAATCCACATTACTTTCAAAATCACAAATAAAAACCTACACATATACACTGTGAACATATGATATTTTTGCCTCCTAGAATCCATCATCCTTCTTCTGGTAAAATAACACAACTGCAACAAAACGATGTAAAACCACACACAGGCCAGGCTAAGTGGCTCGTGTCTGTAATCCTAGCACTTTGGGAGGCTGAGGCAGGCAGATCACCTGACGTCAGGAGTTCAAGACCAGCCTGGCCAACATGGCAAAACCCCGTCTCTACTAAAATTACAAAAAAATAGCTGGGCGTGATGGTGCATGCCTGTAATCCCAGCTATGCAGGAGGCAGGAGGATTGCTTGAACCTAGGAGGCAGAGAGTGCAGTGAGCCGAGATCATGCCATTGCACTCCAGCCTGGGTGACAGAGCACACACACACACACACATCCCTTGTATGTAAAAAATTATCCCTTTCTTGATGTCTAGCCAAGACGCCCCCCCATCTCCAGTAACAAGCACACAACACGTGACCAGGTCTTACCAGTCAGAGATCACATCATCCATTCTCTGGAGCACTGATTGGTTCAGAGCCAAGCCAAGGAAGTTCAGGCCTGGAATGTTCTTTCCCCCAGTGTGGCTTCACTGATAGTTTGTCACCCTGGAGCTGTTGATGGCTGTCTCTGTCACCAGTTGGGGAGCTCTTGCTGCTGAATGAAACCAACATTGAGAAACGCAGAGTTCAGAGATGGAGGGAGTGGTGCCCTGAAGAAATCATGGAAGCATCTGAATCTAGTTCAGCTAACCTAGAGCTAATCTAGTCTAATCTAGCCTAGAGCCAGCTTTACTGCAGCAAGTTCCAATTCCATGAGCCTATTTATTTTGCTTAAGCCAGTTTGAGTTGTGTTTCTGGTACTTGGGAGAAAGTATAATTAAAGAATCATTTTGATCTTAAAACCTGTAGTGATCTCCCGTGCAATGGACTAAATGTTTGTGTATTCCCCACCCCGAATTCATATGTTGAAATCCTTATCCCCAAGGTGATGGGATTAGGAGGTGGGGTGTTTGGGAGGTGGTTAGGTCATGAGGGTGGAGCCTCATGAATAAGATTAGTGTCTTTATAAAGAGGACCCTAGAGGGGCCAAGCATGGTGGCTCACGCCTGTAATCCCAGCACTTTGGGAGGCCAAGGTGGGCGGATCACGAGGTCAGGAGATAGAAACCATCTTGGCCAAAATGGTGAAACCTGTCTCTACTAAAAATACAAAAATTAGCTGGGGATGGTGGTACATGCCTATAGTCCCAGCTACTAGGGAGGCTGAGCCAGGAGAAGCTCTTGAACCCGGGAGGCGGAGGTTGCAGTAAGCCGAGATCGCGACAGTGCACTCCAGCCTGGCAACAGAGCGAGACTCTGTCTCAAACAAACAAACAAACAAACAAAAACGGGACTGTAGGGAGCCTTCTTACCTTCTTTCTACCATGTGATGACACAGTGAGAAGTAGGCCATCTACAACCTCAAAGAGAGCCCTTCCCAGAACTTGACCATGCAAGCATCCGACCTGGGACTTTCAGCCTCCAGAAGTGTGAGAAATAAATTTCTGTTATCTGTAGGCCACCCAGTCTATGGTACTCTGTTACAGCAGCCTGGACTGACCAAGGCATCCATAACCCACATTTCCATTTTTCCTCTCCTGCTATTCTTTGCTCTGCTCCAGGCTCCATGGACCTTAGGTTCTTATGTAGTAAACAAGTTGCCATTTCCTCAGCACCCTATGCCCTTTCATGCTTCTTGTCCTGCCCACTGTATTCTCCACACACCAGCAAGGCCAATCTCTGTTTAACCCATCCCTTAATATGGCATGTATTTCATGGCATTTTCTGGCTTCTATTTGATACAAACAGCTAATAGTTAAGTTTTATTGAGCATATGCTATATGTCAGCGACTGTTCTTAGAGTTTCACCTGCATTAACTTATATAATTGGCACAACAGCCCTGTATCTGGGGGAGACACTGAGGCACCAAGTGGCTGAGCAATTTCTTGGGGTCCAACACTTGAGCTCTTAGTGTGGGGCTGCATGGTGCACATGTCCAGAATCGACTTCCTGCTTCCCTTTGTTCCTGTTCTCTGTGGTATAAAGGGTTAAAAGAATTTGCAACTCTTTTCACAGAGCAGCAGAGGCCACAGAGCATGCCATGATAATTGGGCTTGTTTTGTGGGGAGGAAACGCCTGTCTTGGTGTCAGGGCACCATGTAAAAATGTGTTTTTATTCCACATAAATTAGTCTGTGCGCTCACCCTGTGCTGGGGATGGCCTGGCGGCTGAACAGGGCTTGGCATTAACTCTGCCCATGGAGATCTCTCATTAGTATAAGCAGGGCCCCTGTCTGTATTTTCTTTTGTCTCTTTTCCCAGAGCAGAGAAGAACAGAGTCTAATTGGGAGGCAGATTGCAGAACAAATGTGTATGGGCTTTTTTTTTTCCCCCCAAATATTTCTCTTTAACCCTGTCTACACTAGCAAAGGAATCATCGAAGGCAGATGCAGATTCATTGCACCTAAAAGCCAGGGGCTTAGAAAGATGTATTCGTCAACTCTGGGAAAATTAACTCAGAGAATCTTAATAATAGAGAGCTGTTGAATCATAGATGCTTGAAATTATGGGATCATAGAATTTTCCATTCCTTGAATGCTGGAAATAAAAGTGTAACAGGATTCTAGGACCACAGGTGCCCTCTGCATTGTCTGCATTTCAGTTTGCTTGAACTTTCATCCTTTCCTCAATTTACCTCTGCCTCTCTCTCCACCAACAATCCCTACTCCCATTGTCTGGCTAATTCATATCCTCATTCCTGTCTCAGCTGAAACATCCCCACTCATGGACTGCTTTCACTGCACCTAGACTAAAAGAGGCCCCTAGGAGATGAAAGTGGAGTTCCCTGACTGCCCTCATCATTCTCCTCTCCACTGAACACTCACCCTTCCTTCCCTTTCCTTCCTTCCTTCCTTCCTTCCTTCCTTCCTTCCTTCCTTCCTTCCTTCCTTCCTTCCTTCCTTCCTCCTTCCTTCCCTTCCCTTCCCTTCCTTCCTTCCTTCCTTCCTTCCTTCCTTCCTTCCTTCCTTCCCTTCCCTTTCCTTCCTTCCTTTCCCTTTCCTTCCTTCCTTCCCTTCTTTCCCCTTCCTTCCTTTCTTCCTTCCCTTCCCTTTCCTTTTCCTTCCTTCCTTCCCTTCTTTCCCCTCCTTCCTTCCTTCCTTCCCTTCCCTTTCCTTCCTTCCTTTCCTTTTCCTTCCTTCCTTCCCTTCTTTCCCCTTCCTTCCTTTCCTTCCTTCCCCTTCCTTCCTTCCTTCTTTCCTTCCCTCCCTCCCTCCCTTTCTTTCCTTCCTTCCCTTCCCTTCCTTTCTTCCCTTTCCTTTCCTTCCTTCCCTTCTCCTTCCTTCCTTCCTTCCTTCTTTCCTTCCTTCCTTCCTTCCTTCCTTCTTTCCTCCCTCCCTCCCTCCCTCCCTCCTTCCCCCCTTCCCTTCCCTTCCCTTCCTTTCCCATTCCTCCCTTCCTTCCCTCCTTCCTTCCCTGATGGGTTTCAAGGCCTTTCAGTGGGATCTTAATGGTTTTGCTCATCATGGAATCTCCAATGCTGGGCACATGCTTGAAACTGTGTTCCAAAGAGTTGAAACCGATGATGAACAGAAATTCTTGCATTTGCAGAATGGCAGATGAGAAAAGAAAGAACTGGCTGAAACACAGAAACTCCCTCCACTTATGAGATAAAAGAATTAGCTAAAGTTGATTAGAACAAAACAGCCAACTAGAGTCTGCACAGTACCAGCTTGCTAACATCACAACCTGAACTTCCACCACCTTTCAGACTAACTCCTCCCAAATTTGCATACGTGAACCATGAGAGAGCATGCAGAGATAACTGTGCATGATCGAGTACTTTCCAGACCTCCCCTTTCCTTCCACCAATCACCTACTAATCTCAGAATCCACCCACTTAATCTTCTCTGATAAAAATACTACCTTAAAACCAGCATAGGGAGACAGAGTTGAGCTTGATTTCTGTCTCCTTGGGAGTTGACTTTCAATATAAAGCCTTTCTTTTTTCCAAAACCTGGTGTCTTAGTGTTGGTTTCTAGTGCGTCAGACAGCAAGCCCTTTTTGTTCAATGACTCCTTCATCTTTTCTTACCATTCTCCTCTCCGCTCAACTTGCTCAATGTCTTCCTTCCTTGATGGTTTACAGGGTCTTTAAATGGGATCTCAATGGATTTGTTCACTGAATTTCCAGTGCTGGACACACATCTGAAATGAAGGAGGTGCTAAGTATGTATTTGTTGAATGAATGGAAAGATGGCTGATCTTGGATTCTTCGGGTCTTAGGGCCAGAAGGAAACTTATGGTCTTCTTGTTCAGCTCCTTCTCTCAAGTCCTCAGCAGAATGCCTGAGAATGAGTTGTCTATCCCTCAGGCCTACAGCAAAGGGGAGCTCACCACTGCCAGAAGCAACTCTCTCTTGCATTGTCAAGAAGCTCTCTGGGTTGCAAGGTTCCTAATAGTATCGAATCATAGGGTGTGTCCTGTGATGTTGTATCTCTGCCCCTGAATGTAACATGACATGATTCAGCACAAAAAAGCTGATTCAGAAAAATGGTTCCCAAAAGGTTTAACAGAGGTAACTTATACTAGCAAATCCATGACCTGAGTTGTATTTGACTTAGAGAGTTATTTTGAGTTCCAAGATAAAAAACAAAACAAAACAAAAACAACAAAAAACATTTTTTTTTTGTCTGAGACGGAGTCTTGCATATAATTCCAAACCTTCTTCTCCGTCTTCCCCAATGGGGTGGGAGAGGGCAGGGATTGGAGGGAGGTAGAAAAGGTTCTCTTTTCTCATATATTTATTTATCTATTTATTTATTTATTTATTTATTTGATTATTTTGAGACAGGGTCTTGCTCTGTCACCCAGGCTGGAGTGCAGTGGCACAATCACAGCTCACTGCAGCCTCGACCTCCCTTGGCCCAGATGATCCTCCCACCTCAGCCTCCTGAGGGATCACAAGCATGTGCCACCATTCCTGACTACTTTTTTATGCTTTTGTAGAGACTGGGTTTCACCATGTTGCCCAGGCTGGTCTCCAGCTCCTGGGCTCAAACGATCTGCTTGCCTTGGCCTCCCAAAGTGTTAGGATTACAGGCATGAGCCACCACACCCAACCAAAAAACTTTAAGTATAATATGCCTACAGAAAAGTGCCATATTCCAAGCATACAGCTTGATAAATTAGCACAGTGTGAGCACAACGGCATAGCTAGCACAGATCACGGAAAAGGGCAGGACCAGCACTTCCTGCTCCCTTCTGTCTCCACTCTCATCTAGGGACTACTCTCTTGACTTGATGGTACACAGTCATTTTCCATCTTTCCAAATTTTGTGTAGATGCACTCGATTGATGATTCAGTATTTTACAATGTGGAAGAATCCACATTAAAATCTAGTGATACTGGGTCCTCAATTTCTTATGACAACAGGTGGTTTATGACAGCTTTTGGTGGCTTCCCCCTTTGCATGGGGTACAACTGACCCAGCTGGCCCCAACTTCTGACTTCTCTGGCTCACCTGACTGGCTTCCCTTGATCCACCCTTGTAGGAATTTAAGATTTTCCAATTCTGGTCAATTTTTTTTTTTCCAGAGGTGACATTTCTTCTTCTTTTTCTTTGTTAGAGATGTTATATCACTCTTTCCCAGGCTGGTCTTGAACTCTTGAGCTCAAGTGATTCTCCTGCCTCTGCCTCCCAAAGTGCTGAGATTGCAGGCATGAGCCACCACCCAACACTTCTAATAGCTACATTGTTTCCTATGGGAAGGGAGCGTGGTGGAGCAGAGCAAAGGAAATAGACATGAGTTGGAATCCTGATTTGCTGCTAACTAGAGTCTACATAGTATTGTGCTTAAGAATAGGGACTCTAGAGCCAGACAGCTGGGTTCAGGTGGGTATCAGAGTGACCTTGGGCAAGTAACCTCACCTCCCTGTGTTTCTTCATCTGTTCATGGTGATGAACGTGGTGATGAAAATAGTGATCTCCACTTCACAGTGTCATTGTGAGGAACAAATGAATTGTAAAGCCCTAGAAGCGTTGATCCTGGCACAACTGGATACATATTCTAAGGTATGGCACATTCCTCTTGTAAACACAGTTATCTCATCTGGAAAATGGGAGTAACAATATCAGCTTCACAGGCTTGTTGTGTCAATTAAATAAGATAACCCACTTCCAGGGCTTCACAGGGTGGATGCCAAATAAATATATCCTCTTCCTCCAAAACAGTACCATTGATCCCATTTGGCTTTGGTTTTTCACATTAAAAAACAGAAATTTAGGCATCACTTTGCCTTGGGGCATGACAGCCCCAAGATTACCTTCCCACCCTCTCACTCTCCCAGTGCCAAGGCCCCAGGGCAGGGCTTATCAGCTTAGGTCTACCTGTTCCTCTGGGATTATTCCCCTAAATATTCATGACTGCACATTGCCCTTATTGTCACACCTAATTTATGTTTGAAGTTGAGGCTGGGTGTCTTTTTTCCCATCTGTCTTCTTCATAGTCCATTTTTGTAAGAAAAAAAACTTAAAAAGTCAATTTCTCTAGGGTTTCTATTTCAGGAGTTATTCCTCATGCTGTTCAGCATTTTGACACATCAGATCTGTTTTCAGGAGCCATCATGCCACACAGAATGGTATGGCAGTCATTTGTTCATTCATTTAGAAAACATATCTTAAGCACTGTATTGGTTTTCAGGAGCTGAAAACAAATCCTTAGCACCTTCCTTTAATCTTCACAATACTTTGACTGCATTGATCATTACAACACTGATTATCTATTAAGGGTGTGCTCTGTGCTATACAAGGCAGAAAGCATTTTATATGCAGCCAGGAATTGTTCCAACAATCTAGCAATGTAGATGCCATCATTCCCTTTTACAGGTGAGGAAACTGAGGCTAGTGAGAGATTACTCAACCAGGAAAGGAGGACTCATGTTTCTGTGCTCTAAATACAAGATTCTTGCTCTTTTCACTCCATCTTTTTATCTTAATCAGCAAGGACCTTATTACAGAGGGCAGAGGACCAAAATTCCTACCTTCAAGCCACCAGGGACTTTATTGGGCCTAGGATTATGAAACCTACTCAATTGTTCCGTAGAACTGCTATTCATGGCTTCTTTTTTTCTTTTTCTTTCTTTCTTTTCCTTTTTTTTTTTTGAGATGAGGTCTCACTCTGTTGCCAAGGCTGGAGTGCAGTGGCACAATCATGGTTCACTGCAGCCTCCGCCTCCCAGGTTCAAGCGATTCTCCCACCTCAGCCTCCCAAGTAGCTGGGATTACAGGTGCCCGACACCATGCTGGTTAATTTTTGCATATTTAGTAGAGACGGGGTTTCACCATGTTGACCAGGTTGGTCTTGAACTCCTGACCTCAGGTGATCCAACGGCCTCAGCCTCCCAAAGTGCTGGGATTACAGGCGTGAACCACCATGCCCAGCCTCATGGTTTCTGATGAATGAACATAGAAAGTGATCTTCCCAGTCTTGGAATCTTAGAAAGTTCCATTTGTCTTGTCTGAGTTCCTTTCTCAGGAAACCGACTCTCAGGCCTCCCAGATAGAATCAAGGAACTGAAACTCAAGAGACCACTGCATCTTCACAATGAGATGTCAGACCCCTCACCCATCATGATTGTCTAAGTGACCACCTGCTTCCTGTTGACCAGCTTGTCTTCCTTAACCCTCCCTAATTTCTGTTTTCCCACACACAGTTACGTTTCTTCCCTATTATATGAATGCCTAGTTTTAGTAGGTCAGGGAGATGGATTTGATACTGATCTCCCATCTCCTTGGCTGCAGTACCTTCCTCTGGGGCAATATTCATTGTTTCAGTGACTGGTTTTCTGTGCAGTGAGCAGCAGGACCTAGACCAAACCCCTGGTGTTTTGGTAACAATTAAGTCTTCTGATATATTTTTTTAATTAAAAAAACATTTTATTAAGATATGATTCACATATAATTCACTGATTTAAAGTGAATGATTCAATTTTTATTAGTATATTCACAGGTTTGTGTAACCATCATTATAATCTAAGTTTAGAACGTTTTCATCTCCCCTAAATGATACCCCATGCCCATGAGCAATCAATCCCTACGCCACTCCTACCACACCTTTCCTCTAGCCCTAAGCAACCATTAATCTGGTTTCTGTGTCTCTAAATCTGCCTCTTCTGGACACTCATGTAAATGGAATCATATACAGTGTTGGTCTTTTATGATTGGCTTCCTTCACTTAGCATAACATTTCCAAGAGTCATCAATGTTGTAGCATGCATTCACCTCTCATTTTATTTATCTATATATCAGTTGATGAACGTTTTGGTTGTCTCCATCTTTTGGCTATTATGAATAATTTGTGTCATTCTAAGAATTTGTCCATTTCACTTAAGTTATCTATTTTTTGGTATAGTATGTGGTGGTATGATCTTTTGTATTTCTGTAAGCTGAATAGTGATAGACCTTCTTTTATTCCTGACGTTCGTTATTTAAGTCTTCGCTCTCATTTTCTAGATTAGTCTATCTAAAAATGTTTTATAATACCACAATTACCATGGTCATTAAGTATCCTGTGCATATAACAAAATGTCACATATACCCCATAAATAAGTATACAAGTATTGTGTACCAATAAAAAAATTAAACTTCTATAAATTTGTTAATCTTTTCAGAGAACAAACTTTGTGTTTTATTGGTATCCTCTATTGTTTTCCTACTCTCTAGTTTACATGCAGTCGAATCTTTATTATTTTCTTTCTTCTGCTTACTTTTTAGTTATTTTTTTTTTTTCCAGCTTCTTAAGGTAAAAGGCCAGGTTAAATTTTACCGTTTTCTTCATTTTCAATACAGGTGTTTACAACTATAAATTTCCTCCGAGCACTGTGTTAGCTGTATCCCGTGAACTTTAGGATGTTGTACATTTGATTTCATTTATCTCAAAGTATGGTCTAATGTCCCTGTGGTTTCTTATTTGATCCATTTATTGTTTAGGAGTATGTTTTTAAATTTCCACATATTTATGATTTTTCAAAATTTCCTCGTTATTGATTTTTAATTTCATTTATTGTGTTGGAGAAAAACACTCTGTATGATTTCAACCCTTTTAGATTTATTGAGGCTTTCTTTTTATGACCTTGTATATTGTCTCTCTCAGAGAATATTTCCTGTGATTTTGAGAAGAGTGTGTTGTTGCTGTTGGTGGCTGGGAATGTTCTATTTAGATGTAGGTCTATTAAATCTAATTACATTTGGTAGGTTTAGTTGGTTTACAGCTTCATTCAGATTGTATATGTCCCGGTTGATCTTTTGCCTAGCTGTTCTTTTAAAATATATATTTAGTTTTTAAAATTCATCACTTTTAATTTTTAAAATTAATGGATATTCAATGTATATATTTTCAGATTACATGTGACGATTTGTTACATTCATGTAATCAAATCAGGGTAACTGGGATATCCATCTCTTCTTAAATATTTATTTTTTTTCATGCTACAGGTATTTGAATTATCTACTACAGAAAGTGAGCTATTGAAGCCTCCAACTTTTATTTTTGAATTGTCTGATTCTTCCTCTGATACTGTCAGTTTTTGCTTCATGTATTTGGGGCTTTCATTAAGGTGTATATATGTTTGTAAATGTGCTATGTTCTTGGTAGGTTGACATTATTTTTAGTATTATTAAATAATCCCTCTGTCTCTAGTAACAATTCTTATCTTGAAGTCTTTTTTGTACTCCACCACTAGAGTGGAGTCTAGCCACTCCAGCTCTTTGGCGGCTTTTTTCCATTTTTTCCATGGTATATCTTTTCCATTACTTTACCTTTTCATTTTTCTTTTCTTTTTGAGAAAGAGTCTTGCTCTGTTGCCCAGGCTGGAGTGCAGTGGTGCAATCTCGGCTTGCTGCAACCTCTGCCTCCCAGGTTCAAGCAATTCTCCTGCCTCAGCCTTCCAAGCAGCTGAGACTACAGGGCATGCCACCACACCCAACTAAGTTTTTGTATTTTTAGTAGAGATGGGATTTCACCGTGTTAGCCAGGATGGTCTCGATCTTCTGACCTTGTGATCCGCTCGCCTCAGCCTCCCAAAGTGCTGGGATTACAGGCATGAGCCACCACGCCTGGCCTATTTTACCTTTAATCTATTTGTGTTTTTGCATCTAAGATGAGTCTCCAGTAGGCCGCATGGCACTGATCTGGGATGACATTTTTTGTTTTTGATTATATTGTGTAATATATTTACATAATGTTATTATTGATATGGTTGGATTTATATCTGTCATTGTGTTTTTTATTTTGTTTCTTTTTTTGTTTGTTTGCTTGTTTCCCTATTTCTTCTTCATTGTCCCATCTACACGGCCCACCACTCTCAGCCCCTTGCAATATGAAGCATGTGAATGAGCGAGTGCGGGACCCACGGCCAGACCATATGTGTCACCTTGAGGGGAACATGGCAGCATCCAGGTGAGGGTTCCTGTAACCCCAAAGCCCCAGAAGGGGTGTTACAGTGTTCTTTTAGTTCTGCCATCTGCAGTCCAATGGCTGGTGGTGTGTTAGCTCAGCTGGCCTTTTGCCTCATCCTGTGGGGCAGATATCCTCTGCCTGCAAGGGCCAAGGGCCAGTGTGACAACCTTTTCTGGGTACCCGCACTCCATGGATCTTGAGCTCTTGTCCAGCATCCAGGAAGAATGAGGTCATGTGACGACTGAAGGTTGGTGAAGGCAGATAATTTCACTGAGCCACGAAAACAGCTCTCAGCAGAGAGGGGAGCTGGAGAGGGGAATTGGAGAGGGGATGGGATGGGCAGGTTGTCTTCCCTGAAGTCAGGTTGTCTCTTCATGAAATCAAGCCATCTCTCCCTCCACCGACTGACTCTGGGGTCTTTATAGGCACCAGATGGGGAGTGCATGCTGATTGGTTTGTGAGTATGCAAAAGGTTAAAGCAAAGATACCACTCAAAGGTGGGCATGACAGTGTAGAAAACCGATTAGGAAAGAGTAGGTACATGTAAAATAGGTTAAGGTTGGGGATCAATCAGAGGAAAGCACATGAAACAGGAGGACAAGCTCTCAATCCAGTCCAAGAATTTAACTTGTAGTTGGGCTTTCAGGTTTTAAACTGTCTTCTGCTTGGAGGTGGGGTTTCACTGGGTATCTGCCCCCATCTGTCAAGGCATTTGGCTGCCTCCTGCTGCTATCACTATCACACATTTTATACCTCTGTGTGTTACAAACCCAATAACATGTAATTATGATTATTTTATATCATCTGCCTTTTAAAGGAACTGAGAGAAGAAAAGAGAGCAGTCATATATTTATAGAGATTGCTATATTAGCCTTTTTATTTGCAATTTCTGGTTCTCTTCATTTCTCTTGCGGTTTTGTGGTACCATCTGGTATCATTTCCTTATCCCGACACATCTTATTTCTACCTGCCTCCTTTGTGCTGTTATTGTGAAATATATTATCTTTCTGTATGTTTCAGCATAGCTATACCTTAAGTATATCTACATAAAATACATATATATAATGTATGTCTACACACACGCACCGTTGACCCTCTCTGTGTTGTGTGGGCTTTGTATCTGTGAATTCAACCAACTGTGGATTAAAAATACTCGAAAAGTTGCATCTGTACTGAAGATGTACAGACTTTTTGGTTATTATTTTCTCCATAGTAGTACAATATGACAACTATTTACACAGCATTTACATTGTATTAGGTATTGTAAGTAATCTATAGATGATTTAAAGTATACAGGGTGATGTGCACAGGTTATCTGCAAATAGTATACCATTTTATATCAGGGACTTGAGCATCTGTGAATTTTTGTATTCCTGAGAAGTCCTGGAACAAATCTTCACGGAAAATAAGGAATGACTCTATGTATGTATACAAACACACGCATGCACACACACACAATATCTACATATAATCTGTATATAGATCTATATAAAATCTATATATATAATCTATTTATATAATATGTATAATATGTAATTGCTATTTAAATCAGTCAGGAAGAAAGAATAAAAATGCAAGTATGTATTTTTTGTGATTATCTATACAATTACTTTTATGTGCATTCTTTGTCTTATTATGTGGATTTAAGTTACTCTCTGATGTAACTTGCTTTCAGTCTGAAGGACTTTAGTATTTTTTTGTAAGGCAAAACTGCTGGCAACAAATTCTCTGTTTCTGTTTATACAAGAATATTGTTGTTTCATCTTCATTTTTGAAAGATGGTTTTGCTGGATATAGGAGTCTTGGTTAATGTGTGTGTGTGTGTCTGTGTGTGATTTTCAGCATTTTGAATATGTTTTCCCACTGCTTTCTTGTCTTTAGTGTTCAGATAAGAAGTCAGCTGCCAATCTTATTGTGGTTCCTTTGTAAGTGTTTGTTTTTCTCTTGTTGCTTTCAAAATTTTCTTTACATTTCTTTTTTTCAGGGTGTGTCTCAACATTTTCACTACGATGTATATAGTTGTAGATTGCTTTGCATTTATTCCACTTAGAGTTCATTAAGCTTCTTGCTAGTGCAGATTAATGTTTTTTAAATCAAAATTAGAAAACTATTTGGCATCGTTTTGCAAATATTTCTTTCCCTTACTCTCTGTCCTATCCTTCATCTACACTCATTATGCATATGTTGACGTACCTATGATATCCTACATTACTTTGAAGCTTTATTCATTTTTTTCTTCATTCTGTTTTCCTCTGTTCTTCAGTATGCACAATCTCCATTGATCAATCTTCAAGTCTGCTGACTCTTGGCCTGCTCAAATCTGTTGTTGAGCGCTCTCATGAATTTTTTAAAGTTTCAGTTATTGTATTTTTTTTTTTTTTTTTTTTTGAGATGAAGTCTTGTTCTGTCACCCAGGCTGGAATGCAGTGGCACGATCTCGGCTCACTGCAAGCTCTGCCTCCCGGGTTCACCCCGTTCTCCTGCCTCAGCCTCCTGAGTAGTTGGGACTATAGGCGCCCGCTACCATCCCCGGCTAATTTTTTGTATTTTTAGTAAAGACAGGATTTCACTGTGTTAGCCAGGATGGTCTTGATCTCCTGACCTCATGATCCGCCCACCTTAGTCTCCCAAAGTGCTGGGATTACAGGCATGAGCCACCGCGCCTGGCCCAGTTATTGTATTTTTTTAACTCTAGAATTTCTATTTGGATCCTTTAAATATTTTTATTTCTGCTGGGTGAGCCAATTTTATCATATTTTTAATTCTTTAAGCATAGTTTCCTTTAGTTCTTTGAGCATATTCATAACAGCTACTTTGGTATCTGCTAATTCCACCATCTGTAACTCTTCAAGGGCATTTTCTATTGCCGACTTCTATGCCCATGTATAGAGCACACTTCCCTCTTTTTCTGCATGCTTCATAATTTTTGTTTAAAAGCGGGGTTCTTGATTAATGTATTGTAGCAACCTTGGATACTGATGTTCCTTGCTTGGCCATTTACATATCTGTATAGTGGTTGGGCTGAACTTATTCTGCAAAGTCTATTTTCCTCACAATGTGTAGCTTTGATGTCCCTGCTCAGATCTTTCTTCTTCTTGTTTTGGCCTGGCTACCTAGGGTTTGCCTCTGGGTTTGCATAGCCACTAATTAGTCAGTGGTTCTGCTGACATCCCCTTAGCCAGCTAAATTTTTCCCTTTACCAATATCTATGTGTGTGTCTTGGAGCTTCTATCACAATTTAAGGACTTTACTGTTTTTGCCCCACATTTAGCCAGAGTCTGGTAGCTTAGAGGTTCCGTCTCTGGTTGCTCTTGAGAGGATACAGCCTTGGGCATGCACTCAGGCTTCCTGGCTGCCAGTGGTAACTAACTTTCCTAAAGCCTGGCTTTCTAGGAGTGACCCCTGGATCAGAGTAGCTTATTGTTCACTCTGTGTTTGGTCAGAGGTTGTGCTTGAATTTCTTTCTCAAGTAAGACTTCTGCTCTGTGTTGATGGTCTCTGTGTGGCTTGTAGAATGCTTCCAGGTCTGGCTGCATGTGCTCTGCTTGCTCTTGAATAGGGACAGCCTGGTGCATGCACACAGCATTCTTTACCCCCAGAGTTGTATGTGACCTCAGATGACTGTTGTCTGTCTCTTTCCTGCTTCCCTGTATTAAGCTTCTGACTGCAATACCATTTTTCTTGTATCAAATCTACCAGCTTCCTCCTTGTTGCTGTCCACCAAAATCCCCATTGTTTTTGACAATGTCCTTAGGCATGGCGTTCTCCATTCACTGTTTCACATAAAGTCAATTCAGTCAGACAGAGCCATGAAGCCCTTTTTTCTTGTAGCCTGAATTTCTTCCCAGGCCTAACCCATGAGCCAGTGCACTGAAGCTGGAGGTGGAGACCTGTTTTTCCTACTTTTCCACGGAGTGACATCCTTACCTTACGAGTGGAAACTGGGAGAGATGGCAATGTCTGGCCTTTGTGGCTTGTCCTTTCTAGGGTGGAACCTCTGCCTTATGAGCTAGCTGAGGTAGGGGGCATTGGGGCCTTAGTATTCTTGAGCTACTATGCCTGGAGCTTCTTCAATACAGGGCTGGGGAAGATGAAAAATGCTAACAACCTGCTCCTCCTGGTGTAGAACCACAGCCAAAACTGGAGGTTGGGAGGAGTGGGAGCCTTCGTCTTCTTCGCTGTACACACCAGAGGTAGAGTAATGCAGAGCTGAGGATGGGGGAGTAGTGGAGGAGGTCATGCCTTAAATGACACCGACTCTCACTGTTCTTAGGGAGATTTAGTGGATTCTCTTGAATGAGTGTTTCTCCATTTGCCAAATATTCTTAGGATAGTTTCTAGAGACTTTGAATGATATTTTGAAACATCGTTTCCACCCATTTTACTAGGAAGAGCATCTGCTGATCATTTTCTGCCATCATTTGCGAAGTCCCACTGTGTGCTTCTGACCAAAAGTTAATTTGAGAGCCCCTGAAATGACTCAGGGAGATGACTGATGAGTCCACAGGTCAGCCGGGAATCTCATGCTGTTGCTGCAGATGGTGGAGGGATGGAGGCTCTCCAGGCTTCCTGAGTGCTTTGAAAACAGGCAGAGAATCAGGTGGCTCTGAGTTGGAATTTGAGCTGGGTGCCTTGGTGATGTCACTCAGCCATGTCCTCTGTGAGACTGGAGTGACAATTCCTGCTGGCCAGAGTCATTAGGAGAACAGGATCAAATAATATAGGGGAGACACTTGGCTGGGTGCCTGACAGTGGCAGGCTGCCTCAGTAGGTGATGGTTGCTTTTCCTATCTATACCCCTCTGCCCAGCATTAAACCCTCAACAGGCCTGTCCAGCCTTAACTCCCTCTAGTCTGCAAAGAGAATTCTCTTCTCCAGCCTGCCTGTCCTTCCTGCACCCTTAGCCTGCCCACGGTTTCCTGCTTCTTCAACATTTTGCCCCACTGGGAGAGTTTCTTCACTTCTCTGGCTTTGGAGGGTCCAGCTTTAATGGATGGTTTCTGGCTCCCATGGCCTGGCCAGGTCAGGTCAGGGATGTCTCTTCCTTCTCAGCCTTCCTAGGATGCACATCTCACTTCTCTTGAGTTAGAAACATCATTCAGAGCAAGCCCAAGAGTAAAGGTCAGGCCAGGTGTGGTGCCTCACACCTATAATCCTAGCATTCTGGGAGGCTGAGGTGGGAGGATCACTTGAGCCCAGGAGTTCAAGACCAGCTTGGGCAACATAGTGAAACCCCATCTCTACAAAAAATAAAAATTAGCTGGGTGTGGTGGTGCATGCCTTTAGTCCTTGTTACTTGAGAGGCTGAGATGGAAGACTCACTTGAGCCTGAGAGGTTGAGGCTGCAGTGAGCTATAATCATACCACTGCACTCCAGAGTGGGCAACAGAGCAAGACCCTGTCTCAAAGATTAAGAAAAAGGCTAGAGGTCAGCATTTCTGCTTTCATAACTCTCCGGGCTTCTGTTTTTCCATTTTTAACAGCCGTTACCATTCCCTAATTCACGGAACTGTTATGAAGATATACTTCCCTAAAACTAGTTTAAAACAAATTTCTTATTTCCAATGATGAAACTAAAAACAGGTTTTTTTTGTTTTTGTTTTTGTTTTTTTCCAGCCAGGGTCTTGCTCTTTCATCGAGGCTAGAATGCAGGGGTGGGATCATAGCTCACTGTAGTCTTGAATTTTTGGGCTCCAGTGATCCTCCCACTCCTGCCTCAGCCTCCTGAGTAGCTATGTCTACAGGTGCACACCACCACACTCAGCTAATGTTTTTACTTTTTGTTGAGATGGGGTTCTTGCTATGTTGCCCAGGCTGGTCTTGAACTCCTGGCCTCAAGCGATCCTCCCACCTTGGCTTCCCATAGTGCTGGTATTACAGGTGTGAGTCACCATGCCAGGTGAGGTCTTTTCCTTTTAACAGAGTGGCCACCCATACAGAATAGCAACTAACATTTACCACGTGCTAGACACAACTCTAATTTACATTAATTAATTTTAAATTAATCTTAACAGCAACCCTAAAAAATAGGTGGTATAGTGAACCTCCTTTTGTAGATAAGGAAACCGAGACATAGAGAGGCAAAGTAACTCATGAGATATTACAAGGCTTGTAAGTGGCAGAGCCGGTTCTGACACCCATTATTCTCTATAGCCCAGCTCCTTGGTTGGGGTAGGTGGGTTAGTTGCCTTCCAAAACAGCTATCTGTTCATCTTCTATTTTGGCAGAACCCTGGTTTTGTTTAAGTATCAATCCTTTCTCACCATGACTTAGTGTTAAATTTTAATGTCTAAGGTAATCAAGATTGATGTGGTTTGACTGTGTCCCCACCCAAATCTTCTCTTGAATTGTAGTTTCTGTAATTCCTGCATGTTGTGGGAGGGATCTGGTGGGAGATAATTGAATTGCGGGAGTGGTTTCCTCCGTACTATTCTCATGGTAGTGAATAAGTCTCATGAGATCTGATGGTTTAATAAGGGTTTTCCCCTTTTCACTTGATTCTCATTCTTTTCTTGTTTGCCACCATATAAGATGTACCTTTCACCTTCCACCATGATTGTGAGGCTTCCCCAGCCACGTGGAACTGTGAGTCCATTAAACCTCTTTTTCTTTATAAATTACCCAGTCTCAGGTATGTCTTTATTAGCAGTGTGAGAATAGACTAATACAGTAAATTGGTGCCAGTAGAGTGGGGTGCTGCTGTAAAGATACCTGAAAATGTGGAAATGACTTTGGAACTGGGTAAGAGGCAGGCATTGGAACAGTTTGGAGGGCTGAGAAGAAGATAGGAAAATATGGCAAAACTTGGAACTTCCTAGAGAGTTTCTGAATGGCTTTACCAAAAATGCTGATAGCAATATGGTCAATAAAGTCTAGGTTGAGGTGGTCTCAGATGGAAATGAGGAACTCGTTGGGAACTGGAGTGAAGGTGACTCTTGGTATGTTTTAGCAAAGAGGCTGGTGGCATTTTGCCCCTGCCCTAGAGATTTGTGGAACTTTGAACTTGAGGGAGATGATTTAGGGTATTTGGCAGAAGAAATTTCTAAACAGCAAAGCATTCAAGAGGTGACTTCAGTGTGTTAAAAGCATTCAGTTTTAAAAGGGAAACAGCGCAAAAAAGTTTGGAAAATTTGCAGCTTGACTATGCAATAGAAAAGAAAAACCCATTTTCTGAGGAGAAATTCAAGTTGGCTGCAGAAATTTGCCTAAGTAATAAGGACCCGTATGTTAATCTTCAAGACAATGGGGAAAATGTCGCCAGGGCATGTCAGAGACCTTTGCAGCAGCCCCTCCCTTCACAGACCAGGAGTCATTGGAGGAAAAGATGGTTTCATGGGCTGGGCCCAGGGCCTCCCTGCTCTGTGCAGCCTAGGGACTCAGTGCCCATTGCATCCCAGCTGATCTGGCCATGGCTGAAAGGGGCCAAGGTACAGCTTGGGCCATGGCTTCAGAGGGTGCAAGCCCCAAGCCTTAGCAGCTTCCACGTGGTGTTGAGCCAGCAGGTGCACAGAAGTCAAGAATTAAGATTAGGAACTTCTGCCCAGATTTCAGAAGGTATATGCCTGGAAGTCCAGGCAGAAGTTTGCTGTAGGGTCAGGGCCCTCATGGAGAACTTCTGCTAGGGCAGTCCAGAAGGGAAATGTGTGGTTGAAGTTCCCACACAGAGTCCCCACTGGGGCACTGCCCAGTGGAACTGTGAGAAGAGGGCCACCATCCTCCAGTTCCCAGAATTGTAGATCCACCAACGCTTTGCACCATGTGCTTGGAAAAACCACAGACACTCAATGACAGCCCATGAAAGCAACCGGGAGGGAGGCTGTACCTTGCAAAGCCATAGAGGCTGAGCTGCCTACGACCATGGGAACCCACCCACCTCTTGCATTAGCATGACCTGGATGTAAGACATGGAGTCAAAGGAGATTACTTTGGAGCTTTAATATTTGACTGACCCTCTGGAATTTGGACTTGCATGGGGCCTTTAGCCCCTTCATTTTGGCCAATTTCTCCAACTTGGAATGAGTTTATTTATCCAACGACAATTGTATCTAGAAAGATACCCCAGTTGTATCTAGGAAGTAACTAACTTGCTTTTGATTTTACAGGCTCATAGGCAGAAGGGACTTGCCTTGTCTCAGATGAGACTTTGGATTATGGACTTTTGAGTTAATGCTGAAATAAGTTAAGACTTTGGGGGACTGTTGGAAAGGCATGACTGGTTTTGAAATGTGAGGACATGAGATTTTGGAGGGGCTGTGGGCAGAATGATATGGTATGGCTGTGTCCCCACTCAAATCTCATTTTTAATTGTAGCTTTCATAATTCCTACGTGTTGTGGAGGGACCCAGTGGGAGAAATTGAATCATGGGGAGTTTCCACCTTTCTATTCTTGTGGTAGTGAATAAGTCTCACAAGATCTGATGGTTTTGTCAAGAGTTTCCCCTTTTCACTTGATTGTCATTCTCTCCTTGCCTGCCACCATGTAAGATGTGCCTTTCACCTTCTGCCATGATTGTGAGGCTTCCCCAGCCACACATGGAACTGTGAGTCCATTAAACCTCTTCTTCTTTATCAATTACCCAGTCTTGAATATGTCTAGATAGAGACACATGGAGAAAAGTGTGATGCCTGGAACCATGGCAGCTATCTTATGCTCTGAGGTAGCCAACCTGAGGAAAGTGATATTTGAGACTGGAAAACTAGATATGCAGAAAAACTTGGATTCTTGTTGCTTCTAGAATGACCTTATGACCAGACTGAGCTTTATGTGAAATAACCAACTTTCCTTGATGATATTTTCTGCTATTTGCAGCTTAAAGTATTCTCACTGATGCACCTCTTAATGGATAAAACAAAAGCAGGCTTTCTCATGGGGAGGAAGAGGATACCTAACCCAGGACTGCAGAGAGAGGAGGACGAGATTGGCGAACTTGGCAAGAGTCTGTGGGCTGTGGAAAGAAAGTGTATGCTTTTCTAAGAGCAGCAAGAAATTTCTGGAGAGCTTAATGAAGAGAGTGACAGGGTCTAATTTACCATTTTAAACATTATTTGGTGGTGGATAAGAGTAGAAACAAGATGACCATCATGAGACAGTTGCAGATATTTAGATGAGAGATGATGGCACAGGAGATAGAGAGATACAAGTGGATGGATTCAGGGTGTATTTTGGAGGCAAGTCCACCAGGACTTGCTAAGAGATTAAATGTGGAAGTGAGGAGCCAGCAGATGAAAGCCAAGGAGATGAGCAATCTCCATATGAGCAAGAGTAGTGAACTTGTACTTAGGTTGGCATGGGGTTCCAACTGCCATCATTGCTTACCAGTGGGGAAACTTATGTGATTCCAGTGTCTGAACCAGACCCAAGTTTTCTTTTTCTGTTTCTTTTATTTACCATTGAGCACACTATTTTGTATATGATAGAGATAAAAGTAAATGTTTGTGGAGTGAATGTACGTATGCAAGTGCGTGCATTCCTGCATTCACTCACTCCCAGTATGCTCACTGCGGAGACTGGCATAGTCTAGTGTGCAGCAGGTTATCAATCAGGGCTCATTTAGTGAAGAATGAGTGTGTTTTCTCATACCTCTCTCATCATGCAGCACTTTCCCCCTCCTAAGGAGCTAGAAGATGGCAGAAATGCACTGAGCTCCCTGCTATGCAAAAGACCTGGTACCATGATATCAGCCTGTCCCTCATAAACATGGCAAATTTATGGGGTCATAAATTTGACTGCAAACTAATATGCTAGCAATAATAAACATTGATTAAACATTTATTTCACCATCATTTTGCTTGTCATAATATATTTTAAAAGGGCGTCAGGGGCTGATTTTGATGGGTTGCCGATCTTAAAAAATCCAGGGAAGTTTGACCTCATACATTTAATTTTCCTCTGGATACAATTTTCTGTAGTAAGTAGAGAGTATTTTTTGGTAGTTTACTCTTCCTGCTGGGGCACTACATTGTTTATTTATGTTTATTCATTTGCTTATTCATTCATTCATCCAGCACATACATGTTTAATGTCTACTAATTCCAAACACTCTTCCAGTTCTAGTGATACAGTGGGAAATATTGAGGGGCAAAGGAAGACAAACACAGAATCAGAAAGAAAATCAACAATATAGTTTAATATACAGCAAATCCTCACTCATCGTCAGTAGGTTCTTGGAAACTGTGACTTTAAGGAAAACAATATATAATGAAACCAATTTTTTCTCATTAACATTATAATGAAATGACTTTGAAGGAAATGACATCATTTGAGGACCTGCCATACATCATCTCACTTAAAGTTGCAGTTTCCAAGAACCTATTGCAGATGTTAAGTGAGGACTTCACTGTAATGATTGTGTCTATGGAGAAAATGAGGCAGGAAATGAGGATAAGGAGGACTATGGCTGGAGAGCTCTTTTGAATGAGGCAGTTAAGGAAGGTGTCTCTGGTATACATGGATTTCAGGGAAAGTGTTTTGGGGAAAAGGAACAGCATGTGCAAAGAGCCTGCAGGAGAGAATGAGCCTGACATGTTTGTGGAAGGGAAGAAGGCCTGTGTGGCTGGGGTGTCATGCAAGTGATCTGTCTGTGTGCAAAGTGAGGGATTGGGATGGAGAAAGGGCTCTGGTCAGAACTTCATTTAGGCATGTCTTTATTTATTCATCTGTTCAATGTGCAGATGATAGACACCTACATGATACAGGTATAATGCAGGGCAAATATTTTGAAGTAAAGTTCAAAGCCCAGAGGAATTCACAGTGCAGAAGACAGGCAGGCCAACAACTCATCATGTTATTTAGATATTTCATCAGATATTTAGGGCCATGACAGTTGACACTGTAATAGAAGGGTTATACAGGAAGGCTATGCTTCCCTGACCCCTCAGGGTCCAGTTTGGCCATGCGGCTTGCTTTGGACAATAAAATGTGAGCTGAGAGGACACATTCCATCTGATGAGCTAGTGTTTGCTGCATCCCCTGCTACAGTGATCCTTGCCATGCTACCATCCGCCACAATGTCTGGGAGTATTGAAGATTGAGGCTGCTGTGTCTCTCTGGGCCTTGAGTAAGGATAGCGACCCCAAATGAATAAGTAATGGAGAAAGAGATAAAATACAGTTTAAGCCTCTGAAGTCTTGGGATTGTTTGTTACTGAAGCATAGTCTAGCCTATCCTGACTTATGTGACCACATCAGGGATAAGCACAGAAATGGAACATGGGACTCAGCCTGAGGAAGCCAGAAAAGCTTCCGAAAGAGGCATCATCTTTGGGCAACTGGGAATTACCCAACAAAGGGCAGAGAGCAGGTGTTTTGGACATCAGAAGAAAGTGAAATCTCTCTCAAGTCATCAACACAAAGAGGGAACCCCAAGTGAAGTTGAAGACAATGTACTTAAAATGTAGTTAACAGCGTGGGTTTTGTAGGTTACACAAGTGTAGATTTGACACCTGGCTCTGCTGTTTTCTATATCCCTAAGCTTGGGAAGAAGCCGCTGACTTCTTTTTTTTTTTTTTTTTTTTTTTTTGGTATCAGATTCCTTGTTGCACAATAAGCAAGACAGCGCCTACACTGCCTGTGCCTGGTGTCTGCTTATACATGCTCATTTAAGCAGTGCTGTTATTAGATGTACTTGCAGATGCACTGGGCCACTGGGCCCAGTTTTGTCATGATCTCTGCCAAACGCTAATATGCTAACAATAAGAACTAACACATATGTGTTGTTTAGCAAGCACCTGACTCTAAGCACTTTGCATGTGTTGCAAATCCATAGCATATCAGTGTCACCAATATGCCCATTTCACTAATGAGAAAATGGGATCTCCGACTGTATATGACTCCTCCAAAGCCATCCAGCTGCAAAGTGGTAGAAGTGGAATTTAGACACGGGAGTCTCACCTCAGTGTCCATGCTCGTTATTGCGATACCATCTTCTGCTTCTGTGCTTATACACCTAAAAGGTTCATGCCATTTCCGCCATGTTCAGTGGTGCAACTCCAAGAGGCTTTGCTAAAACTCCTGACCTGGCATAAAATGAAGAGAAGTTGGGCTCCTCCTTGTCAGAAAGTCAGGTAGGGGAGAAATTGGTAGGGTAAATCCTGAAATGTAGCTGGCCAATGAGGTGGTGGGAATCTTTCTGGGTTTCTTACTGCTGACATTTATTGGGTTTCTGTTCAGGGGTAGTCTCTACATTTGATGCTCTATATACAGTGCCAAATACATTCTGCATTGAGACCCTGAATGTGCCATCCGCTGGCCTTCAGATTTGAGTGTCTTGCAGAAGAGACACCTAAACTGGTGCTGTATCGGCTCTTAAGAAGAAATTCAGTGGTTATATCGGCCTAAAGGACTTTACTTACCCTTTACTTACCTAAAGGATGTCACCCAGCGTGACATCATGCTGGGGACACAGTAGCCATGGAGGAAGGAGCCTGATGAAGGACAGGGAGGCAGAAGGTTTCTTCAGGAAGAAGAAGAAGCATGTACATTAATCTGGAAGAGCACAGGGGTATTTGTGGACTGAAGCATCCCTGGGGGAGCAGAAGGAAGGAAGAACAGATCCTGGGGTATTAAGCAGTGGAGGCTCCCTCCCTCTGGGCTTCATCCCAAGGGCAGTAGGAAGCCAATGAAAGGGCTTCACACAGGGGAGCTATAGGGTCAGATTTTTTTCTTTTGAAAAACTCACTCTGTCTGCTATTAAGATGGAAAGGAGGCAAGACTGGGGTCAGGGAAAGCATTTAGGAGGCCGTGGCAATCACGCAGAGGAAAGGTCACCAGAGGCCCAGGATGGAGAGCTGGGGGTGTATCTGCACTCCCTGAACTTGTGACCCTGGATTAGTGCTCTGGTGATACTTTATCCCATCCTTCTTCTCCCCAGCCAAAAGGGCTGCCTAACCTATATTTATCTTTCCAGAGTAGCGGTTCCGTACATTGTAGCTCTCTGAGTGAGATTTCAGCACTACCCACCTTTCCAGGCTCGCTGTGTTCTGGGTCACAGGTGTGCGAGCCTGGTAAGTTGCTGCTAACCTTGCTTCTCACTGTGGTTTGTTTCCTGAGATTTCTGTTTGGTTAGTGACTGTGTTCTTTCGAGGCCAGCACTCTAGGTCCCACTTGGTTATAGGTTAGCAGCTTGGGAACTGGCCCCAGGTTATAGGTTAGCAGCTTGGGAACTGGGCCCAGGGGAACACAGTCTTCCAGACTCCGGGCTACTCCTCCAACTGGACAGCTCTTCCCCTCGGAAGCCGAGGAAGCATGGGTTAACTTTCTTTTCCAATTATCTCTGCATTTTCTATCAACACATAATCCTTTATTAAGTTAATGAGGCATAATAATTATTAACTGCTAATTATTCATAGTTGCTTAGTCTATTTAAAAGAAATGGTACCATTTAGAGCAAGATTTAAAGATATGCAAATATTCAACAGCTTCCTCAGGACATTCAGCCCTCTTTTGTCATAGCAGCAAGCTCATTGACTTTCTTGTCAGGAGGTAAGTGATTTCGTTCTCGAGTCCGTAATTTGCAATGTCAGCACAACACCGGTGCGTCCTTGACCAACCTCCTGGCACTACACTGCCTGTCAGTTGCCCCATCTGTGAAACGGGAAGATGAACACCCACTTTCAACACCACTGAGGGTTTACATGAGATCATGTAAATGAAATAACCAGCAAGGTGCTTAGTATATGTTGAAAAAAAATCTGTGCCCTATTAGAAGTTGCTTCTTAATCTAATCCTAGATGCATCTCCCAGTTCTGCATTGAATATATGTGTATGTGTGTGAGTGTGTGTTTGTCTGTATACACATATATGTGTGTGTGTATGTGTCTATGACTACATTGATATTTTCACCTTCTTGTCTTCTAAACTTCTTCCTGAAGTTTATGGAACTTGATGCAGGGCTTTCAACTCTGGCTCAAAGGTCTTGAGCCTTCAGGACAACTTGAGGTAAGAAAACAATTGCACACGGCTCTGATATTTTACCATCCCATTCAGATCTCTCTATCCAAACCCAGACCCTTTCTCTGTCTCGGAACATTGAAGACAATGGCCTCCTGTTCTACATTCTTCCTGCTCTGTGTTGTTTGGTGAAACTGAAAGAATGGGATTGTTATACTTCCTGGTTGGTTAAGGGGCTAGAAGTTAGCCAGATCATGGGGCCCAGAGAGGGTGACCTACTGAGGGCCCCTGGACTGCAAAGACAGCCCTGAATCTCCCTTCCTGACAGCACCACACCCCCCCCCAACAGGGTCACTGTCCCAGTACTGACCCCTGGGTCCCTTGTATGCTTAAGTTCTCTGCAGCGGGAGGCTTTGGTTTGGGTTCATACTCTGAATTCCACTCTGTGGATCTGGAGGCTTATAGAGAGAAACACCTGATCTTTTTAAGAACTCTGATTAAGGAGTTACATATACTGGGGGAAGGACTCTCTCTTGCCTTAGTCAGAACTGCTTTTACTGAGATGGGAAGGATGAGACCAACACCATCAGCTACTAAAACAACAAATTCCACTCTAACAGCTGTAAGGGGCCAGGGGAAGCCGAACCTTATGGTAACAACAAAGTCAGGCTCCAAATACAGCAAGGGCAGCAGGTGCAAGGTGAGACCAGAGCAGCGGGCGGGTGAGAAACACTGTTATCATTTGTTAATAACTGCTATCAGTGACTGAGGATGTTCGAGGTGCCAGACACTGTTTTAAGCAGTGTCATGTGTCATCTGAACTGTCCTGAATTGGTTATTCTCTTCACTTCACTCATAAGGACGTCAAGGGCCGGCGAGGCTAAATGCCAGCAAATGTGAATGCAAAGTGTGTGCCCTTAACTGTGCTGACACTCTGCTGTCTCCCTTTGATGGTGCCCAGGGGAAGGCTGAGGGTCACTCAGGACATGGCCAGAGAAGGAGAGAGTGGGAAGAGGGTATGAGAAGGCTGAGACCCATGGCTTTTTCTTGTGGCCAGTGTAATTATTACCCACTTCTCACTTCTACCAAACAGGAAGGAAGGCTCAACTGATTTCAGGATGCAAGTCAGCCACACGTACTCGTAGGCAGAATGATGGCCATGTCCTAATCCCCAAAACTGTGGCTATGTTAGCTTGCATGGAAGAGGGCACTAGGATTCCAGTTGGAACTTCTATTGCTAAACAGATGACTTTAAACTAAGGAGATGAGGCCAGGCATGGTGGCTCACGCCTGTAATCCCAGCACTTTTGGAGGCTGAGGCGGGTATACCATTTGAGATCAGGAGTTCGAGACCAGCCTGACCAACATGGTGAAACCCTGTCTCGACTCAAAATACAAAAATTAGCCAGGCATGGTGGTGCACACCTGTAATCCAAGCTACTCTGGAGACTGAGGCAGGAGAATCACTTGAACCCAGGAGGCGGAAGTTGCAGTGAGCCGAGATCACACCACTGCACTCCAGCCTGGAGGACAAGAACAAGACTCTTGTCTCAAAAATAAATAAGTAAATAAATAAATAAATAAATAAATAAATAAATAAATGGAGATGATTCTAAATCATCCTGGTGGACCTGGTGTCATCACAAGGGATCTTAAATGGCAGAGGAGACAGAGAATGAGAACAAGTGAGATGGCATCAAGACACTCAATCTGCCATTGCTGCTTTTAAAGATGAAGGAAGAGGTTTATGAACCAAGTGATGTAATAGACTCTGGAAGCCAGAAAAGGCAAGACAGCAGAGTGTCCCTCAGAGCCTCCAGAAAGGAATGAAACCCTGATGGCATATTTATTTTAGCCCTGTGACACCCATTTCAGACTTCTGACATCCAGAACCGTTAGAGTAAGGATTTGTATTCTCAGCCACAAAGTTTGTGGTGATTTGTTTCAGCATCAATGGGAAACTAATACAGCAGGTACATTTGAAAATCATGCACATATTAAATCTACTCAAACCTTCTAGTTGCAGACTTCTTATCTACAAGAAGAATGCGGGAGAGAGGAACATATGAAACAACTTCACAAGGAAGCAATGAACCAAAACAGAAATAAGATCTTTCCGCAGAAGAGCTAGAGCAGCTTTTTATTAAGGTATAAAGAATGTGGGAGAGGCCAGGCGCGTTGGCTCACCCTGTAATCCCAGCATTTTGGGAGGCCAAGGCAGATGGATCACCTGAGGTCAGGAATTTGAGACCAGACTGACCAATGTGGTGAAACTCGGTCTCTACTAAAAATACAAACATTAGCCGAGTGTGGTGGCGTGTGCCTTTAATCCAAGCTATTTGGAAGGCTGAGACAGGAGAATCGCCGGAACCTAGGAGGCGGAGGTTGCAAGTGAGCCGAGATCGTGCCACTGCACACTGCAGCCTGGGTGACAGAGCGAGATTCCATCTCAAAAAAAAAAAAAAAAAAAAAAAAAGAAGGTGGGAGAGAGTTTAAAGGTGGGGTCACCATATGGTTTTTCCTGGGCAATCCTGGTTTATACCTTTTGTCCTAATATATATTATTAATATTTTAATATATTTGTTTGTTTATTTATTTATTTTGAGACAGAGTCTCACTCTGTCACCCAGGCTGGAGTACAGTGGCGTGATCTTGGCTCACTGTAACCTCTGCATCCCAGGCTCAAGCGATTCTCCTGCCTCAGCCTCCTGAGTAGTTGGGATTACAGGTGCCCACCACCATGTCCAGCTAATTTTTGTATTTTCAGTAGAGATGGCATTTCACTATGTTGGCCAGGATGGTCTCAAACTCCCGACCTCAAATGATCCACCTGCCTCGGTCTCCCAAAGGGCTGGGATTACAGGCGTGAGCTACTGCCCCCGGCCCTGATATATTATTAATAGTACTCATTTTCACTCTTGAAAGCATTCAAGTTTAAATGACAAGTTATATCGTCCTCGCTTTACAGTAAACTTGAGAGACTCAACAGCCAAACACAGCGAATGAACCATGTATGAGTTCTTATTTGGGAAAGCAAACTCTAAAATATATATGTTTTTAGACAGCTGGGTAATTTGAATATGCACTGGTTATTAGATGAAATTATAATTTTATGAGGTGTGAAAATAGCATCATAGTTAAAAAATATCATTTTTTATAAGATCTTACTAAAATATTGGGTGCAATGGCTAGATCTCTGGGATTTACTTTAAGATAATTCAACCAAAAACAGGATATAGATAAAACAGCTTACAGTAAAATGTTGATGGTTATTGAAGCTGGGTGATGGATATGTGGGGGTCTGTTATATATATTTTCTTCCTTTATGTATATTTGACAATTGTCATGGTAAAAAGTTTGAAACAGTGTCTGGCATACAGCTTTGGTTATTCAGGGATGATCCGGACACTTAGTTTTTTTTTTCCTCCTCTTCTCATATTGGACTGGTCTCATGTTTCTGGCTAGAGGTCAGATTGGGACATGAAGGAGGTAATTTCTCCATAAATTACCTCCTTTAAATGTTTTATTGATTTTTAAAAATAAAATAAAAATTGATTTTATTGATTAAAAAACTTTTATTTTTATTTAATTTTTTTTTTTTGAGACGGAGTCTCGCTCTGTCGCCCAGGCTGGAGTGCAGTGGCCGGATCTCAGCTCACTGCAAGCTCCGCCTCCCAGGTTTATGCCATTCTCCTGCCTCAGCCTCCCGAGTAGCTGGGACTACAGGCGCCTGCCACCTCGCCTGGCTAGTTTTTTTTGTATTTTTTAGTAGAGATGGGGTTTCACCATGTTAGCCAGGATGGTCTCGATCTCCTGACCTTGTGATCCGCCCGTCTCGGCCTCCCAAAGTGCTGGGATTTTATTTAAATTTTTTATTGATCCATAATAGCTATTATGTATCATGCGGTGATATTTAATGTGGGGTGCACGTGATATTTTGATACCAGTATACAATGTGTAATGATCAAATCAGGGTAATTAGGAGATTCACTACCTCAAACGTTTATCATTTCTTTGTGTTAGGAACATTCCAAATCTTTCCTTCTAGCTTGTGATGGTTAATAGTGAGTGTCAACTTGACTGGATTGAAGGATGCAATACTGATCCTGGGCGTGTCTGTGAGGGAGTTGCCAAAGGAGACTAACATTTGAGTCAGTGGGCTGGGGAAGGCAGACCCACCCTTAATCTGGGTGGACACCATCTAATCAGCTGCCAGCAAATATAAAGCAGGCAGAAAAACGAAAAGGCGAGATGAGCCTAGCCTCCCAGTCTACATCTTTCTCCCGTGCTGGATGCTTCCTGCCCTTGAACATCGGCCGGCAAGTTCTTCAGTTTTGGGACTTGGACTGGCCATCCTTGCTCCTCAGCTTGCAGGCAGCCTATTGTGGGACCTTGTGATCTTGTAAGTTAACACTTAATAAACTCCTCTTTATATATATGTATACATACCCTATTAGTTCTGTCCCTCTAAGAGAATCTTAATACATAGCTATTTTGAAATATACAATAAACTATTGTCATGCGCACCTCCGGGAGTTATTCTCTGGGGAATAAGATTAGAAATGCACATAAGTGACATGTTAACACCTTGACTCTCATTTCCATTTTTTTTTTTTTTTTGTGGTTCATCTCATGGAGAGGTATTGACTATGGTTTGGTGTAAAATTCAGGCCTTCATACATTGGTAGTTATGAAGAAGTATAGGATTAAGGCCACCTGTAAATTACTACCCAGTGGGGTTAATCAAATCAAGCACCATGTAATGGAAAGAACGTGAGTTTGGGGTCCAAAAACCTTGTTCTGATTTGTCATAGCTGTATGACCTTAGGCCAGTCACTTAACCTCTCAGAATCCTTATGGACAGGGACATAGTAGGGGCTTAATGAACATTTGTTTTCCATCACTCCCCAAGTTTCCTTGAGTGGTGGAAGTTTCAGATATCAGAAATTCGCATTCTGTTTTGGATACTATCTTATGTCTAAAGATGCAGTTTTCTGATAATTGAATAATGTGTGGTTCTTGTAGAAGACTTAATAACGTTTACTCATTGTGGAAGACCTAAAAGATGATAGATCCATATAAAAATAAAATAAAAATCTTCCATAAAACCATGAAAGATATCAACTGTATATATTATATAGCATGGTCCACTTCTGTTCTCTCTCTGCATATGTAAAAATAATTGGGGTCATCTTATATACAGATTTTTCCATCTGATTTTTAAATTATAAGTTTTTCTCCCTCTGGGTTATTATTTTGATGTTTAACAATAGAACATATGAGATTTTGGAGTTAAATCAGCCTACATATGAGAATTTATTTGCAGCTGCTATGTCTTATGTATTTGTCCCTGAGAAAATCCCAAATCTTCTCTCATAGGGTTAGTGTGGAATGTAAATGACTTAAAGTCCATATAACTTTGAATATAGTTCCTGAAACAGTGCTTATAGAATGATGGTAGCTATTTTTGGTATTGATTAGACTACTGTGTCAGTTAGGCTAGGTTATGCTTCAATAACAAACAACACTGAAATCTTGTGACTTAACACAACAAAAGTCTGTTCTTTACTGCAGATTGAAACCACTCTCTTGGGCAGCTCTCTTTCCCATCACTATGCAATTTAGAACTCCAGGTGCTTTCCATCTTGTAGCACTTCGGTTGCACATGTGTCCATGATTGCCAAGGCAGAGGAAGAGATACTGGATGATGTCTCACTGGCAATGAACTGCATTGATTCAGAATAAATATGATCCATTCTGCTCACTGCCAATGGGCTAGAACTAATTGTATGATCCCATCTTCAAAGGGTGTGTGTGTGAAAAAATGTAACCCTTCCACGTACTCAAAAGAACAGACCCAAATACAGATGAGCACTAGGAGTCTCTACCATGGTATAATCTATTCTATTAGGTTGGTGCAAAAGTTATTATGGCTTTGCCATTGAAAGTAATGGCAAAATCGCAATTACTTTTGAGCCACCCTAATAGGTTGCACATACTTTATCCAAAATGCTTGGAACCGGGAGGGTCTCAGATTTGGTGTTTTTTTGTTTGCTTGTTTTTTCAGATTTTGGAATATTTGCATACATGTGAGATATCTTGGAGAGGAGACTCAAGTCTGAACACAAAATTCATTTATGTTTCCTATACACCTTACACACATATATACAATATTTTAAATAATTTGTGCATGAAATAAAGTTTGTTTACATTGAATCAAAAGAAAGGAGTCACTATCTCATGTTGGCGCTCAGAATATTTCAGATTTTGGAGCATTTAGAAGTTCAGATTTTTGGATAAGGGATGCTCAATCTGTATAAGATTGCCTACTCCTTTGGAAGTGAGTGGGCTTGGATTCAAGGTCAGCCCCAGCATGTGTTAGAAGTCCTCAGCCTCCAGCTTGGTGAAAGGAAGAAAAGGCAGCCCATTTCAGACGCATTGACATCTCCTGGGCCTGCCTGAAGCTGAGGTTCCTAAAGTTGTTTGATGCCAGTTCTGTCTCTGTGTCTGAGAGTCACTGCCTTGTTGCTCAGTGCTGTGAAGGGTGCATTTAAGCAAAAGCTTGGGCTGGGCACAGTGTGGCATTTCATCAGTGCCCTCTCATCACCTTGATCTACAATGTGTCCTGAGGGCCATCAGTCCCAGAACAGAGTTTATCAGGCCCTGCTCTGGCCGTTAGTGCCACATATATCATGGTGTGGAAAACACTAAACAGATCTGAGCCTTGGAGAGCTAGAGGCTGGGTGAAAGCTGTAGGGCTCCTGGGAGTTACCAGATCTCCTGAAGAATCTGCAGAGAAGTTTTGCTTCTTGGTTTTCATTCCTTTTTCTGTCTTCTCATATATCATCAGTTTTTTGTTTTTTTATTCCCAGGTGCTGACAGTGGGGTTCAAGGAAAGAAAGTTTTTAAGAGTCAAGCAAAATATGGATGTACCTTATGACTTTGCACCGTATTAGCTGTGTGTCCTGGGACAAATTGCTTCCCATCTCTGGGCCTGCATCTTAGCCTTCCTGTAATGGGAACAAGATTGGCTCTGTGACTTCTATCGCTCTATGATTCTGTGATTCACAGAATTCTGAACCTGACCCAGAGCTTGGATACTGAGGAAGCACCAACCATGTTAGAGACCATCTATATCAGATAAGATACTTTTGTTAATAGGCAATGGAAATATCGACTCGAACTGGCTTTAAAAGTACAGACATTTGGCTGGGCACAGTGGCTCATGCCTGTAATCCCAGCACTTTGGGAGGCCGAGGTGGGTGGATCACAAGGCCAGGAGTTTGAGACCATCCTGGCCAATATGGTGAAACCCAGTCTCTACTAAAAATGCAAAAATCAGCTGGGCGTGGTGGCAGGTGCCCATAGTCCAGCTACTCGGGAGGCTGAGGCAGGAGAATAGCTTGAACCTGGGAGGTGGAGATTGGAGTCAGCCAAGATCATGCCACTGCACTCCAGCTTGGGCGACAGAGTGAGACCCCATCTCAAAAAAAAAAAAAAAAATTACAGAAATTTATTGCCCTATATAATAAACTTCTAAGTAGGGTGGGTTTTAGGATTTGTTGACTAACGACTCAAGCAAGTCGTCAAAGACACAGATTTTTTCTTCTCTTCTCTGGATAATCCTTGAGGCTGGCTGCCTCCTCAAGCTGTAGGAAGATATCTGTAGCTGTTTCAACTATCAATTAGCCATGAAAGCATCCAGACCAGGAATAGAGAGCATTGCTTCCAGTGAGGCTGTCTTGAGAGACAGACAACTTGACTGAAAGCTGCCCATTATTCTTCTGTTGGCAAGAGGTAGGTCACACGCCCATTCCTTGACATTGCAGTCACTGGCAAGGGGTGAGATTACCTTAGAGCAACAGGTCCATCCATAGAGTCTGAGATGAGCTCAGCTGGGGATGGGGTATATCCAAGGAGTACCTGAAACAAAATTAGGGCTCTGATTGAAAGGGGGAAGGGAGACTGGGGATGGTAGAACCATAGCATCCACGTCTCAGTGACTTCAGAAGTGGTTCAATAGCTCGACAATGAAATTGGAGACACAAGGTCTTTCCATATTTCTGTGGCACCATCTGCAGTATGTTAATGTCTCTTCCCAACCTCCTGATCTTCATTCAAACTTGTTCTAAAGCAGGAAGGGGCAAGGGCAGGTCAGTGAATGAAGCTCTTCTAGTGCACCTCTCTTTTTTTATCAGGAAGAAAAATGTTCCCTGATGTTCACTAGCTGATTTCCCTTATATTCCATTGGCCACAGTGGAATCGTGTGGCCAGATCCTAGCTGCAAGAGAGTTTGAGAAGTGTTTGTGTTTTGAGTTTCTGCAGTCAATGGCAGGTTCAGGCAGTTTAGAAGAGCGAAGAGAAATAGCCCTTAGAATGGCAACCAGGGTCAATCACAAACTCCCAAGGTGTTCCAACATACGTTCTATATCTCAGTTCTTTGTAATCTTACAGCCTGATGGAGCACATAAGTTTTCAACAGACGCTATTCGAATAATAGGATAATTTAGAAAGTTTAGGATTCTCTGGAGGATTTTGGAAAAGTGACTGTGGATAGAAAAGATGAAATTATGGATCATCTAATGCTCTTTTCCCTGACACCCTTGCTCTTGCCTGTTAATCATTCTGACTTCTGGCCAGTGAGCTGTGCAGTGAGAAAATGCAAGTAGGCAGAGAAGCAAAGGAGCCTCCGTTTCCTTCTGTGTGAAATGGGTGAGAGTGAAATACAGCTTGTCTCTTATAAAGCTCCAGCATTTGTCCTTGGTTCTGGGTTTAGGGACACTCAGAACAGTGTGACTTGGACCCAGCCATGCAGGGCACTTCCAACTTGGAGCACCTCCTGTGAGATGTCAGAGCAGATGCAAAGCAGTTCTACCAAAGACTGCTGGGGACTGCAGGCAGAAGTTTTCCCTGGAACAAGAGATCAGACTGGCGACTAGATGGTTTAACAGAGAAAAATGAAGGTCATTCAGATGGAAGCTTGACTTATGCCTGGATGTTGAGAGTGGGGGTTCAAGGAAAGAAGGTTTTAAGAGTCAAACAAAACATGGATGTGCCTTATGGCTTTGCACCCTACTAGCTGTGTGTCCTGGGGCAAGTTCCTTCCCATCTCTGGGCCTGCATCTTTGTCGTATGTAATGGGGACAAGATTGGCTCTCTGACTTCTATCATTCTATGATTCTGTGATTCCATATCTGAACCAGGTCCAGAGGTTGGATATGGAGGCAGCACCATGTCAGAGACCATCTATATCGGATAAGATGCTCTTGTTAGTAGGTAACAGAAACATTGACTTGAACTGGCTTAAAAAGTACAGAAATTTATTGCCCCGCGTTATAGACTTCTGGTTACCAAAGTCTACCCAGACATCTATTACACAGGGCAATAAATTACTCCAGTTCTTGGTTCGGGCCTAGATTCACCAGCCTTCCTAACCTGCCAGCTTTTCCCAGTGAGAACCCCTCCCCTGCGGGGTGATTAGAAGTACAGCTTCTAGACCAGCAGTTCTTGGTTGTGGTTGCACATTGAAATCATTGTTGGTGGTTGAGTGGTAGTGAGTGGATGGGTTTTAAAAATTATTGATGCCTGAGTCCCACTCCCAGAGATTCTAATCTAGGTTGCAACCTGCTATGGCTATTTTTTTTTTTTCTTGAGACAGGGTCTCATTCTGTCACCCAGGCTGGAGTGCAGTGTTGCAATCTTGGCTCACTGCAACCTCTGCCTCCATGGTTCAGGTGACTCTCCTGCCTCAGCCTCTTGTGTAGCTGAGTTTACAGGCATATGCCACCATGCCTGGCTAATTTTTGTAGTTTTAGTAAATATGGGATTTCACCATGTTGGCCAGGCTGGTCTTGAACTCAAGTGGCCTCAAGTGATCTGCTCACCTCGGCTTCCCAAAGTTCTGGAATTATAGGCGTGAGTCACCATGCCCAGCCCTGCCATGGCTATTTTTAGTGGTTTCTCCAGATAATTCTAATGCACAGAGAATGTTGAGCACTGCAGCTCTAGGTTACTGCCTGCATTCAGATCCTGATTCTGTCACTGGTTGTGCAATCTTGGGCACAAGTTCATTACACTTTTAAACCTGTATTTCTTCATATATAAAATGGAGCTAATGGCAATTATGGGAGTGTTATGAAGGCAACTGGGATAATTCATATAAAGCACCATGCCTTTCCCATAGTAAATGCAAAATAATTCTTTACCATCAGCATCACTGAAGTCGTCATCCTGCTAACACTTACCAAGGGTGCTGGACTCTGCAACCATGGAAAACCCATTGTCTCAGCTACTCTTGAAATCCCTGCTGCCCTGATCTACCTTGGGAAACCAACCATGTTGGACACTGTGATTGTCTGCTGTGTAAAAGAATTCTAGGCTTTCCAGAGTAGACACATTGGGTGTTTTCTCCCTCCCGTTGGTAATAGAATTCCAATCTTCCTTTGGGGAAACCATCTTTCCTCTACTCTTAGTCCACATGTTTGGCCAATTTCCTGTTGTCTCCCATTGGACAGAATGGAATCACGTGGCCAGATTGTAGCTGCAAGAGAGGTTGGAAACGTAAGTGTCTGTGTTTTTAGTTTCTGATCACCTCCCTAGGGCAGATAAGGTCACTTATGGTTGGGAGCTCTTAACTTGGAGCATCTCAGAGCAAGTGCTCCAAGTTGGGAGCTCCCAGCTGTGTAAGTGACACAGGCTTGTGAAATAAGAATGAAACCAACAACATTTACTGGTTTGTTTGGGAAAGAGACTTCTTGCTTACCCTGGCATACAGATGCAGGGAGGATGTAAGCCTGCATCTTCTGGAGACCATCTATGCAACCAGCTGATGAGAGCTTGTCTGAGAATAAAATCTACATGGGGAATCAGATGGTGTGATGAGGACACTTGTATTCCCCATGACATAATTGGAACACCTGGGTCCTGTAGCACTGGCAACTTGATCTAACCATGAACTTTTCACAGTCATGAGCTACTTTGCCCTATATATTGCTCAAGCCTCCTTGAGTTGGGCTTCAAATGCAATTGAAATAATTTGATGAACACATCTCACCTTGGTCTACTGGTCTTCCCCAAGGCCAAATTCTATGTCCTGGTGCTACATCTTGTCTTCATCCACAATCATCACTTACTTTTTTTCTCTCCGCTGAGAGCGTCATGTATGCTGGGCATTCAGAGCTAGTCTGGTTCTGTCAACCTACGATGGGCTCCACATTCAAAGACTCCCACGTTGTGGCCAGGGTCTCTCTGTTAAGGGATAAGATCTTCCATATTCTCAGAGTGAACTAGTACTAGAACAAAACCTCAGGTTACATTAAACAGAGATATAGACCCAGGAATAGGCAGAGCACCAGGCTACTATTGCAACTCTACTCTGAGCAAGCCATAATGCATTTTGTATTTGGCTCTGAATATCATCCTGAAAAACAGCTGTTGACCAGCATGAGGGACTGAAAAGGTAAAATCATTTCACATAATGTCATTTGAGAACAGATGAATGACTCCAGAGGGAGAAAAAATACCTTACTGTTCGTTAGAAGGAAGAGTTTTAAAATTTAAGTTGTCATGATCAAAGTTGTCTAGGGATGGAGTGGACTAACTCACAAGGTAGTAGACTTCTCATCACTGAAGATATGGATGTTGAAACAGCCTAATTGGCTCTCATGGGTACTGAAGAGACTATTTTCAGAACACTGAATAGGGGCTGTCTTAGTTCGGGTCACCCCAGAAGCAAATTCTGGTCAAGGATTTGTATGCAAGTACAGTTGACCCTGAAACAACACAGATTTGAACTGCACGGGTCCACTTACATGGAGATTCTTTTTCCATCAAAGTTAAACCGAGTGTGCCTGCCTTTCCTGCCTCCCCTTCCACCTCCCCTACTCTTTTACCACTGTCATTCCTGAGACAGCAAAGCCACCCCTCTTTCTTTTCCCCATCAGCCTACTCAACTAGAAGACAAGGATGAAGACTTTTATGATGATCCACTTCCACTCAATGAATAAGAAATATATTTTTCTCTTCCTTAGGATTTTCTTTATTTTACTGTTTTTATGTTTTTTAGAGACAGGGTCTCACTCTGTTGCCCAGGCTGGAGTTCAATGGCAGGATCACAGCTCAGTGCAGCCTTGAACTCTAGGCTCAAGCAGTCTTCCTGCCTCAGCATCCCCCCATAGTTGGGACTATAGGCGTGTGCCACCATACCTGGTTATTTTTTAAATTTATTGTAGAGATGGGATCTCACTGTGTTGCCCAGGCTGGTCTCAAACTCCTGGTCTCAAGCAATCCTTCTGTCTCAGCCTCCCAAAGCTCTGGGATTATAGACATGAGCTACCATGCCTGGATCCTTATGACTTTCTTGATATTTTTTTTCCCCTAGCTTACTTTATTGTAAGAATAAAGTACAGAATACCTAGAACATATGTATAATACAAAACATGTGTTAATCAACTGCTTATGTTATTGGTAAGGCTTCCGGTCAACTGTAGGCTATTAGTAGTTAAGTTTTTGGGGAGTCAAGGGTTATATGTGAGTCTTTGACATTGCAGGGGCTCACCACCTGTAGCCCCCATGTTGTTCCAGGGTCAACTGTAGTTCATTTGACTGATCTCAGAAAACACCACAGGAAGTAGGGAATCTAGACAGGGAAGGACAAGAAGCCAGTCAAGGGTGCATTTGTGAGCTCACTACTGCAGTGGACCCTCTGAGGGAACTGACCCCTTTCAGGCTGAGGGAGCTGGAGTGTTTATCCACTAAGCCTTCATCCCCATTGGCTGGGGTTCACTTCAGGGACATTAACACTCAGGCACATCCAGCCTACTCCAGGTATGAGATGAGCATTTTGACTTGCCAGAGTGTGTTGGTTTGTTTTGCATTCAGCGTAAAAACAATTACCCAAAGTATTATTGAGGAATACCCAAGGCTGGGTAATTTATAAGGAAAAGAGATTTATTTGGCTCACGGTTATGCAGACTGTACAGGCATGGCACCAGCATCTGCTCAGCTTCTGGTGAGCCCTCAGGAAGCTTTTACTCATGGTGAAAGGCAGAGGGGGAGCAGGCGTGTCACATATTAAGAGAGGGAGCAAGAGAGAGGGGAGGAGAGGCCAGGCTCTTTTAAACAAGCAGCTTTTGTGTGAATTAACAGAGTGAGACCCCAGTCATTACTACAGATGAGGAGGACATCAAGCCATTCATGAGGAATCCCACCAGGCCCCACCTCCAACATTGGAGGTTTGGAGGGGACACACATCCAATCCATATCACAGGGACATTTCTCAGGCAGAGACATAGGAAACCATTCCCCTTATGGGAACCATCTGCCGCCACCCTCAAGTAGGCCTGAGGGGCCGTGAACAGAGCACAGGCGTCTGTTATAGGAGCAGAATTCACAGTGTTAACTGCATTCCCCTGGGCTGGATTCTGCCTGTAAGGTACATTCCTTAGCATGCTCATTTTTTTTTTTAAAGACAAAGAATATGAAAGAAAATCTCAAATTCCTACGTTCCTCCAACTTCCTATTTTCTTGCAAACATCTGGCCTGCTTCATTCCTTTCCTCCTCTTGCCTGAACCCCAAAGGCATCAGCCTGTAGGACCCTGTGTGAAATGCTCTGTGATGTCCCTTCTCGCACCATCTGCAGCGGGATGGTTATTGTTTAGGAATGTTCTGGTAGCCCCAAGCGATACCTAGGAGCAGAACAGCATGTCTTTGAAAGTACAGAGGCCCGGCACCCCTGGCATCAACTGAGTTCCTGTGTGTCCCTGTTGCCCCTTAGAACTGCTGCCTGTGACTGTGGAGCCAGCTTCTTCCAAAGCACATTGATAAGAACAGTATTTGTATATCACTTTATAGTTTGCAAGGCACTTTATAAACTGACAGGAATGATATTTGTATAGTACTTTATAGTTTGTAAAGCACTTTATAGCCTGGGCAGTAACAGGACTCTTTATACCTCCATGTGAACCAGTCAAGAAAATAATTTAAGCTTAACCCTTTCTGCAGATGAATGATCAGAGGCCCGGAAGGGTGAGATATTTTGCCGAGCCAGACATGGATCCTGAGCAGCCTGCTCCCCCACTTGCCCAGTCCTCATTCTGAGCAGCGTGGAAGGCTTCTGGTACACCAGCTTGCATTCTGAGACAGGTTTTGGAGTATGTGGGCTGAGAAGCAGAGACTGGCAGCAAGATGTGGGCTGAGGAAGCGGGAGGAGCTACGCAGAGAACGGGGGTGGGGGGAGCCACAGGGGGGGAGTGAAGGAGGAAGCATTTTTGTCACAGTGAATCACATTTTCCACTTGAAATAGGAGCTGAGACATTGTGAGGGGGCAAAATACAACATACAATGGAGGTGAGCAGGTGGGAAATTACATGGCTCATATTTAATTATGCAAAATCCCATAATCCCTCAGGGAGCACAAAGGACATGAGGTGGTGATTTTCCTTCTCTCATAATCTTGGAGTCACTTTATTAAATGACAGAAAGAATAATGCATCCGGGGAGGAAAGAATTATGTGGTCAGAGAACTAAAGATAATTTCACAGCTTTCTCGTTCCATTCTGCGCCTTCCTTCTTGGCTGTTCTGAGCTGCAACTCTGGCCTTAATGTAGGGATAAACAGGTATCCTTACTGCATCATAGAGACATGGTCAGTCTTTAGTACATGACTCTATATCCCCTTATTTTACAGATGATGTTGAAAGAGAGAGAGTCTGAAAAAGGGGGGTGACAGGGGAGAGAACGAAAGAGAGAGAGAAAAAATAGCTCTTTCTGATTATTATGGTCTTGTGTCCCCTCTCCCCAAACCCGAAATTAATATGTTGAAGTCCTAACTCCCAGCACCTCAGAGTGTGACTGTATTTGGTGACGAGGCCTTTAAAGAGGGGATTAAATGAAAGTGAGCTGTTTGAGGTGGGCCCTTGTTCCATCTGACTGGTGTCCTTCTGAAAAGGGGAAATGTGGACGCACAGAAATACCACGAATGCAGACACAGAGGAAAGGCCACATGGGGACACAGCAAGAAGGTGTCCATCTGTAAGCCAAGGAGAGAGGCCTCCGGAGAAACGAAACCAGCCAATACCTTGATCATGGACTTCTATGTTCCAGAACTGTGAGGAAACAAATGCCCCCTGTTGAAGCCATCCAACCTGTGGTATTTTGTTAGGGCAGCCCTGGGAAACGAATGCAGATTTTGGTACGGAGAAGTGGGGTGCTGATGTAACAAGTACCTAAAAATGTGGAAATGCCTTTGGCGTTGAATATTAGCTAGAGGCTGGAAGAGCTGTGAAGCACGTGTTACAGAAAAAAAGCCTAGATCCCGTTGAAGAGACTCATGAGAGAAATACGCGTGTTAAAGTTGCTTCTGTGAGGCTGTGGATGGAAATAAAGAACATGCTATTGGACACTGGAGAGAAAGAGATCCTTATTATAAGTGGCAAAGAGGTTGGCTGAATTGTGTTCTAGTGTTTTGCAGAAGGTGAGTCCTGTGAGTGAAGCACTTGGATATCTGGCAGAGGAGAGTTCAGAAACGGAAACTGTTGAAGCACAGTATTGAAGGTGCACCCGGCTTTCTCCTGATTGCTTACAGCAAAATGCAATGAGAGAGAATCGAAGAAGAAAGTGTTAAGCAACACAGAACCAAAGCGTAAAAATTGGGAAATTTCTCAGTCTATCCATATTGCAGAAAGTGAGAAAGCTTGTTCTGGGGAGAATCCCAAGGGTGTGACTGGACAATCACATGAAAAAGAGACTGTGGGTGTCACGCAAGGATCTCATGACCATCTCAGCCTAGGTACCCATCAATGGTGGATTGGATACATAAAATGCGGTACGTATACCCCATGGAATACTATACAACCATTAAAAAAAACCCAAATCATGTATTTTTCAGCAATATGAATGCAGCAGCTAGAGGCCATTGTTCTAAGTGAATTAATGCAGGAACAGAAATGCTGCCAGCTAGGACTGAGGCTCAGAGATGAAAGAAAGGCTGTCAGACTTCTGGGATTCTATAGGACAGGACATTAGAGCTATCCCGATGAGAACAGTTCTTACCCTTCAAGAAAAGGAAAGAACTAGCACAAGGGCAAGGCCGTCTCCTTGTCAGTAACCTGGGGGGTACCTCTGGTTTCATTGGGCCAGCCTTGCCTGAGACCCATGAACCTTGCTGCTTCTTTTTCCCCTTTGGAACCAGAATGTCTATACTATGCCTGTGCCACCAGTGTATTTTGGAAGCAGATCACTTCTTTTGTTTAATAGGTTCACAGCTGGGCTATTCGCAATAGAAAGACATGGAATCCACCTAGGTTTCTATCAGTGGTGGGTTGGATAAATAAAATGTGGTACATACACATCATGGAGTAATAACACAGCCGTAAAAAGAACAAAATCGTGTCTTTTTCAGCAACATGAATGCAACTGGAGGTCATTATTCGAAGTGAATTAATACAGAAACAGAAAATTGAATACCGCATGTTCTCACTTATGAGTGGGAGCCATACCTTGGGTACACATGGACATAAAGCTAGGGATCAATAGACACTAGGGACCCCCCAAAAAGAGAAGGAGGAAGTGGGGAAGGGGCTGAAGAACTAACTATTGGGGCTGGGCACAGTGGCTCACACCTGTAATCCCAGCTACTCAGGAGGCTGAAGCACAAAAATCACTTGAACCTGGGAGGTGGAGGTTGCAGTGAGCCGAGATGGTGCCACTCTACTCCAGCCTCGGAGACAGAGCAAGACTCTGTCTCAAAAACAGAACAACAACAACAAACAAACAAAATAACAAAACGAAACTAACTATTGAATACTATGCTCACTATCTGGGTGACGGGATCAATGGAAACCCAAACCTTAGCATCATGCCATATACCCTTGTAACAAACCTGCACATGTACCCACCAAATCTGAAATAAAAATGAAAAAGAATAGGTTCACAGCTGGAGAGGAGTTCTGCCTCAGAATGAATCACACCTTGAGTCTCAGCCACACCTGATTTAGATGAGATTTAGATAAGATTTGGAACTTAAGAGTTCATGCCAGCAGGGGTTAAGACTTGTAAGGTGTGGGGATGAGGGTGAATGTATTTTGCAAGTGAGAAGGATGTGAATTTTGGGAGTCCATAGGGCAGAGTGTCATGGGTTGAACTGCATTTCCCCAAAATGTATATGTTTAAGCCCTAACTCCAGTACCTCAGAGTGACTGTATTTGGAGATGAAGTCTTTTTTTTTTTTTTTTGAGATGGAGTCTCACTCTGTCATCAGGCTGGAGTGCAATGGTGTGATCTCGGCTCACTGCAACCTCCGCCTCCCGGGTTCAAGCCATTCTCCTGGCTCAGCCTCCTGAGTAGCTGGGATTACAGGCACGTGCCACCACACCCAGCTAATTTTTGTATTTTTAGTAGAGATGGAGTTTTACCACGTTGGCCAGGATCGTCTCAATCTCCTGACCTCGTGATCCGCCTGCCTCGGCCTCCCAAAGTGCTGGGATTACAGGTGTGAGCCACCACGCCTGGCCTAGCGTAGGCTTTAATCCAACCTAACTAATGACTTTGTAAGAAGATGCACTTTGGACACACACAGAGACACCTGGAATGTGTGCACACAGAGCAAAGACCATGTGAAAACCATGTGAAGACATCGAAATGGTGGGCATCTTCCAGCCAACAAGACAGGCTTCAGAAGAAACTAAACCTGCTGGCACCTTGACCGTGGAGTTCATGCCAGCATGGGTTAAGACTTGTAGGGTGTGGGGACTTCTTGCATCCAGGACTGTGAGAAAGTACATTTCTCTTGGTTAAGCCAACCAGTCTAGACGTGGTATTTTGTTATGGCAGCCGTGGCAAACTAATACACTGCAAAAAAGAGGACCGGGTTGAGAACTAGACTTGAACTCTGATTCTGCCCAGGGAGGCTGCTGTCTACACACAGGAATTCCACTCTCCAGACAGCAGTGACTCCTGGTGAGTGCTCCACACTGGGTTTAAAGGCTTGACTTCAAAGTAGATGCTTCCCCATGGTCTGGGACAGTCAGGCTGGCAGGTCACCCCTCCACATCTGTCCTTGGTAGACTGAGTAAGTGGGTCGGAAGAGCTAAGCTGGGATGCTGGCCTGCAATGTCCCCACATCTACTCTGCATGACCAACTGGAGGCAGTGTTTAGGGCTTCTCAGGACCCAGAGAAAACTGGATTCAACTTGTCTCTACAAAAGAGTAAACCAATCAGCTGTGCATGGTTGTCGCTGAGTATCCCAGCCTCAAAATGCATTTTACAACTTTTTTGTGTTTCTTTTTCGCTTTCAGCCTGGAAACATCCTTTGAAACTCTTTGTTTCTGCCTTTCCCACCAGGCACTTCCGTGAACCGCGCTCGCTTATCTAATTATGTGCTTGCTTGGAAATTCCAGGGGCCAATTTTGAAACAAAGGAGGCAGAGAGACCCAGCTGCAGAATTCTCCCTCTTAAGTGGGGGTTACAGCTAGCCCACCACTTCCGGCTTGGAGTCAGGACAATGCAAACTGGACCTCCAGATGGTCGATTCCTCAAGATAACACGTGGAAACAAGACAGGCAGACCTCCACCCTCTTGTACCACTCTGACGTGTTTCCCATACTTTTCCTTGTTAAACCCCTTCACTCAGCCCAGAAGACTGAGATGGCTTATTTGAGGTAGAAGTCTGGTTATCTCCCATCTGCTGGCATTTGATTAATAAAGTTGCTTTCTTTTCACCATACCTGGCTTCTCATATTTTCAGCCTCTGAGCAGTGAGCAGCTGGACTTAGGCCAGTTACATGGTGATGCATACTTGTAGTTCCAGCTACTTGGGAGGCAGAGGTGGGAGGATCACTTGAGCCCAGGTGGTCGAGGCTGCAGTGAGCTACAACTGCACCCTTACCCTCCAGCCTGGGTGACAGAGTGAGACCCCATCTCTAAAAAACAAAAACAAAAACAAATTTAAACAAAGGATTTCATCTGCATCACAAAGGATTTAGATTTGATCTAGAGAAGGCATTTTGAGCAGGAAAAAGGCACATCCCAGATGAACTCTGAAGAGTTTGCAAGCAGCCAATATGGCCCTGTAGGTGGCAGGAATCAGGACAAAGGTCTTGGCCTCTGGATGCAGAGGGGTAGGTCCTGGCTGGGCTCAATTCTTCAATGGTCCCCCCTAAGCACAAATTCAAAATTCCTTCTGCTCTATGGGAACCCTGGAGTGAAGAGATGCACTTTTCAATCACTTGAATTCCATATTGATTATTTAAAAGTGGGCCCTTTCTTTACAGCATCACAGCTGAGCAGGAATTGACTGTATAAGAGGAAGCCTCCCTACAGAGCAAAGCTAATAAGACATCACCTCCTGAAATGTGCCCGGGGCAGCAAGAAGCCGGCTGGCTGCTCCTGCAGCTCCCGCAGATCTGCCAGGAATCAACAAGCAATTACAAAGTTCCCACATTGGAGTGTTCAGTGTTCGTCTTGTCGCAGTCCACTTGGTGGTGTGATATTAAGATTACAGAGTCACAGTAAAATATTTGCATAGTAAACCGCAACATTTCCCTGGAATCATTAGAGAAAGCGAGAAAGAGCCTGAGAACCTGCCAGCCAGGAGTCTATTTGGAAGCACTCCTGCTGCCATCATTAATCCCGTGCCCATTGTATGCTAAGTGCTCGATAAAATAATGATGAAAATAATCTTAATAATAGCCACTTATATTGAGTGCTTATACTTTGGCAGGCATTGTCCTAAGCACTTAACATGCATTATTTTATTTTGTCCTTATGACAACTTTAATAGCTCCATTTTACGGATACGAAAACTCAGGAACAGAGAAGTGAAATGACTAGCCAGGATCACACAGCTAGTAAGGAGAAGGATGGATTTAAACGTAGGCCCATCTGACCCCAGAGCCTTATATCACATCAATTGAAATCAAACAAGGGACATTCCTGATGTACTTTACACAGTTAAAATTATAGTGGTAACTACAGATTCCTGCTTTAGTGAGTCTCAACCTTTCCCCTAACAGCCTCCTTCCTGTTATGTTTTAACACTCCCAAAATGCTATTTGCATACTGTGGCTTTTTAGAGGCCCACATGCCATTGTAATATCTGGGGCACAAAAACCACTGTAATATCTAAGGTTTCTTTGCTCTCTGTTGAACATACATGCTGTAGATAAGAATTATAGAGTTTGGGGGGGCAGAGCAAGATGGCCAAATAGGACACAGAAGACTGGTGATTTCTGCAGTTTCAACTGAGGTACTGGGGTCATCTCACTGCAGAGTGCCGGACAATCGGTGCTGGTCAGCTGCTGCAGCCCAACCAGCGAGAGCTGAAGCAGGGCAAGGCATTGCCTCACCTGGGAAGCGCAAGGGGGAAGGGAATCCCTTTTCCTAGCCAGGGGAACTGAGACACACAACACCTGGAAAATCGGGTAATTCCCACCCCAATACTGCGCTTTAAGCAAACGGGCACACCAGGAGATTATACCCACACCTGGCCGGGAGGGTCCCACAGCCACGGAGCCTCCCTCATTGCTAGCAGAGCAGTCTGTGATCCTAACTGCAAGGCAGCAGCGAGGCTGGGGGAGGGACGCCCGCCATTGCTGAGGCTTAAGTAGGTAAACAAAGCCGCTGGGAAGCTCGAACTGGGTGGAGCTCACAGCAGCTCAAGGAAACCTGCCTGTCTCTGTAGACTCCACCTCTGGGGACAGGGCACAGCTAAAAAACAACAGGGGAAGCAGCAGAGGCCTGTGCAGACCCGAACAACTCTGTCTGAGAGCTTTGAAGAGAGCAGTGGATCTCCCAACATGGAGGTTGAGATCTGAGAACCGACAGACTGCCTGCTCAAGTGGGTCTCTGACTCCTGAGTAGCCTAACTGGGAGACATCCCCCACTAGGGGCAGTCTGACACCCCACACCTCACAGGGTGGAGTACACCCCTGAGAGGAAGCTTCCAAAGGAAGAATCAGACAGGTACACTCGCTGTTCAGCAATATTCTATCTTCTGCAACCTCTGCTGCTGATACCCAGGCAAACAGGGCTTGGAGTGGACCTCAAGCAATCTCCAACAGACCTACAGCTGAGGGTCCTGACTATTAGAAGGAAAACTATCAAAAAGGAAGAACACCTATACCAAAAACCCCATCAGTACATCACCATCATCAAAGACCAGAGGCAGATAAAACCACAAAGAGGGGGAAGAAGCAGGGCAGAAAAGCTGGAAATTCAAGAAATAAGAGCGCATCTCCCCCTGCAAAGGAGCGCAGCTCATCGCCAGCAATGGATCAAAGCTGGTCAGAGAATGACTTTGACGAAATGAGAGAAGAAGGCTTCAGTCCATCAAACTTCTCAGAGCTAAAGGAGGAATTACGTACCCAGCGCAAAGAAACTAAAAATCTTGAAAAAAGAGTGGAAGAATTGATAGCTAGAATAGTTAATGCAGAGAAGGTCATAAATGAAATGACAGAGATGAAAACCATGACACGAGAAATACGTGACAAATCCACAAGCTTCAGTAACCGACTGGATCAACTGGAAGAAAGAGTAACAGCGATTGAGGATCAAATGAATGAAATGAAGTGAGAAGAGAAACCAAAAGAAAAAAGAAGAAAAAGAAATGAACAAAGCCTGCAAGAAGTATGGGATTATGTAAAAAGACCAAATCTACGTCTGATTGGGGTGCCTGAAAGTGAGGGGGAAAATAGAACCAAGTTGGAAAACACTCTTCAGGATATCATCCAGGAGAACTTCCCCAACCTAGTAGGGCAGGCCAACACTCAAACTCAGGAAATACAGAGAACACCACAAGGATACTCCTCGAGAAGAGCAACTCAAAGGCACATAATTGCCAGATTCACCAAAGTTGAAATGAAGGAAAAAATCTTAACGGCAGCCAGAGAGAAAGGTCGGGTTACCCACAAAGGGAAGCCCATCAGACTAACAGGAGACCTCTCGGCAGAAACTCTACAAGCCAGAAGAGAGTGGGGGCCAATATTCAACATTCTTAAAGAAAAGAATTCTAAACCCAGAATTTCATATCCAGCCAAACTAAGTTTCATCAGTGAAGGAGAAATAAAATCCTTTACAGATAAGCAAATGCTTAGAGATTTTGTCACCACCAGGCCTGCCTTACAAGAGACCCTGAAGGAAGCCCTTAATATGGAAAGGAACAACCGGTACCAGCCATTGCAAAAACATGCCAAAATGTAAAGACCATCGAGGCTAGGAAGAAACTGCATCAACTAATGAGCAAAAAAAACCGGTTAATATCATAATGGCAGGATCAAGTTCACACATAACAATATTAACCTTAAATGTTAATGGACTAAATGCTCCAATTAAAAGACACAGACTGGCAAACTGGATAAAGAGTCAAGACCCATCAGTCTGCTGTATTCAGGAGACCCATCTCACATGCAGAGACATACATAGGCTCAAAATAAAGGGATGGAGGAAGATCTACCAAGCAAATGGAGAACGAAAAAAGCAGGGGTTGCAATCCTAGTCTCTGATAAAATAGACTTTAAACCATCAAAGATCAAAAGAGACAAAGAAGGCCATTACATAACGGTAAAGGGATCAATTCAACAGGAAGAGCTAACTCTCCTAAATATATATGCACCCAATACAGGAGCACCCAGATTCATAAAGCAAGTCCTTAGAGACTTACAAAGAGACTTAGACTCCCATACAATAATAATGGGAGACTTCAACACTCCACTGTCAACATTAGACAGATCAACGAGACAGAAAGTTAACAAGGATATCCAGGAATTGAACTCATCTCTGCACCAAGCGGACCTAATAGACATCTATAGAACTCTCCACTCCAAATCAACAGAATATACATTCTTCTCAGCACCACATCGCACTATTCCAAAATTGACCACATAATTGGAAGTAAAGCACTCCTCAGCAAATGTAAAAGAACAGAAATTATAACAAACTGTCTCTCAGACCACAGTGCAATCAAACTAGAACTCAGGACTAAGAAACTCAATCAAAACCGCTCAACTACATGGAAACCGAACAACCTGCTCCTGAATGACTACTGGGTACATAACGAAATGAAGGCAGAAATAAAGATGTTCTTTGAAACCAATGAGAACAAAGATACAACATACCAGAATCTCTGGGACACATTTAAAGCAGTGTGTAGAGGGAAATTTATAGCACTAAATGCCCACAAGAGAAAGCAGGAAAGATCTAAAATTGACACTCTAACATCACAATTAAAAGAACTGGAGAAGCAAGAGCAAACACATTCAAAAGCTAGCAGAAGGCAAGAAATAACTAAGATCAGAGCAGAACTGAAGGAGATAGAGACACAAAAAACCCTCCAAACAATCAATGAATCCAGGAGGTGGTTTTTTGAAAAGATCAACAAAATTGACAGACCGCTAGCAAGACTAATAAAGAAGAAAAGAGAGAAGAATCAAATAGACGCAATAAAAAATGATAAAGGGGATATCACCACGGACCCCACAGAAATACAAACTACCATCAGAGAATACTATAAACACCTCTACGCAAATCAACTAGAAAATCTAGAAGAAATGGATAATTTCCTGGACACTTACACTCTTCCAAGACTAAACCAGGAAGAAGTTGAATCCCTGAATAGACCAATAGCAGGCTCTGAAATTGAGGCAATAATTAATACCCTACCCACCAAAAAAAGTCCAGGACCAGATGGACTCACAGCTGAATTCTACCAGAGGTACAAAGAGGAGCTGGTACCATTCCTTCTGAAACTATTCCAATCAATTGAAAAAGAGGGAATCCTCCCTAACTCATTTTATGAGGCCAACATCATCCTGATACCAAAGCCTGGCAGAGACACAACAAAAAAAGAAAATTTTAGACAAATATCCCTGATGAACATCGACGCAAAAATCCTCAATAAAATACTGGCAAACCGGATTCAGCAGCACATCAAAAAGCTTATCCACCATGATCAAGTGGGCTTCATCCCTGGGATGCAAGGCTGGTTCAACATTCGCAAATCAATAAACGTAATCCAGCATATAAACAGAACCAAAGACAAGAACCACATGATTATCTCAATAGATGCAGAAAAGGCTTTTGACAAAATTCAACAGCCCTTCATGCTAAAAACGCTCAATAAATTCGGTATTGATGGAATGTACCTCAAAATAATAAGAGCTATTTATGACAAACCCACAGCCAATATCATAGTAAATGGGCAAAAACTGGAAAAATTCCCTTTGAAAACTGGCACAAGACAGGGATGCCCTCTCTCACCACTCCTATTCAACATAGTGTTGGAAGTTCTGGCTAGGGCAATCAGGCAAGAGAAAGAAATCAAGGGTATCCAGTTAGGAAAAGAAGAAGTCAAATTGTCCCTGTTTGCAGATGACATGATTGTATATTTAGAAAACCCCATTGTCTCAGCCCAAAATCTCCTTAAGCTGATAAGCAACTTCAGCAAAGTCTCAGGATACAAAATCAATGTGCAAAAATCACAAGCATTCTTATACACCAGTAACAGACAAACAGAGAGCCAAATCATGAATGAACTGCCATTCACAATTGCTTCAAAGACAATAAAATACCTAGGAATCCAACTTACTAGGGATGTCAAGGACCTCTTCAAGGAGAACTACAAACCACTGCTCAGTGAAATCAAAGAGGACACTAACAAATGGAAGAACATAACATGCTCATGGATAGGAAGAATCAATATCGTGAAAATGGCCATACTGCCCAAGGTTATCTATAGATTCAACGCCATCCCCATCAAGCTACCAATGAGTTTCTTCAGAGAATTGGAAAAAACTGCTTTAAAGTTCATATGGAACTAAAAAAGAGCCCACATTGCCAAGACAATCCTAAGTCAAAAGGACAAAGCTGGAGGCGTCACGCTACCTGACTTCAAACTATACTACAAGGCTACAGTAACCAAAACAGCATGGTACTGGTACCAAAACAGAGCTATAGACCAATGGAACAGAACAGAGTCCTCAGAAATAATACCACACATCTACAGCCATCTGATCTTTGACAAATCTGAGAGAAACAAGAAATGGGGAAAGGATTTCCTATTTAATAAATGGTGCTGGGAAAATTGGCTAGCCATAAGTAGAAAGCTGAAACTGGATCCTTTCCTTACTCTGTATACGAAAATTAATTCAAGATGGATTAGAGACTTAAATGTTGGACCTAATACCATAAAAACCCTACAAGAAAACCTAGGTAATATCATTCAGGACATAGGCATGGGTAAGGACTTCATGTCTAAAACACCAAAAGCAACGGCAACAAAAGCCAAAATTGACAAATGGCATATGATTAAACTAAAGAGCTTCTGCACAGCAAAAGAAACTACCATCAGAGTGAACAGACAACCTACAGAATGGGAGAAAATTTTTGCAATCTACTCATCCGAAGAAGGGCTAATATCCAGAATCTACAAAGAACTCAAACCAATTTACAAGAAAAAAACAAACAACCCCATCAAAAAGTGGGCAAAGGATATGAACAGACATTTCTCAAAAGAAGACATTCATACAGCCAACAGACACATGAAAAATGCTCATCATCAGTCGCCATCAGAGAAATGCAAATCAAAACCACAATGAGATACCATCTCACACCAGTTAGAATGGCAATCATTAAAAAGTCAGGAAACAACTGGTATTGGAGAGGATGTGGAGAAATAGGAACACTTTTACAGTGTTGGTGGGATTGTAAACTAGTTCAACCATTATGGAAAACAGTATGGCAATTCCTCAAGGATCTAGGAACTAGATGTACCATATGACCCAGCCATCCCACTACTGGGTATATACCCAAAGGATTATAAATCATGCTGCTATAAAGACACTTGCACACGTATGTTTATTGCGGCACTATTCACAATAGCAAAGACTTGGAATCAACCCAAATGTCCATCTGTGACAGACTGGATTACGAAAATGTGGCACATATACACCATGGAATACTATGCAGCCATAAAAAAGGATGAGTTTGTGTCCTTTGTAGGGACATGGATGCAGCTAGAAACCATCATTCTTAGCAAACTATCACAAGAACAGAAAACCAAACACCACATGTTCTCACTCATAGGTGGGAACTGAACAATGAGATCACTTGGACTTGGGAAGGGGAACCTCACACACTGGGGCCCATCATGGGGGGGGAGGGGGGAGGGGGGAGGGATTGCATTGGAAGTTATACCTGATATAAATGACGAATTGATGGGTGCTGACGAGTTGATGGGTGCAGCACACCAACATGGCACAAGTATACATATGTAACAAACCTGCACGTTATGCACATGTACCGTAGAACTTAAAGTATAAAAAAAAAAAAAGAATTATAGAGTTTGTTAGGTGCTGTCTGTAAATTCTATGCAGTTTGGATATATTCATTAATTTACTCCAGAAGCCTATATAGGATTGTTTGTTTGTTTGTTTGTTTTTGAGATGGAATCTCGCTCTGTTGCCCAGACTGGAGTGCAATGGCACAATCTTGGCTCACTGCAACCTCTGCCTCCCGGGGTCAAGTGATTTTCCTACCTCAGCCTCCTGAGTAGCTGAGATTACAGGCACGCACCACCATGCCTGGCTAATTTTGGTATTTTTAGTAGAGACGTGGTTTCACCCATGTTGGCCAGGCTGGTCTCGAACTCCTCACCTCACGATCTGCCCACTTTGGCCTCCCAAAGTGCTGGGATTACAGGTGTGAGCCACCACGCCTGGTCGCCTATATAGCTTTTAAGAGGTGAAGGAAGTGAGACATGGAGAGGCTAAGTAATTTGCCTGAATTGACACAGCTAGCTAATAAATAGGGCAGGATTTGAACTCGAGCAGTCTGGCTTCTACGTAGAACTCCTTAACCACTGTACCACACCACTGGATTCCTGGTATGGGCTGTTTCTACACATATAAGATGTTCACAGAAACCTCTGAGAGAAGCATGAGCACCTTCCGCCTCCTTGGATATAAGAGGCAGACTGAGGCTGAGGAAGAGGAGGGAAGAGGCCCGTGGGCTTCTGGCCAAGAAGAAACAGAACCGAGATCTGAATGTGAGTCCTCGTTAGGAGACCCCAGGCGTGACCTCCGTGGAGTAGATCGGCTTCCTTCTTTGTCTCTGGGCTGTGCTGTCTCCCAGGCGTTTTGAGGCATGCCACCCTCTGTGCAACAGAGCAACAGTCACACCCACAGCCCACACTCTGTAGAGAAAAGTTTCATCTCATTAGTCAAATTAAAACTTACTTCTGAACTTAGTGTATCTGTGTGATAGACTTCAAGCAAATTATCATTTTATTTATTTATAGCTCCCTATCTCCCAGAAGCTTAAACGGCAATATGTTATTGGGCTCATAAAAAATAAAAATAAAATAAAATAAAATGACACCTTGAGCAGCGCTGTAACTAATTAGGGAGACTTCCAAACTGCTGTTAATTTGAGATGCTAAAATGTGTGCCAGCAGCAGCCAGCCTGAGTTCCCGAGGAGGACGGACTCACGCAGCTGTGGAGCTCAGATTTCACATTAAGTCAAACAATTTTTCTGACGGGTCGAGTGAGGTCTGCAAAGTGCTCTTATAATAAAATCCTTCAATTGCCTTCGGCCAGGCAGGTGCACCCAACAAGGGAGGTGGGGTGATATCAGGGAGTTCTCCATAAGCTGGGTGAGAGGCATTATCTAGACTCAGGCATGGCAGATGTTTATTGCAGAACTCAGAGAGACGGTCTAGAGCTTTGGGTGAAGCTCAGGAATGACAGAAGCAACAAGCCAGGTTTGCATTTTTTAGAACCCACTTTGATTTTTTTTTTTTTTTTTTTTTTTTGCCTGCCAGCAATATTGTTAATTGTTTTTATTTGAAAGAAAAGTTACAAGATTATGTAAATAATTAGAGTTCCCATACACTTATTACCCAGTTTCCCCTAATGCTACCATTTTACATAACCATGGTCATATTTTTATGCCAGATGTTCTTCTGGATACTGAGGGCACATCTGTCCAGAAAAACAGATGTGATCCCTGTTCTCATGGAGCACACAGTCTAGGTGGGGGACACAGTGCTAGAATAAACCCAAGCCTGTGGTCACAAGTGCTGACCATGTTGCTGCCACATCTCAGATGCCATCAACTTGTGCATTGATGACCAGAGACGGTGGCTCACGCCTGTAATCCCAGCACTTTGGAAGGCTGAGGTAGGGGGATCGCTTGAGCTCAGGAATATGAAGCTGCAGTGAACTATAATTGTGCCACTGTACTCCAACCTGGATGATAGAGTAAGACCCGTCTCTTAAAAAATATGTATGTTTTGGCCGGGTGCAGTGGTTCACGCCTGTAATCCCAGGACTTTTGTTGACCGAGGGGGGCAGATCACAAGGTCAAGAGATCGACACCATCCTGGCCAACATGATGGAATCCCATCTCTGCTAAAAATACAAAAATTAGCTGGGCATGGTGGTGCATGCCTGTAGTCCCAGCTACTGGGGAGGCTGAGGCAAGAGAATAGCTGGAACTTAGGAGGCAGAGGTTGCAGTGAGCCAAGATCGTGCCACTGAACTCCAGCCTGATGACAGAGCGAGACTCTGTCTCAAAAAAAAAAAAAAATATATATATATATATATATGTGTGTGTGTGTGTGTGTATGTGTGTGTGTATATACATATGCTTTGATAACTAGTAGCCATTGCAGCAGACCCTTGCAATTAATCAGATGTATGAATCAATGTGAGAATCATCCTGTGACTCCACACTACAGAGGGAGGGCAGGGATGTGGTGCAGGGTAAGTGGTGGGAGCTGAGGACATAGTATCTAGAATCCCACAGACCTGCGCTGGATCCTTATATGAGTGTGGTTTGGGATGAGCCACTTTGCTTTGACAGCAGAAAATGGGGATAATGTATTTTCCTTAAGATGGATGTGCAGAAGGTGAATGTAAATGAGTTTTACAAAAAAATATCCTGTCCATGGCACATGTTTGTAGTCCCAGCTACTCAGGAGACTGAGGTTGGAGGATCCCTTGAGCCCAGGAGTTCAAAGCTGCAGTGAGCTATGATTGCACCACTGCACTCCAGCCTGGGTGAGAGGGTGAGACCTTGTCCTTAACCAAACCAAACCAAACAAAACAAAACCGTGTCTTGCACAGCGTGGGAAGCTGATGAGCAGTGGTGCTGGTGTCTGTCCATCTGAATGAGGGCAGTAGCATCCTAACAATCCTGGGCTTCATGTATATCCAGCTGCATCTCTGCTCAACCTGGCAGCCAGAGGGATCCTGTTGAAAATGTTCCATCAAATCACGTCCCTCCTCTGTTCTGAAACTTCCACTGCCTCCTCCTCATGTTCAGGCCACAGGAAATCTTATAATATTGCTTCCTGCTGCTTCCTGGACTTCTACCCCAGCCACCAACTCTTTTGCTGTTCCTGGACTGTTCCTGGAACCAGCCACTCATCTCCAGCCTCCAGGCCTGTTCCCACCACCTGGAAACCTCCATGCCTGGATCTTTGCTTAGCTCGCTCCCTCCCTTTGTTCACATCCAGCCTGCAATGTCACCCACTGAGAAATGTCATTCCTAACCATCCGATGAAAGCACAGCACCTTGCCTTTTTTTTTTTTTTAACTTCTAAGAAATTTTCACAACCTGAAAAGTTGTAGATTTGATAGTTTTCTTTCTGTGTCTTCTGCAGTGTAAGCTCCTCTGTCCCTGATGCCTAACACAGTATTTGGTCCATAGGAGGCATTTAAATAATATTTGTGGGGTGAAAGTCTGTCTCTGTGCCTGACTTCTTCCCTTCTTCTCCCTTCCCTCCCTCCCCATCTTCATTCCTCTGTCCTTCTCTCCCGTTTTTCCTTCCTTCCTTCCTTCCTTCCTTCCTTCCTTCCTTCTTTCCTTCCTTCCTTCCCTTTCCCCTTTTCTTCTTTCCTTCCTCTTAAGCCGTTGTTTAATGGCCCCCACGTTGGTCCTGACATACACAGGGGCTTTTCCAAATGCTATGGTTGTTCCTGATGTGTTATCCACCAAAGCCTCTTGGCCTCGGTGGAGTGAAGTGCCAGAGCTCACATGATGCGGGTCGCCACCTCCAATCCCCACCCAATACATTCTCAAAGCAGACACCTCCTAGCCAAGTTCTTTCTTCCTGCTCTCCTTCAGAGACTCAGGCCTGGGTATGAACAGGACAGACGTGCATAGGCTGAGGCCTCTGGCTCACTCACTTCCACTTTCACCTGTCACTTTCTTCTTGGCCTCTGCCAAGAATTTCAAGCCAGGAGAAAAATTCAAGTCAGCCACCTGCTTAATCCACTCTTCCTCATTCCTGTCAGCACAACACAGGGAAGAGCAGGCTAAGGACATATGGCAGGATCGGGGGCAGAGAGACCGGGCAGGGCTGATTTCAGTGTGTCTTTTATTTGAGGAGATGCCAGCCCTTACCTGGAGAGACCTTGTAGTCCTTTTAGCCCGGAGCTTCTAGGCTGTCTGAACTGCAGAAGGGGAAGGTGCCCACCTGCTGGTCTTCTGCATCCAACCAGTCCTCTCCATCAGATGGTTGCAGAAGACATCTGTATTAGTTTGTTTTGTGAGAGCCAAATCAGGAATGCAATTCCATTCACAATTGCCACAAAATAAAATACCTAGGAATACAGCTAAGCAAGGAGGTGAAAGATTTCTACAATGAGAATTACAAAACACTTCTCCAAGAAATCAGAGATGACCCAAACAAATGGAAAAGCGTTCCATGCTCATGGATAGGAAGACTCAACATTATTACAACTGCCATACTGCGCAAAACAATTTATAGATTTAATGGTATTTCTATTAAACTACCAATGACAGGCTGGGTGCGGTGACTCACGCCTGTAATCTCAGCACTTTGGGAGGCTGAGGCAGGTGGATCATGAGGTCAGGAGATTGAGACCATCCTGGCTAACATGATGAAACCCTGTCTCTACTAAAAAATACAAAAAAATTAGCTGGGCATGGTGGTGGGCACTTGTAGTCCTAGCTACTCAGGAGGCTGAGGCAGGAGAATGCTGTGAACCCAGGAGGCAGAGCTTGCAGTGAGCCGAGATCACGCCACTGCACTCCAGCCTGGGCGACAGAGCGAGACTCTGTCTCAAAAAAAAAAAAAAAAAAAAGAAAAGAAAAGGAAGAAAGAAAAAAAAAACTACCAATGAAAGTCGTCAAAGAACCAAGAAAAAAAAAAAAAAAACATTTAAAAATTCATATGATACCAAAAAAGAGCCTGAATAGCCAAGGCAATCCTAAACAAAAGAACAAAGCTGCAGGCATCACACTATCTGACTTCAAACTATACTACAGGGCTACAGTAATCAAAACTGCATGGTGTCGACACAAAAACAGACACATAGACCAATGTAACAGAATAGAGAACCCAGAAACAAGGCCACACACCTACAACCATCTGATCTTCAACAAAACTGACAAAAATAAGCAATGGGAAATGGATTCCCTATTCCATAAATGGTTTCTGGGATAACTGGCTGCCATATGCAGAAGATTGAAGCTGGACCCCTTCCTTACACCATACACAATAATTAACTTAAGATGAGTCAAAGACTTAAATGTAAAACGCAAAATATAAACACTCTGGAAGACAACCTAGGCAATACCATTCTGGGCATAGGAATGGGCAAATATTTCATAACAAAGAAACCAAAAGCAATAGAAAATAAAACCCAAAATTGGCAAATGGAATCTAATTAAACAAAAGAGCTTCTGCACAGCAAAAGAAACTATCAACAGAGTAAACAGACAACCTACAGAATGGGGAAAAAATACTTGCAATCTATGCATCTGACAATGGTCTAATATACAGCATTGATAAAGAACTTAAACAAACCTACAAGAAAAAAAAGGAATACACATTCCAACATGAGATTTGGAAGGGGTAAATATCCAAACCATATTATTCCACCCCTGGACCCCCAAATGGAATGTCTTTCTCACATTGCAAAACACAATAATCTCTTCTCAATAGTCCCCCAAAGTCTTAACTCATTCCAATATCAAGTCCAAATTCCAAAATCTCATCTGAGACTCAAGGGAAATTTCTTCCACTTGGGTCTTATTTTAAAGTAAAAGTATGAAATTTGGGTACCTCTTAAAACATCCATATCTAACAATAGTAGGCCAGATTTCAACTGGAGAAAGAAGAGTTAAAATGGAGTGGAAGCTGCTTCTTTTTAGAGCATCATTGAATCTTCATTTTGCCATAGACCTTAGTTAGCTGATCTCAGTTGCTTCTATTATCTGGCTGACTTCTAAAGGTACTTACACGTATGACTTTTCTATACTGTTCCAAATCTAGGAGCAAAGCAGAATGTCCACATGAAAGAATCTAATCATGCGACACACCACCCTGCAGATAATATACTGCCAAGCTATGATTTTCCAGTGAAAGGTTGGTTAACCAGAAAGGTTGTGAGGTGGAAAGGGATTTGTCTCATTCTTCAGCGCTCCAGGGCAGAAATGAAAACAAGTGGTAGAAACCACCAGCAGGAAGAACCTAGTGCATCCTAAAAAGACCTTTCTTTTTTTTTTTTTTTATTGTTTTTATTTTATTTATTTATTTATTTATTTATTTTTATTATACTTTAAGTTCTAGGGTACATGTGCATAACGTGCAGGTTTGTTACATATGTATACTTGTGCCATGTTGGTGTGCTGCACCCATCAACTCGTCAGCACCCATCAATTCGTCATTTATATCAGGTATAACTCCCAATGCAATCCCTCCCCCCTCCCCCCTCCCCCCCCATGATAGGCCCCAGTGTGTGAGGTTCCCCTTCCCGAGTCCAAGTGATGTCATTGTTCAGTTCCCACCTATGAGTGAGAACATGTGGTGTTTGGTTTTCTGTTCTTGTGATAGTTTGCTAAGAATGATGGTTTCCAGCTGCATCCATGTCCCTACAAAGGACGCAAACTCATCCTTTTTTATGGTTGCATAATATTCCATGGTGTATATGTGCCACATTTTCTTAATCCAGTCTGTCACAGATGGACATTTGGGTTGATTCCAAGTCTTTGCTATTGTGAATAGTGCCGCAATAAACATACGTGTGCATGTGTCTTTATAGCAGCATGATTTATAATCCTTTGGGTATATACCCAGTAGTGGGATGGCTGGGTCATATGGTACATCTAGTTCCAGATCCTTGAGGAATCGCCATACTGTTTTCCATAATGGTTGAACTAGTTTACAATCCCACCAACACTGTAAAAGTGTTCCTATTTCTCCACATCCTCTCCAACACCTGTTGTTTCCTGACTTTTTAATGATTGCCATTCTAACTGGTGTGAGATGGTATCTCATTGTGGTTTTGATTTGCATTTCTCTGATGGCGAGTGATCATGAGCATTTTTTCATGTGTCTGTTGGCTGTATGAACGTCTTCTTTTGAGAAATGTCTGTTCATATCCTTTGCCCACTTTTTGATGGGGTTGTTTGTTTTTTTCTTGTAAATTGGTTTGAGTTCTTTGTAGATTCTGGATATTAGCCCTTCTTCGGATGAGTAGATTGCAAAAATTTTCTCCCATTCTGTAGGTTGCCTGTTCACTCTGATGGTAGTTTCTTTTGCTGTGCAGAAGCTCTTTAGTTTAATCATATGCCATTTGTCAATTTTGGCTTTTGTTGCCGTTGCTTTTGGTGTTTTAGACATGAAGTCCTTACCCATGCCTATGTCCTGAATGGTATTACCTAGGTTTTCTTCTAGGGTTTTTACGGTATTAGGTCTAACATTTAAGTCTCTAATCCATCTTGAATTAATTTTCGTATACAGACTAAGGAAAGGATCCAGTTTCAGCTTTCTACTTATGGCTAGCCAATTTTCCCAGCACCATTTATTAAATAGGGAATCCTTTCCCCATTTCTTGTTTCTCTCAGATTTGTCAAAGATCAGATGGCTGTAGATGTGTGGTATTATTTCTGAGGACTCTGTTCTGTTCCATTGGTCTATAGCTCTGTTTTGGTACCAGTACCATGCTGTTTTGGTTACTGTAGCCTTGTAGTATAGTTTGAAGTCAGGTAGCGTGACGCCTCCAGCTTTGTCCTTTTGACTTAGGATTGTCTTGGCAATGCGGGCTCTTTTTTGGTTCCATATGAACTTTAAAGCCGTTTTTTCCAATTCTGTGAAGAAACTCATTGATAGCTTGATGGGGATGGCGTTGAATCTATAAATAACCTTGGGCAGTATGGCCATTTTCACGATATTGATTCTTCCTATCCATGAGCATGGTATATTCTTCCATTTGTTAGTGTCCTCTTTTATTTCACTGAGCAGTGGTTTGTAGTTCTCCTTGAAGAGGTCCTTGACATCCCTTGTAATTGGATTCCTAGGTATTTTATTGTCTTTGAAGCAATTGTGAATGGCAGTTCATTCATGATTTGGCTCTCTGTTTGTCTGTTACTGGTGTATAAGAATGCTTGTGATTTTTGCACATTGATTTTGTATCCTGAGACTTTGCTGAAGTTGCTTATCAGCTTAAGGAGATTTTGGGCTGAGACAATGGGGTTTTCTAAATATACAATCATGTCATCTGCAAACGGGGACAATTTGACTTCTTCTTTTCCTAACTGGATACCCTCGATTTCTTTCTCTTGCCTGATTGCCCTAGCCAGAACTTCCAACACTATGTTGAATAGGAGTGGTGAGAGAGGGCATCCCTGTCTTGTGCCAGTTTTCAAAGGGAATTTTTCCAGTTTTTGCCCATTCAGTATGATATTGGCTGTGGGTTTGTCATAAATAGCTCTTATTATTTTGAGGTACGTTCCATCAATACCGAATTTATTGAGCGTTTTTAGCATGAAGGGCTGCTGAATATTGTCAAAAGCCTTTTCTGCATCTATTGAGATAATCATGTGGTTCTTGTCTTTGGTTCTGTTTATATGCTGCATTACGTTTATTGATTTGCGAATGTTGAACCAGCCTTGCATCCCAGGGATGAAGCCCACTTGATCATGGTGGATAAGCTTTTTGATGTGCTGGCTGAATCCGGTTTGCCAGTATTTTATTGAGGATTTTTGCATCGATGTTCATCAGGGATATTGGTCTAAAATTTTCTTTTTTTGTTGTGTCTTTGCCAGGCTTTGGTATCAGGATGATATTGGCCTCATAAAATGAGTTAGGGAGGATTCCCTCTTTTTCAATTGATTGGAATAGTTTCAGAAGGAATGGTATCAGCTCCTCTTGTACCTCTGGTAGAATTCCGCTGTGAATCCATCTGGTCCTGGACTTTTTTTGGTTGGTAGGCTCTTAATTATTGCCTCAATTTCAGAGCCTGCTATTGGTCTATTCAGGGATTCAACTTCTTCCTGGTTTAGTCTTGGAAGAGTGTAAGTGTCCAGGAAATTATCCATTTCTTCTAGATTTTCTAGTTGATTTGCATAGAGGTGTTTATAGTATTCTCTGATGGTAGTTTGTATTTCTGTGGGGTCAGTGGTGATATCCCCTTTATCATTTTTTATTGCGTCTATTTGATTCTTCTCTCTTTTCTTCTTTATTAGTCTTGCTAGCGGTCTGTCAATTTTGTTGATTTTTTCAAAAAACCAGCTCCTGGATTCATTGATTTTTTGGAGGGTTTTTTGTGTCTCTATCTCCTTCAGTTCTGCTCTGATCTTAGTTATTTCTTGCCTTCTGCTAGCTTTTGAATGTGTTTGCTCTTGCCTCTCTAGTTCTTTTAATTGTGATGTTAGAGTGTCAATTTTAGATCTTTCCTGCTTTCCCTTGTGGACATATAGTGCTATAAATTTCCCTCTACACACTGCTTTAAATGTGTCCCAGAGATTCTGGTATGTTGTATCTTTGTTCTCATTGGTTTCAAAGAACATCTTTATTTCTGCCTTCATTTCGTTATGTACCCAGTAGTCATTCAGGAGCAGGTTGTTCGGTTTCCATGTAGTTGAGCGGTTTTGATTGAGTTTCTTAGTCCTGAGTTCTAGTTTGATTGCACTGTGGTCTGAGAGACAGTTTGTTATAATTTCTGTTCTTTTACATTTGCTGAGGAGTGCTTTACTTCCAATTATGTGGTCAATTTTGGAATAAGTGCGATGTGGTGCTGAGAAGAATGTATATTCTGTTGATTTGGGGTGGAGAGTTCTATAGATGTCTATTAGGTCCACTTGGTGCAGAGATGAGTTCAATTCCTGGATATCCTTGTTAACTTTCTGTCTTGTTGATCTGTCTAATGTTGACAGTGGAGTGTTGAAGTCTCCCATTATTATTGTATGGGAGTCTAAGTCTCTTTGTAAGTCTCTAAGGACTTGCTTTATGAATTTGGGTGCTCCTGTATTGGGTGCATATATATTTAGGATAGTTAGCTCTTCCTGTTGAATTGATCCCTTTACCATTATGTAATGGCCTTCTTTGTCTCTTTTGATCTTTGATGGTTTAAAGTCTGTTTTATCAGAGACTAGGATTGCAAACCCTACTTTTTTTGTTCTCCATTTGCTTGGTAGATCTTCCTCCATCCCTTTATTTTGAGCCTATGTATGTCTCTGCATGTGAGATGGGTCTCCTGAATACAGCAGACTGATGGGTCTTGACTCTTTATCCAGTTTGCCAGTCTGTGTCTTTTAATTGGAGCATTTAGTCCATTTACATTTAAGGTTAATATTGTTATGTGTGAACTTGATCCAGCCATTATGATATTAACTGGTTATTTTGCTCGTTAGTTGATGCAGTTTCTTCCTAGCCTCGATGGTCTTTACATTTTGGCATGTTTTTGCAATGGCTGGTACCGGTTGTTCCTTTCCATGTTTAGGGCTTCCTTCAGGGTCTCTTGTAAGGCAGGCCTGGTGGTGACAAAATCTCTAAGCATTTGCTTATCTGTAAAGGATTTTATTTCTCCTTCACTGATGAAACTTAGTTTGGCTGGATATGAAATTCTGGGTTTAAAATTCTTTTCTTTAAGAACGTTGAATACTGGCCCCCACTCTCTTCTGGCTTGTAGAGTTTCTGCCGAGAGATCTGCTGTTAGTCTGATGGGCTTCCCTTTGTGGGTAACCCGACCTTTCTCTCTGGCTGCCCGTTAAGATTTTTTCCTTCATTTCAACTTTGGTGAATCTGGCAATTATGTGCCTTTGAGTTGCTCTTCTCGAGGAGTATCTTTGTGGCGTTCTCTGTATTTCCTGAATTTGAATGTTGGCCTGCCCTACTAGGTTGGGGAAGTTCTCCTGGATGATATCGTGAAGAGTGTTTTCCAACTTGGTTCCATTTTCCCCCTCATTTTCAGGCACCCCAATCAGACGTAGATTTGGTCTTTTTACATAATCCCATACTTCTTGCAGGCTTTGTTCATTTCTTTTTCTTCTTTTTTCTTTTGGTTTCTCTTCTTGCTTCATTTCATTCATTTGATCCTCAATCGCTGATACTTTCTTCCAGTTGATCGAGTCGGTTACTGAAGCTTGTGGATTTGTCACATATTTCTCGTGTCATGGTTTTCATCTCTGTCATTTCATTTATGACCTTCTCTGCATTAACTATTCTAGCTGTCAACTCTTCCACTCTTTTTTCAAGATTTTTAGTTTCTTTGCGCTGGGTACGTAATTCCTCCTTTAGCTCTGAGAAGTTTGATGGACTGAAGCCTTCTTCTCTCATTTCGTCAAAGTCATTCTCTGACCAGCTTTGATCCATTGCTGGCGATGAGCTGCGCTCCTTTGCAGGGGGAGATGCGCTCTTATTTCTTGAATTTCCAGCTTTTCTGCCCTGCTTCTTCCCCCTCTTTGTGGTTTTATCTGCCTCTGGTCTTTGATGATGGTGACGTACTGATGGGATTTTGGTATAGGTGTCCTTCCTGTTTGATAGTTTTCCTTCTAATAGTCAGGACCCTCAGCTGTAGGTCTGTTGGAGATTGCTTGAGGTCCACTCCAAGCCCTGTTTGCCTGGGAATTAGCAGCAGAGGTTGCAGAAGATAGAATATTGCTGAACAGCGAGTGTACCTGTCTGATTCTTCCTTTGGAAGCTTCCTCTCAGGGGTGTACTCCACCCTGTGAGGTGTGGGGTGTCAGACTGCCCCTAGTGGGGGATGTCTCCCAGTTAGGCTACTCAGGGGTCAGGGACCCACTTGAGCAGGCAGTCTGTCCCTTCTCAGATCTCAACCTCCGTGTTGGGAGATCCACTGCTCTCTTCAAAGCTGTGAGACAGAGTCGTTTGCATCTGCAAAGGTTTCTGCTGTTTGTGTTGTTGTTGTTGTTTACTGTGCCCTGTCCCCAGAGGTGGAGTCTACAGAGACAGGCAGGTTTCCTTGAGCTGCTGTGAGCTCCACCCTCTTCGAGCTTCCCAGCAGCTTTGTTTACCTACTTAAGCCTCAGCAATGGCAGGCGCCCCTCCCCCAGCCTCGCTGCTGCCTTGTGGTTAGATCGCAGACTGCTGTGTTAGCAATGAGGGAGGCTCCGTGGGCATGGGACCCTCCCAGCCAGGTGTGGGATATATTCTCCTGGTGTGCCCGTTTGATTAAAGCGCAGTATTGGGGTGGGAGTTACCCGATTTTCCAGGTGTTGTGTGTCTCAATTCCCCTGGCTAGGAAAAGGGATTCCCTTCCCCCTTGCGCTTCCCAGGTGAGGCGATGCCTCGCCCTGCTTCAGCTCTCGCTGATCGGGCTGCAGCAACTGACCAGCACCGATTGTCTGGCACTCCCTAGTGAGATGACCCCAGTACCTCAGTTGAAAATGCAGAAATCACCGGTCTTCTGTGTCGCTCACGCTGGGAGTTGGAGACTGGAGCTGTTCCTATTCGGCCATCTTGCTCTGCCACCCTTTTCCAAAAGACCTTTCTAATAATGATATCCAACAGGAGTATTACGCTGCCTTATCAGGTAGTGAGGCTCCTGGCATTGGAAACATTCAAGTAGAGACTGTGTGATCATCTGTTGAAATAGCTGAAGAAGAGATATCTATGATAAGAGTTAGAGGAGGTGATAGTTTTAACGACCATTTTAATGATAAAATTCTTGGGTTCTGATTCCATCACTGAAAGACTGGAAGTTAATGTATGGTGTGGTGGTGTGTGTGTGTACACATGTACGTACATGTTCATGTGTTGGTTGTATTGGCTCCCTTAATCCTCAAGGCAACAATCTGGATTGGGTAACATTATTTAGCCTTTTTAACAGGAAATGGAACTTCTCAGAGAGGCCAAACCTTGTGTCCACCTCAGCTAGTCAGTCTGAATTCAAACTTCTATTTCTTCAGGTTCAAAGTACCCCCTCTTCCTAATATATTACACTGCCGCCCGCAAAGATGCATCCTTCTGATAGAATTATTTTTCTCCATTCGCATTCCTCTGAGAAAGAAGGATACATAAATCCACCAGCTGCTAGCAAGGCTCAGGTTGTACACTCAGCATCTATTCCGCCATACTAGCCACCTTGATGATTTAGAAACTCTAGCCTGTGCACTGGGGTAGAACTAGGTATACATGCACCAGCAGGAGTGTTGATTAAAAATGAATAATCTCAGCCAGGTGCGGTGGCTCCTGGCACCTGTAATCCCAGCACTTTGGGAGGCCAAGGTGGGTGGATCGTCTGAAGTTGGGAGTTCAAGACCAGCCTGACCAATATGGAGAAACCCCGTCTCTACTAAAAATACAAAATTAGGCGGGCATGGTGGCGCATGCCTATAATCCCAGCTACTTGGGAAGCTGAAGCAGGAGAATCACTTGCACCCATGAGGCGGAGGTTGCAGTGAGCTGAGATCGCGTCATTGCACTCCAGCCTGGGCAACGAGTGAAACTCTGTCTCAAAAATAAAAAAATTAAAATTAAAAAAAAGAATAATCTCAGGCCCCATACCTGGAGGCTTGGATTCAAAAGATCTCTGGACTGGAGCCTAAGAATATGTATCTTTGACAGGCTTCTCAGGTTTTTCTGATGTTCAAAAAGAATAGAAACTTTTGCCCATGATCAGCTTGGAATTTAATACAATGGCCCTTAGCAATTTTTTCATTCATTCATGAATTCCTTATTTTGTTTACTTATACTCAGAGAGACGAATATGAAGCAACTAGTATATGCCAGAATCTGTTCTGGGCACCAAAAAGTTCATCAATGAATGAAATTCACTAAATAAAACCCTTGGCCACATGAAGCTTCCATTCTATTGGGTGTGGGTATATTTACATGCAATTAAATTTTATATTTTGAAGTAGGAAAAATAATTTAGATATTTTATTTCAAAACTGAAGGACTGAGGGGAAATTTTGGAAGTGTTTAATAAATAATGATCACTACAGGCTGGGATAAGGACGGAAAGGAAAATGGCTGTTAATAGGTATGGGGTTTCTTTTTGAGATGATAAAAATGTTCTGGAATGAGATAGTGGCAATGGTTGCATAACTTAGTGAGTACACGAAAAACCACTCAGTTGTCTACTTTAAAAAGGTGAATTTTAAGTATGTGAATTACATCGATTAAAAAAACAAATTACGTATAAATTAGTGAATAAAGATGGAGAGAAACTACTAAGAAATCACTCAGGCATTGCTGTTGGGAATGTAAATGAGGCAGCCACTCTGAAACCTCATTTGGTGGTTCTTTTCAAAGCTAGACATGAACTTACCATGTGAACCAACAACTCCACCCCTTGGGTGTGTATCTGAAAGAAATGAAGGCTCATTCAGGAACTTGGACACAAATATTCATAGCAGCTTTATTCATAATAGCCTCAAGGTGGAAACGTCTCACTTGTCCTCTAAAGGATAAATTGTTAAACAGACTCTGGTATGTTCACACTACAGAATCCAAATAGTTAATACAAAGGAATGAACTACTGGTAGAAAGGAACTAGTGATGAGAACAAGTGGTAGAAGCCACAAGCAAGAAGAACTTACTGCATCTTAAGAACTTTCTAATAATGGACTCTAACAGGAGAATTGGGCTGCTTAATGCACTCAGCAACTTAGACGGACCTCAAGGAAATTATGCTAAGTCTTAAAAAGTATGTCAAAAGAAATGATTCCATTCATGCAACATTCATGAAATAATCTAATTATAGGGCTGGTTAGGGATGGGGTGAGAGGACACATGTGGCTATAGAGGGATAACATGAGGGAGTCTTACAATGATGCAGTTGGGTAACTTGATGTGGTGGTGATTACACAAGGGTAGAGATGTGACATGGTTGCAGAGAATAACACATGCACCCCCCTTTCCCATGAGTGCATATATAACTGGTGAAATCTGAATAAAGCCTGTGGAGGTCTGTGGATTGTACCCATGTGAACTTCTTGGTTTTGGTGTTGTACTGTAGTTGTAAAAAATGTTAACATTGTGAGAGAGTGGAGAATGGTGCCTAGGAATTACCTGTAAATTTCTTTTCAAGTTTCTGTGAATTTATAATTATGTAAAAATAAAAAGGTAAAAGAAAGTGCCTAATGATCACCTTTTCTTCATTCAGTTGAAAAAAATTAAGCACCAAATCAGTGTGTCTAGGATTTTACTATTCATATAAAATAAACAGAAAGTTTTATATATGAACTTCCATGTATATGAATAAACTACCTCTGAAAGGGTACACAAGAAACTAATACCATTTGTTTAACTCTAGGAACAGAAACTGAGTAACTGGGGCAATAGAGGTGAACATTGAATTTTTATTATACTTTCTTTGGTGTCTTAAATTTAGAGCCACATGAACAGACCTACTGATAAATAAATGCATAAATATTAAAAATAATTTAATCATGGGACTTCCACTTCTGATAAGGTGGCAGACTGGCTAAGAACCTCAAAACCTGAAGAATTGCTTGGTGGTGAGTTCCCTAGGGTTCATACATCCAAGACTATGAATTGGAGAAATCATAAACCCAGAAATGCCAATTGACACAGATAAAGTTGCAAGAAAAGACTATGGTCTGTAGCCAAAGGACCAAAAAGGGGACAGCTCGGTAAGACAAAAACTTGTAGGCAATAACCGCTGTACTCTAGCTATAAACCACAGAAAAAAATTGTCGCTTCATTCCCATTTCCATCAGCAAATGGAGGTGAGAGCCTAAATTTCCACCCTCCTCAGGTTGTAATGAGGTACACAAACTCCTCTGCTAAAATGGTGTCAGTGGACACCATATGGGTAGCCTGGACTTCCCTTCCCACTCAGTGATATTAGGTACCCATCCACTTCCTAACAGGGAGAACATCTGTAGAGGCTTAATGGAGTGTCAGAACTTTTACCTTTGCTCAGCAGTAATGTGGCCACACTCTGTGATGTCAGTGGAGGCCACATAGGGAGCAGAAACATGGCTTACTTCCCCTTCCCAGGCAGGGTGGTTATAGTAGATACCTAGTAGGGATCCTGAACTCCCATCCATGCTCAGGAGTAACAAGGAGCTCTTTCCCCACTGGGTATCAGTGAAGGCCAAATGGAAAACCTGAAATTCCACCCCTATGTGGCAGTAACGAGGCAGTGTCCCCCTGTTCCCTATTGAAGCAGTGTCTGAGGAGATCTTCTAAAGCACAAGATTTAAATAAGATCCAGAGTTTTAACATAATATTGAAAATGACCAGATATTAATAACATATCACTTGTTATACCAAGTAATGTGTATATAATGTAATAACTAGAGCAACCACATAAAAACTTATATACATGAAAATAGTAGATAAATTAAAGTGGCATTATTTTAAAGGTGCAAGCAACTCAAAGAAGAGGTAGAAAAGAGAAAATGAAGAAACTAAAAACAGAGAAAACAAACAGAAAACAAAATGTAAATGACAGACTTAAGCCCTAGCATATCAGTAATTACATTAAATGTAAATGGTCTAAACAGACTTACTAAAACACAAATTGCTACAATGGATTTTTAAAAAGACCAATTATGTAATGTCTGTAAGAAATTCACTTCAATACATGGGTAGATTGAAAGTAAAATGATGAAAAAAGATATACCATGCAAAAAATAATCAACAGAAAGCAGGAGTGACTGTATTAATATCAGATAAAAATATTCAGGCTGATGAAAATTACCAGTGAAAGCAAGGGCCACTACATAATAGTAAAAGGGTCAATCCAGCAGGAACACAGCAATCCTAAATGTGTATGCGCAAAACAAAAGAGCTTAAAATATGTGAAGCAAAGTTGATAGAACTGAAAAGAGAAATAGACAACTCTATAATTAATATTGGAAACATCCACACCCTTCTATCAATAATTTATCAAACAACTAGACAGAAAATCAGCAAGGATATAGGAAAATTCAACAATATTATCAACAGACAAGATCTCATTGACATTTATAGAACAGCACACCCAACACAAGCAAATACACATTCTTTTCAATTGTCCATGGATATACCAAGATAGACCAAATCCTGAGATTTAAGATAAACCTCAGAAAATCTAAAACATTTAAATCAAGCAGAGTGTGTTGTCTTCCCACAACAGAATGCAACTAGAAATCAATAACAGAAAGATAACAGAAAAATCTCCAAACACCTGGAAGCTGAACACTACATTCCTAAATGATCTGTGGGCCAAAAAAGCAAGTCTCACGGGAAATTTAAAAATACATTTCACTGAAAGAAAAAAAAAATACAACATATCAAAATCTGTGAGACACAACTAAAACGATGTTAAGAGGGAAATTTATGGCATCTATATAATTAGAATAGTTTCAAATCAATAATTTATTTCCTCAAGAAACTAGGAAAAGTAAAAGAGCAAAATAAACCAAAGCAAGTAGAAGAAGGGAAATAATGTACAAGCAGAAATCAATGGAATTAAAAACAGGAAAACAATAACAAAATCAATGAAACAAACAGCTTGTTCTTTGAAAAGATCAATGTAATAGATAAAACTCTAGCAAGACTGACAAAGAAAAAGGAAGACAACAACTTCATATATTAGAAATAAAATAGGATAGATCGTTACAGACCCTGCAGTCATCTAAAGAATAATTTAGATGACTCTACACAAACAACTGTACACAAATAAATTTCATAAGTGAAATGAACCAATTTCACAAAATACATAACCACCAAATATGAAGTAGTTATTCAAAGAGCCCTGAACGTATTAAGGAAATTAAATTAGTAAATTAAAACCCCCAAAAAAGTAATCTTCAGGCACTGATGGTTTTGCTGGAGAATTCTACTAAATGATTAAAGAACATCGACTCTACACAACCTCTTCCAGAAAATAGAAGAGAAGGGGACATTTTCAATTCATTTTATGAAGCCAACATTAGCATCCTACTAAACTTGGACAAAGATGGTAACACATAAACAAACATTACAGAGGAATAGTCCTCATGAAAATAGATTAAAAATTATTAACAAAATATTAGTAAATAGAAATCAGTAATATATATGCAAATATTTTATTAGTAATTCTTCTTATGCCAGGGAAGGAAGACTAGTTCAAATTTTGAAAATCAATGTAACTCATCATATTAATAAGCTAAAGAAGAAAAATATCACATTGTTATATCAATTAATGTGGAAAAATCATTTGATTAAATTCAATACCCATTTATTATAAGAACTCTCATGAAAATAAGAATGAGGGGAACTTTCTTAATTTGATAGATATCATTTATACAAAAATATTTAAAATAAATGGTCTCTATCAAATTAAGGAAGCTAACATCATACTTTGTGGTGAATGCATGAATGCTTTTCTTTTTAGATCAAGAATGACATAAGGATGTTCACTCTCAACATTGCTATTTACCATTGTGCTAGAAGTTCTAGCCAGGGCAATAAGGCAAGAAAAGGAAATAAAAGACGTATAGATCAGAAGGGAAAAATAAGGTTATCCCTATTTGTAAATGAAATAATTGTCTACACAGAAAACCTCAAGGAACCCATACAAATTTTTTAAAGTGAGTTTAGCAAGGTTTCAGGATGCAAAATCAACATACCCAAATCAATTGTATTTGTATATAAAAGCAACAAACACATGACAACAAAAGCTAAACATAAAATACCACTTAGAGTTGCTCTAAAACACTGACTACTTTGGTATAAATCTGACAAAAACATGCACAGAATTTATATGCTGAAAACTATCAGATGCTAATCCAAATAAATGGAGAGATGCCTATAAAGGAGAAAGGAGATCCAAATAAATGGAGAGATGCCTATGGACTGGGAGATTTAGTGCCACAAAATTTTGAATTCTCCTGAAATTGATATATAGGTTTAGTGCAATTCTTATTAAAATCCCCATAAAATATTTTGAATATATAGAAAGAATTTTCCAAAGTTTATTTGGAAACACAAAAGAATAGCACAATTCTGAAAAGTAAGAGCAAAATAAAAGGAATTACTCTATCCAGTTGCAAGATTAATTATATAAAACTATAATAAACAAGACATTGGGATATTGGCAAAGGGCTAGAAATATAATTCAATGGAACAGAACAAAGAACCTAAAATAGGCCGGGCGCGGTGGCTCATGCCTGTAATCCCAGCACTTTGAGAGGTCAAGGCGGGCGGATCACGAGGTCAGGAGATCGGGACCATCCTGGCTAACACGGTGAAACCCCATCTCTACTAAAATTAAAAAAAAAAAAGAAAAAAGAAAAAAATTAGCCGGGCGTCGTAGTGGGCATATGTAGTCCCAGCTACTCCGGAGGCTGAGTCAGGAGAATGGCCTGAACCGGGAGGCGGAGCTTGCAGGGAGCGGAGATCAGGCCACTGCACTCCAGCCTGGGTGACAGAGCGAGACTCCATCTCATAAAAAGAAACAAACAAACAAACAAACAAAAGGAATATGGACAAAAGGCAAGAATAGACATCTCACTGAAGATATGCAAGATGGCACAAAAGCAAATGAAAAGATGTTTGACATCACTGGGACTTAAGAAATGCAAATTAAAATCACAATGAGCTACATCACTACACACCTGTTGTAACACTAAGATTAAAAAATAGTAACAACTAGCAGATCATGGGGAAGCTGTGGATAAACTGGATCACGTATACATTGCTGGTGGGAATGTGAAATTATCTAGCCGCTTTGGTAGATAGCTTTTTTTAAAAAAACTAAACACACACTTACCATATGACCCAGGAATTGTACTTCTGGCCATTTTCTGAAAGAACTAAAAATGTATGTCCACACAAAACCTGTACATGACTGTTTGTAGCGGCTATATTTGTAATAGCCAAAAACTGGAGACACATAAAATGCCCTGTATACAGGAATGGTTAAATAAACTGCTACACCTATGCTATAGAATACTGTTGATATGGTTCGGATCTGTGCCCCCGCCCAAATCTCATGTCAAATTGTAATCACCAATATTGGAGTTGGGGCCTGGTAGGAGGTGATGAGGGAGGTTTCTGATGGGTTAGCACCATTCCTTAGTGCTATCTCATGACAGAATTCTCACCAGATCCAGTTGTTTAAAAGTGTGTGGCACCTCCCGGCTCTCTTTTCCTCCTGTTCCAGCCATGTTAGACATGCCTGCTTCCCCTTCTCCTTTGCCCATGATTGCAAGTTTCCTGAGGCCTCCCAGAACTAAGGAACAGCATCATGCTTCCTGTACAACCTGCAGAACCATGAGCCAATTGAACCTGTTTTCCTTATAAATTACCGAGTTTCAGATATTACTTTATAGCAATGTGAGAACAGACTAATACAACTACACAGCAATAAAAACGAGTGAATTATTGATAGACTCGATAATTTAGGGGGATCTCAAAGGCATTATGCTGTGTGAGTAAAGCCAACCTCAAAAGATCACATACTGTGTGATTCCACTGTATAACATCCTTGAAATGACAACATTTCAAGTTGGAAAACAGATTAACAGATTAGAGCCCCCAGCATTAGGGCGATTGCAGAAGTGGAGGTGGAGGTGGCGGGGATGGTGGGGGATATGACTCTAAAGCAGTGGTAGGAGATAGGCCTTTGTGGTGATGGAATTATTCTCTATGTTGACTGTGGTGGTTGCAGGAATATATACTGATGATAAAATAACATAAACCTACACACACAGATTGTACCAATGTCAAGTTGCTAGCTTTGAAATGGTATAAGTATGGAAGACGTAACTGAAAGCAGCCAAATTGTCCCATAGAAGTGATGTTTATGGTTTCTTTTGAATTAATGTAGAAACTGACCCTCCCGGTCTTAAAATCACATTTGTCTTATCTGATTCCACTCTCAAGAAACCAACCATTAGGCACCCCAAATAGTACTAAGGAACTGAAACTCACCAGATCACCACATCTAGACAATGAGACATCAGACCCCTCACTCATCATGGTTGCCTAACCAACCACCTGCCTCCTGTTGATCAACCCCTCTTCCTTACCCCTCTCTAATTCTCATTTTCCCACCAATAATTACATTTCTTCTCTGCTATATAAACCCCTAATTTTAGTTGCTTGAAGAAACAGATTTGAGACTGATCTCCCATCTCCTCAGCTGCATCACCTGAATAAAGTCTTCTTCCCTGGCAATACTCGTTGTCTCAGTGATTGGCTTTCTGTGCAGTGAGCAGCAGGACCTGGACCAAACCCTTGGTATTTCAGCAACATAGCCATTGGGGGAAATGGGTAAATGGTACACAGGGACTTTCTATATGACTTTGGCAACTTCCTGTGAATTTGTCATTTATTTTTAAGTAAAAAAAATCCAACCAACAGAATGTTAGGTAGTAGAGATATTTGTGATGTATAACTCAGCATTTTTATTCAGTATCTACTATGTGCCCTTGGTTCTTAAGGAGCTCTGACAGGGTGACACACCTAAGCTGATTGATGCAGGGATGGAGGATGCATTCAAACCACAACTGCTTTGAAGACCAGAAAGATTCTCATGGTGGGCACCATTTATGCCAGACTTGGAAGGATTTCCCAAGCAAACCTGGTTGGGTTTTAGGAGAAATGGGGATCAACATGTAAGAAAGGGCTGGATGCAGTGGCTCACACCTGTAATACCAGCACTTTGGGAGGCCAAGGCAGGTGGATCACCTGAGATCAGGAGTTTGAAACCAGCCTGGCCAACATGGTGAAACTCTGTCTCTAGTAAAAGTTAGTCGGTTGTGGTGGCTGGCTCCTGTAGTCCCAGCTGCTCAGGAGGCTGAGACAGGAGAATTGCTTGAACCCAGGAGGCCGAGGTTGTGGTGAGTCAAGATCACACCACTGCACTCCAACCTGGGCAACGGAGTAAGACTCTGTCTCAAAACAAACAAACAAACAAACAATGCATTCCAACACATGTCCATGTCCTGGAGTAGAAGATGAGTTTGGAGAGAAAAACAGGCCAGAGTGGGAAAGGATGAAAAGGTCTGGGCCATCACTCAGTCTTGGCTGTTCCCATTCCTATCCTTACATTCCAGGCTGCTTTTCTTTCTTTCTTTTTTTTTTTTTTTTTTTTTTTTTTTTGAGACGGAGTCTTGCTCTGTTGCCTGCGGCTGGAGTGCAGAGGCATGATCTGGGCTCACTGCAACCTCTGCCTCCCAGGTTCAAGCAATTCTCCTGCCTCAACTTCCCAAGTAGCTGGGACTACAGGTGTGTGGCACTGCGCCCGCCTAATTTTTTTTTTCTTTCTTTTTTTTTTTTTTTTTTTTTGAGGCAGAGTCTTGCTCTGTTGCTAGGCTGGAGTGCAGTGGTGTGATCTTGGCTCACTGCAATCTCTGCCTCCCGAGTTCAAGCTATTCTCCTGCCTCAGCCTCCCTAGTAGCTGGGACTACAGGCACACGCCACCAGGTCTGGCTAATTTTTGTTTTTTGTTTTTGTATTTTTAGTAGAGATGGGGTTTCACCATGTTGGTCAGGATGGTCTCGATGTCTTGACCTTGTGATCTGCCCGCCTCGGCCTCCCAAAGTGCTGGGATTACAGGCATGAGCCACCGTGCTCGGCCCCTGGCTGCTTTTGAACAGATCACTTGTAATTCTTTGAACAAGCCAATCTTTTTTAGGCTTCCAGGCCATTGCATATACTGTGTGGCTTACCTGATTAGCTTCCACTTAATCCTCAGGTTGCAACACAAATAGCACATCCTCTAGGAAGCCTTCTCTGACTTCTCCTTTCCCCTGTGTGGGTTAATTGCCCTTGTTATGTGTTGCACCTGGCATCTCCTGCTTCATAGCATCTTTTCACTGCAGTTATGGAAGACCTGATAGAAAGTTAGATTGTGGGAATGGAGGAGAAGCATGGAAGAAGAGAGGAAGAACTCTAAAGTCTTGGTATAAAAGACAGAATCTTGCTTGTGTATAAATTTTATGTCCACATTTGCTTGTAAATGCATAAAATATCCCTGGAAGGATACCCAAAAATTCAAATCACACTTGTTTAATTCCAGGAATAGATTACACACCAAAAAATGAGTCCGGACTGGAGACAAGATGGTTGTGAAAGGAGTCAGGGCTGGGCTGGTGGTTTGGTTTGGGTTCCTCTAGCATACACCCTGAGACCAGGACTTGGATGTAGGTAGTTTATCTACAAGGTGATCCCAGGGAGCCCAAATTAGGGAATGGTGAAGGTGAGACAGGGAAGGAAGGAAATCTAATAAGAGTTGCCATTCATGAGCAAGTCACTGCTGCAAGCACTTGGGGTTCAATCCTGCTGGTGTCTCTCTGAAGAACTACCTTAGCATCACACCACTGGGGCTTGAGAAGGCTGGGCCACTGTCTAATGACTCCCTTCAACCACTCCTGTCGTTTACACCTCCTGTTTGTGCTATAGCAAGTCCCGTGGTGGACGGTGCAGGAGAAGGCTAGGCATAAGCCTAATATGGCATAAAGCATAAGCCTAAATGCTTATGGCTAGATTGACACTACCAGAGGGGAGGGGAGTCTTTACGTCTTCTACTGGAGACTGAGGTGGGCAGTTGTTGGCCTGCTTAACAGCTGGGGACCCCAGGAGGCAGATGGCACACAAGGAGGGGCATAGATAGCACCTCCTCTGGGTGGGGTCCATAAACCCACTGCAGCTCACACTGGCATGGGATCTGTGCACTTCTGTTGGTGATGCTAGATGCACAGTCATCAGAACCCATCTTCTGATAACAAAGAGAGCTGTGGCAGCACAGTCTTCCTGGAGACGAGCATGAGCATCATTTTGAGGCAGATAAAGGAGGGATTACCACCTCCCCTTTTCAAGATGAAGAGTTAAAGCTCAGAGAGCTTATGTCACCTGCCTTTGAACACCCAGGTCCTGCTAAAGCAAGACACTTAAAAATCTCCCAGGTTTTTTAAAAAATCATGTCTTAGAGACCAGGACCCAGAAAACATTTGCTAAGTACACATATTAATGAACCAGTACTTCCTTGTCTCCATGCACAGATGTGAATGGGAACTTTAGGATGTTCTTCTTGCTAATCCCTAGCCAGAGTTTCATGGGCAATGACTAGAATTTGTGTGCTAGCCAGCCACTTCCTAGCCTTGACATTTTTCAGCATCAGGCAGAAAGATACTAACTGGGTGATAGTTTCTTCAGATACATGAAAGTCTCTAAGCAGAAAGAATCAAAGATGCCTCCTTTTTGCATAGTGGGAGCTCCATGGCACCAACTCAAGGCTTGGCAAGCATTAAGTGTTGCTAATGCAGTCTGATGGGCCAATGGGCGATAGCAGCTGAGATACCTGGATGCTGTGAATTTCAGAGGGGTTTCTGTGTGCCTGTTCAGTGGGCTGAGTGAACTCAGTAAGGATGTAATGGTCACAATTTGGACTCTTGTTTTGTATTGTCCTTCTCCTGCAGTTCCTGCTGGCTCACGATTGTGTTTATACTCTGTCACCTCATCCTCCTGGCTGTAGCTGATTAGAGCAGTGGTGAATCAGGAGATTTAATCCTTGACTGGGATGATTGAATGAGGGTCCCTCTGGAGACTATGAAGTAATATATACAGAAACTGTAATCAAGTGGTGGTGCTTGGACTGGAAGGCCATATGGAGTCAATTCAGACCTGGGGACTTTGCAATTCAAAGGGAAGTCATGGGTTTCAGTAGGAATTCTTTCTATCATAAGTGACAGAAAATTAAAAACAAATTAGCTTATACACAAAAAAGGGGATTTACTGGCTGAGGCAACTGTAAAATCCAGGCTAATGTAAGCATCAGGTGTCACTTGATACAGGGACTCAAATGATGTCACACAATCTATTTCCCTGTCCTACTCCACGTGCTGGGTTTATTCTCAAACAGGATTTGTCTTGGTCATTGGAAGATGACCCCAGCAGCCCCCAGACCTACCTCCCCTATCTTAAAATCTCCATAGTAAAGAGAGGCAATCTGTTTCCAAAATACCCCCAGCAAAAGCATCTTATTAACTCTGATAAGATCAGTGGGACTTTAACCAAATCACATGAACTGACAAAAGGGAAGGAGAGGATCCCCAAACATCTGGAAGAAGAATGAATGTGTGGTGAGTAGTCCACCTCGCCATTACTAAGTGGAGGATGGTTTTATGCAGAGAAGGAAATGGAGCTGGTACCCAGGGCAAAACAGAAATGAGAAAACCGTGGTCATATAGGGAGGCTAGAGAAGGAGGGAGGGGAGGGAGGAAAGGAGTGATAAAGAAACTCCCATAGCATCTCCCTTTCTTAGTTTTATACCGTCTTAGTCTGTTTGAACTGCTGTAATGAAATCCCATAGACTGGTTGGCTTACAAACAACAGAAATGTATTTCTCACAGTCGTGGAGGCTGAGAAGTCCAAGATCAAAGCACTGACAGATTTGTCTGGTGATGGCCTGCTTCCCGGTTCACATTTGGCTGTTTTTGTTGTTGGTGTTGTTGTTGTTGTGTCCTCACATGGGGGACAAAGCAAGGATGGGTGGGAGTTGCTGGATTCTCTTCTATAAGGGCACTGCTCCCCTTCATGAGGGTTCCATTTTCATGACTGCATTTAATCCTAATTACATCCCAAAGGCCCCACCTCCTAATATTAGATTGGTTCAAATGTAATTGGAATTTTTGCCATTAAAAGTAATGGCCATTTAATTTGCCATTAAAGGTAATGGCAAAAATCACTATTACTTTTGCACCAACCTAATACCATCACATTAGAGGTTAGGCTTGAACACATGAACTTGATGGGGGGCCGGTGGGGGGAGAGGGGCAGTCACAAACATTCAGTCCACAGCATATTCCCATCCCCAGAGTCCCATATGGAATCACCTTTGTGTCCTTGTGAGAAACTCCCCCTTTATTTTCAAGATGGGTTCTGTTTCTTACCACCACCACACCAAAACTCAGGCTGAGAAGTGCTCAGTCACCCTGGCCACCAGCACAGATGGCTGGATTGACACTACCATGAGGCGAACCCCGTGTCTAGATGCACTTTAATAGATGAATCATGAGCATTAATTTCTCGAACTGCAATTGTCTCCCCAGTTACTAAGCACTGTTAGTCCTAATTAACCAGTTTGCAGGCAATTTTTCAACCTATCAAGTAGTGAAATAAAATAATGAACTCAGCTGAGGAGGAGTGGAAAGGCAGTGAGTTCACTGGGGAACTAGTGTTTTATTACCAATTCCACTCAGGGTTGAGCTGCAGAGAGTTTTTTCTTCTTTATTTTATTTTATTTTCCTTTTTTTTTTTTTTTTTTTTCTGCCACCTTTCTCCCAATCACACCTTCAAGTCAGGAGAATTCTGTCAGGATATTAAGATGAAAGATGCCTCTATGTTTCCCTTATAAACGAGCTCGATTTAATTCATGATTACACCCAGTTAATTTGGATGCCTTAATGATCCCGTTTGCAGGGAAAAGAAATCAGATGAATGTGCTATGCCCACCTCATTTGATAGCATCTCAAAGGAGTTTCTGTATTAGGAAGCAAAATATTAAAAACCTTATTGCTCTGTTTCCAGATGTGTGTTTGGACGCTGGCATTCTTTCATTTTGATGACTTGAGTCAACAGGAAGTCTGAAAGGAAATAAAGGGGCAAACCAGCTCGTTAAAATTCCAGAAGTCCTAAGTCCCTCATGATACGGCCTTGTCTGGCTTTCCAGTCTGCCCTTCTCCCGCTGCTCACCTGGACCACATACAGCAGGTGCTCAATAAATGCCTGTTGAAGGAAGGAGAGCTCCCCTCCGGAGCTCAGCACTCCTGCCGCGGCCCCACCTTGCTGGCCCCTTGGGGGTGCTGCTGCCTCTCAAACATTTGGCGCAGAGCCGAGCCAGTTGTCGCTCTCGGTTCTTGGGTTTTCTTGAGCAGAGCTGAGAGGCTGACATTTTCACAAAGAGCATGGCTGAAAATGTGTGAGAAACCGGGTAAATAAACAAGGACAATACATGAACCTATAAAATGTCCATATTTCCGTATGAACTCCAGAACTCTGGAGGTGGCTGAGAGATTTGCCAGACTCAACTTTTTCTGGCTTCTGGCCACTCTTGGCTCTGTCTGTGCCTCCTCCCTCCAGCTGCATGTGGCCAGGGCTACCTGTTTTCCCTGTCGAAGGAGCTATCTGCTGGGCACTTTCCCTACCTCTTAGGACTGTACCAGAAAAATCTTCCTCTTTCATGAACTCAAAGGCTTTGAATTTGCCAGTCACATGTCTGGCAGCTGGTGTCAGCTGTTGGCTTAGGCATCTTGGTTCTGCATGTGGCCTCTCACGTGGTCTAGTCTACTCTAGACCAGCTCCCTCATCAGTGGTCTCAGAGAGGAAGCCTCAGTGCACGAGTACTCATTACACTTCTGCTGGCATCGGGTTTGTACATGTACCATTGGCCAAAGCAAGTCACAATGCCAAGCCCAGAGTCAGTGAGGAGAGGCACACACAGGGTAACGGATGCATGATGCATGGGGGTCCTTACTGTAACAAACTACCTAGGACAGCATGGTAGTGGCCAGTCAAGTCACTCTCAGCGGGAGCCCTACCAAGTGGTTCAAGATACTGCAGTGAATGCTCTGGTAGGGTGACTGGTAGAAACATTTATGAGGTTGGTGCAAAAGTAATTGTGTTTTTTGCCATTAAAAATAATGCCATTAGGCCAGGCGCGGTGGCTCACACCTGTAATCCCAGCACTCTGGGAGGCTGAGGCAGGCGGATTACCTGAGGTCAGGAGTTCAAGACAAGCCTGGCCAACATGGTGAAACCCCGTCTCTATTAAAAATACAAAAATTAGCTAGGTGTGGTGGTGCGTGCCTGTAATCCCAGCTACTTGGGAGGCTGAGGCAGGAGAATTGCTTGAGCTTGGGAAATGGAGGTTGCAGTGAGCAGAGGTCATGCCACTGTACTCCAGCCTGGCCAACAGAGTGAGACTCTGTCTCAAAAAAATAAATAATAATAATAATAATGCCAGTGAAAGTATTTGTTTCTTGGATCTTTTTAGATTTTGTTGATCTTGTGGGATCTAAGAAAGAAAGAAAAATCCTTCGGTTACAGAGAGGCCTGCACACTATGTTCTGTGTATAGGACTTGTTCCCTGTAGCTCAAGGGGGATGGGAGTGAGAGGAACCCATCTGAGCCTCGACTCTGCTGCCCTGTGAGGGAAATTCTCGTAGGCCTCATCTGCTTCTGTGTAGGATATAGCTCCCTTCTCGACCTCGTCTCAGGGGTACTTCTTTTTAATAAAAACAAAAACAAAGCCATGTTGAACTAGGTCAGCATAGAATGTGTGTGAGCACATCTGTGTGCTGAGAAACTGGATCCACTATACCAATATCCTAAAGATGGGAGGAATTACAGTCAAGTAAGCTGGTATAAGACAAAGGTCCCTGAGATGTGACCACCCATCTTCTCTGGGAGCTTGTGTTGTTATTGTATATCTGTGACTAGTCACCTTAGTATGTGTTTGTGTGCATGTGTCTAAGTGCGTATGACAGCAAGAGAGAGAGAGAGAGAAAGGGAGGAGGGAAGAAGGGAGAAGAATATGGAATGTACATGAAGCAGATATTGCTAGTTCTCCCAGCACAGCCCTTCAGCCCACCCCAGACTGTAACCTGCACAGAGTGCCTCCCTGTAGCAGCCCCTGGTGCCCAGCGCATCTCTCCCTTAGCCATCATGCATATGCACCCTTAGGTTTTCACGCATATGTACCGTCAGACCAGAAGCACTAACAGGGTAAGCCCACAGGAGAGATCCTCCACCCTGAAACTGGTGCATAAATGCTGCAGCCTTCTTCTCCCTCCTTGGGACAATTCTCAAGCATGTCCCACACTGTCTCAGAGGATCCCAGCAGCAGTCAGCTTCAGCTGCCCACAGCAACAGCGCACTTATTAGCACATACTCTGTTGGTTTCTTCTCTTCCCTGACTCACTTCTCCACACCCTCATCAGGCTTCCTGGGATCATCTCCCAAATAAACTGCCTGCACTCAAGAACCTGACGCAGAGTCTGCTTCTGAGACACCAACTGGAGACAGCAGAGGTGGGTATAGTGAGACCGTCTGTGTGTTCATGAAACTATTTTATTCACAAATTGAGGATGATGTGTATGTGTGTGTATGTATGTATGTCTAAGAGAGGGAAAGAGCAGTAGAGGGTGGAGGGAAGAAGAGGAGGAGGAGGATGAGAAGGAAAGAGAGGAGGGGCAGGGAAGAGATGAAAGAGAAGAGAAGGTGAAAGCTGCTGACATCTTGAGCACCCATCTATGCTTCTTAGACCTCTGAAATGTCACCTCCTCCTGAAGGTCATTTTGATCCCCACATACACAGATCCCCACTCTCAACTCAGTAGGACTAACCCCTCCCCATATCCTGCCCAGACTATCAGGGCATTTGGATGGCAGCTGTTTTCAGATCCATATCTTTTTATTCTTTGGTCCTGAGTGCCTCATTTGACCCTGACATATAAACTGTGTCAATGAATAAACGAAAGGAAGATAGAATGGAGGAACAAATGTCAGCAGCATAAAAATAATTGAAATTTGAAAAGATTTAGATGCTTTCAGAGGAAAAAGCACTTTGGGAGGTCAACGTGGGCAGTTCGCTTGAGACCAGTTTGAGACCAGCCTGGACAACATGGTGAGATCCTGTCTCTACAAAAAAAATTATTAGCCAGGTGTGGTGGTGTGTGCCTGCAGTCCCAGATACTCGGGAGGCTGAGGTGGGAGGATCACCTGAGCCTGGGGAGATCAAGGCTGCAGTGAGCCAAGATTGTGCGGCTGCACTCCAGCCTGGGTGGCAGGGAGAGAGAGAGAGAGAGAGAGAGAGACCCTGTCTCTAAATAAATAAATAAATAAATAAATAAATAAATAAATAAATGAAATGGCAACCTGGATAGTGGCCCCAGGGGCTCAGACATCCTCACACTCATCTCCAAGGATTAATCTTGATGAAGAGGGACAGAAAGGGAGATGATAGTGGTGGCAGGAGCGGACAGGCCCTTGAACCCAGTTGTAAGAAGCCCTCCTACCCTCTCTGGAGTTAACTGCTGCAGACACAGAGGGGAGCCTTACTCCCTGGGCAGCCTCCAACCCCACCTCCCTTTTTAAAGTGGTTCAATTCCCTTTTTTAGAGTTAGTGGAGTAAACTGATAATTAAGCAATTAAGCATCAAAGGGAGGCCCTGACAGCCCTGGCACTTGTTCAGAGAAAAACAGGGGAGAAATCACAATGGAGATAAAGGACACTTAATCTGAGTTCTCCTTTCAAAGGCCGTGTGGGTCCCAGGGGGCTGGGGCTCCGGATGGTCTAGTGTCCATGTCCAGAGAGCTGTGGATGTGGAGGTATGAGCAAGTCCTGGACATACCCCAGCCTTGGGAAACTTGGCTTCCCAGAGATGGCATGTCTACCCCTGCCACTGCATGGCTACTGTGGACAGGAACTTCCTTTTTTTGTTTGTTTTTGAGACAAGGTCTTGCTTGGTTGCCCAGGCTGCAGTGCTCAGTGTAATCATAGCTCACTGCATCCTCAACCTCTCAGGCTCAAGCGATCCTCCCACCTCAACCTACTGACTAGCTGGGGCTACAGGTGTGCACCACTATGCCTGGTTAATTTATTTTTATTTTTATATTTTTGTAGAGGAGAAGTCTCATTATGTTGCCCAGGCTGGTTTTGAACTCCTGGGCTCAAGCAATCCTCCTGCCTCGGCCTCTCAAAGTGCTGGGATGGCAGGGGTGAGCCTCTGCGCTTGGCAGAGATGAACTTCTTAGACTGGGATCCGAACAGTTCTGGAGGTCCTCTGGGCTGTGCTGGCAGGCTAGAAAAACATAGCCCATCTCCCTCCTGTATTGAGATGATATATATTTAAAAATAACTTAAAACATCCCTTTTAAATCTAAAACAAACATTTCTTTGTTAAAAACATTCTGTGCTGGGCACTGGGAATATAGCAGGGCATCAAAAAACAACATTCCTGGCCACAGGGAGCTTCCATTCTAGTTGGAGGAGACAGATAATGAAAAGATGAATATGTAAAGCATCCAGAATGTTGGGGAAGGATTCGTATAATGCAGAAGAATGAGGCAGGGGAGGGAGATGGAGGATAGGGTGTAACTTTAAATAGGGCAGTAAAGAAGGCTCTACTAAGAAGGAGAGATTGCAACATTAAGGAAACAAACCTTGTGAAGATGCCCATATCCACATTCATTACCCTTGCATCTCTCATCAATTCACCTGGACAGTCTTGAAACTGGTTTCTCTGTGTCTAGTTCTTCTCCTTTTGTTCTGTCCTTTGCACTCCAGCCAGAATAGCCTGGACCCTTGCAAACCTGAGTACATTACTCACCTGTCTAACATCCAAGATGGACCCATCCATTGGGGGTAAAAACTCAGATGTCCACAGGTGCCAGGCCAGGAGTGAAAAGTGGGTGCAGTGGGCAGAGTGGGGGCTGTGTCAACAGAAGAACACAAGATGGGTCTAAAAGGACACGTGTTCCCCAGCCCCAGTCAGTAGCAGTGAATAAATAAGGACTCGGTGTTGTCAGATTATGAATTTTTCAAATGAGAACTGACATTCAGATGGTTATGTAAGGTTCTTGTCACTTACACATATTGGCAGGCAATCAAAATAATTTTTCATGGGTAGGTAGATGGGGAGGGGGAGGAATATGTCCTGTCTTTACTTTCTTTTACATCTTCACCTCCCTCCCCACCTTTTTTATGTTTTCTTCTTTCCCTTTTCTAATGACTGAGGGATGACAAATTGCTATAAATTGTCACTAGACTTCAATCAGAGGAAATTAGACTGAGTTGGAACAAAATTTTGCTAACATCATGATACAGTCCTGATATTTTAATTTAGACCAATTAAAATAATTTTAAACACAAATGGGCCAAACAAAACATGTCTGTGGGCCAAATCTGGGCCTCTGAGACCACCAGCTTGCAAGTTCTGTTGTAGAGGATAAAATCTCATCTCTTGACCAAAGCACTTCTGGTATGTCATCATCTGCACGAACGTATCCTCCCAGCTTCATCTGCCTCTGCTGCCCATCTCTCCAAACGCACATCCATGTTTCAGCTACAGCAGACTGCTGTTTCTCAGGTCCATCAACCTCTTTCATGGTTGAAAGAGGTTGAAAAGAAGTCCTCTTTCTGGACTTATTTTTCCTCTAGGTAAGATGGAGAACTGCTATTCACACTACAAGACTCAGCTCAAAGTCACTTTCTTTGTGACTCTTTCAGACCATAATTCCTCCTTCCTCGCAGGACTAGGCACAAGTATTTGCTGTTAGATAACAACACATTATATGGTAAATTGTTCACATGACTGCCTTCCCCATCAATCTGTGACTTTCATGAAGGAGAGACAGCTTCTGCTTTCTAAGCCCTTTCCGAGGCATCCCAAGAAAAGGTGCTCAGTAGACGGCTGAGAGAGTAGCAACACACAGAGGTTAGGAGTTCAGGCTCTGGACGCACCACTAAAATCTGAGCTCCACCATTTATGTGTCTGCATCTGACTTTGCTCATCTGTAAAATGGGGATGATGAAAGGAGCTTATGCCTGTAAAATGCTTTTGGATGCGTGACACATAATAACCTCTCAATAAATGTTGAAAAAGATCAGTAGGAAGAGAAAGTTCACTTCTAAGTGCAGATAGAAAATAGCACCTTTCAGAGTCTCCTTTCCACCCCTGATGAAGACAGAGCTCCACACTGCATGGAGCCCCAGGCTTGCGTACTAATTTCACAGTGAATCCTGAGTTCCAGGAAGACAAGGCCCAGGCAGCATTCCAGCCCTTCTCTTTGTATCAGACCTTACGGTTCTTGTCTTAGACTCCCAAACAAACACATTATTTCAGTAGCTTTAAACATTCTTTTTTTACAAAAAATCTGGGATTCTTTGTTCTAGAACTAACACTAAAAACACAGACTTATGCTTCTTAACAGTTTGAAACTTTGATATCTAGTCTCTAATTTAATCTTCACAACAGTCCCTGAAATAATTAGAGCAGGTTTTAGTAGATCCATCCCATAGATGAGGAATCAGAAGCGCCGAACCTATCGGTGACTTTCCTAAGATCATTCAGCAAAGCAAGAAATGATGCCATTTATATTCTCTCGACTCATGCCTATTTATCGTATCCTACGGAGTAAGTCTTAAATGGCTATTATCTCACCCCCCTGCCAAATCATTCATGTCACAAGTGTTCACTGAGCACCCACTCTGTGCAGTGCACACCATGTCCAGGAGTTTACATTCCACACCAAAATCAGCTAGGTAGAGTTCTGAGCCTTACTGTTGGCACAGACTGAACCAAGGTGTGAATTCATGGATTAACATAATTCATGCATGAATGATGTTGGGCATGGAGGAATGGATATTTGGAGTTTAGATAGTGTGGGAATGTATGTGATTCCTGTGGCTGCCGTAACAAATTTTAACCACAAACTTGGCAGTTTAAATCGACAGAAATGTATGCCCTCATAGTTCAGGAAGTCAGAAGTCCAGAATCCAGATGATGGCAGGGTTGGTTTCTTCTGGAGGCTCTGAGGCAGAATCTTTCCCCTGCCTCTCTCTTCTAGCCTCAGGTGGCCGCTAGCGATCTTTGGCATTCCTTGGTGTGCAGACTCATCACACCAATTTCTGCCTCAGTCTTCACATGACTTTCTCCTCTGTGTGTCTTCATCCATTCTCTTCTAAGGCCACTTGCCATTAGATTTAGAGCTCACCATAATCCAGGATGATCTCATGTTGAGATCCTTAGCTTAATTACATCTGCAAAGACTCTTTTCCCAAATAAGATCGTATTTCACAGTTCCAGGTGGACAGATCTTTATTTTGTTGCAGTTGGGGGTGTGGTTATCATTTAACCCACTACAGAGAACTTCCCAGAAGGCCTGATTATCTGGACTTGGTGGGCACTTCCGTTGGTTTCACGCTGCTGCTGGAAAGATTGCACCCCAGATTTCTGGGACGACAGGTTGCTGCTTACTCATGGAAGCTTTGCATAGGCTTTGCATAGCCGCTTCTGGGGATGAGGACACAACCCAACTCCAGACTTCTACACACAGAGAACCTTAGAACCTAAAGCAAGGCCTCCTGACAATGAAAGCACCATAGCAATACACAGTGATCAGGAGGGGTGGGTATTTGTTTTTTTCTGAGATAATCATGCACTCTAAAGTTGAAGTTGTCTGAGCATTGGCCAACTTTTGATGGCTGTGTCTGGAAATCACCCCATTGGGAAACACATTTATGAGCAGACATGACCTTGGTTCAATGTAAGGGAAGTTCTGTGACCATTTGTATGAGACTAACAGCCTTCAAGAAGCTCAGGCAGCTCAAGTCCTAGATTCTGTGCCTTCTTTTAGAAATTGGGTTTTAGAAATTGAGTTTTCAGAATGGTTAAAAACTCGGATTTGAAGTCAGAGTATCAGCTCTGCCACCTGTGGGGTGGCCTTGGGCAGTCTCCTAATGCATAGTCTCAATCTCCTTATGCAGAATATTATGAGTAATAACAGTGCCTATTTAGCAGGATTATGGTTATAATTAAGTTAGAAAATCAATGTATAGTTCTTAGCACAGTATCTGGTTCATAGAAATACTCAATATATTTTAGCATTTTATTGCTTTTAATTTCTTGCTCATTTCCCTGTGAAGGACTTTTCTTTTCTAGGAGGCTTAGAGCTCTCATTTTTCTCTCCAGAGCTCCCTGGCCTGCCGTCCTAAAACACAACACATCTGGGCAGAAATCAGTCTTGGAGTGTTGACATGAGATAAACAATTCTGCTTACCTAGTTTTGCTTTCTCTGTTTTCCCAGAAAAAGCATCTTTATATAAAGATGTTGGTTTGGATTCTTTGATTTTTAAAATAATGACTGTATTTTTAAAATGATACCTGCTCATTATAAGAAATTCAAATGGTACTCAAGTAGGAAGAAGTAAAATAAATCACCTTGAAAAATCTTACAACCTAAAAATAACCATTGCCAACACGGAGTGTATATTATTCCAAACAGCTTTTTAGTATATACACAGAAAGACACACAGGGAAGGGTGTTGTAACAAATATAATTATAATGTATTTCCTGTTTCAATAAAAGTTATTAAACTAAATTTTCCTGAACTAAATGGAAGAAAAAGCAATTGAAGTAAAACAGAAGAACTTGCTAAAATGTAATTCTTTACCACAAAGTGTATTATTCCCTATAAGAACCCTCTAAGGTTAAGAAAAAAAATTGACAGAGGTAAAAGTTAATTTTTTTAACTTCATATTTTAATTTTGGACAGTATGAATGATGCATGATATGAAGGATGAAAAGATATTCACGCTCCCAAAGCCAATCTAATATCCCCAACCCTCTTGATGTGTGGATTTTATCTTTACTTTTACTTCATCACCATTTAGTAACTTATGCGTTGTTCTTGGAACACTGAAACCCTAGTTATTGAATCCAGAATCTATAATTAAATGGACTCAGTACTTTAAGGCTGTTTCCCAAAGTTCTTCATTTCCTCAGTTCTTTTTATTCGTTCTTGTAACAGGCAAGATGCATTATTATATAATTGCTCTAGATGAGCTCAGGGGTGCTATTAGCTCTGATTTATTTCATCTTTGAGGATGTTTGCCCTGTTGTCTTTATGTTGAATGGCATGATAGAATGTTCTAGAATTGTATTTCCTTCACCTCAGATTTGTGTGACTATTGCTCCATTTTCTTATGGATGTTTAATGCTGTGACGGAAAAGTCTGAAGCCACCTTGACTTTTCTTATACGTGACTTGCTTTCTGTTGCCTATGGGGTAAAATTTTTCTGTATTTTTCAAGTGCCTTTACCGTACTGTACCTTTTCTGCTCTGTACTAACTCTTCCTGGAAGATGATACATACTTTCATGCTATAGATTTTTTTTTTTTTAATTCTGATTTTGGGAAATTCTTTGCTATGGTTTGCATGCTCATCTCTTCCAAATCTCATGTTGAAATTTAATCCCCGGTGTTGGAAGTGAGGCCTAATAGGAGGTGTTTGAGTCATGAGGGTGGGTCTGTCATGAAGAGATTAATTCCATTCCTCAGGGGTGAGTGAGTTCTCACTCTGTTCCCAAGACAGCTGGTTGTTTTAAAAAGCCTGGTACCTTGCTTCCTTCTCTCTCGCTTCCTCTCTCGACATGTAATTTCCGCATATGGCAGCTCCCTGCCAGCTTCTGCCATGAGTGGAAGCAGCCTGAGGTCCTCACCAGAGGCCAAGCAAATGTAGGCACCATGCTTCTTGTACAGCCTACAGAACTGTGAGCCAAAATAACATCTTTTCTTTATAAATTACCTAGACTCAGGTATTCCTTTATAGCAACACAAAATAGACTCAGACTTTTTCTTCTAATATTTTTGTGTTTCTTTTTCTTTTTGTGTTTATTGGCTTCTCTACTGAAGAAACATCGATTTTCTTAACACTGGATTATTTTTGCCCTACTATTTACATAATACTTGACTCTAAACACTTTAATTTCTTAGCCTTATCTCTCTATGTTAACTGTAATTGTGTCAAAACTTTTTGGATGCTTGTAAATCATTGTTCAGCTCTATTTTATTCTTTGATACCTCTTACTCTGAGCACTGATTTACAGAATCAGAATGGCTGGTCACATTATCTTTCGTGTAACATAGAGGCGAGAAGAGTCCCTTACTTGCTTGGGGGGAGTCATTATGCTTGCTGCAATGGTAAGTAGCCATTATGCCTGTTGCGTTACCCTCAGCAATGGTAATGCAGGTTAGGTTTTTAACGTTTTTTAACCAGAAACTTTTAGCTTTCCATAACCAGGCTTGTATGGGATCTGACCTCTTCTCTGGCTGCTCATGTTACTCTTTTAGCTTTTTGTGATTTCTGCATTCTGAACAATGATTTAAATGCTTTAGGAACCTAGTTCAAAGCACGAAGCAAAACAAAACAAAACAAAACAAGACAAAACAATACAATCCCATCTTAACATCTTGCTGAATCCCATGTAGGCTCTCTGAGGGTGCCATAGATATGGAGTATGTTGTACTAAATATCTCCCAGCTTCCCAAACTCCATTCAGGTGGTACCAGTGAGGCCTCCTCTGCAGAATCCCCCAGCCTACAGCCTGAGGTAGTGCTGCCAGGTCAGGGAACATCTCATCAGCTCAGCTCAACCCAACATGGGTTGTATATTAATTTTGTTGTGAGCCTGGCTTTCTGCTCATTATGTTTCACCTTGAAGTCTGGGTTTCTTCCTGTTTTCCTGATGCTCCATGTTGAACTCCCCTCTGGATGGCTGGGGCCGTGCACTCTATTTTGGTGATACATGACCTTTCTCCCTGGAGCTTGGCTTGATTTTGAATACTCTTTATCTCTTTACTCACTGCTCACCCTCCCCATTGGATTGCCCTTTCATGACTCTGATGGATAGGATTATTGGTTATTCTGCAAATATGTACTACCTTATAGCTCCCAATGAGAATGATATATGCTCCTCCATCCCTAGATTTTTGGCCTGGCCATGTGACTTCTTTGGCTGAAGGAATATTGACAGACACAATGTAAGTAGAGGCTTTAAATATGTTGGCATGGTTTGGCTTGGCTCTGCAGTTTTTTTGATACCCATCTACTGAGCAGTCACTGCCCTTTCAGCCCAGCCTGAGAACATGGGTCAGACCTGAACCCAGTTGATGGTTTGGATGCAGGCTCAGGCAACCTGCAGCTTAACAGATTCCTTTGAGCCATGATTGGTCTGTAAAATCCACAAGCATGAGAATTAATGCTGTGTTTGTAACACACAAGTTTTAAGATAGTTGGTTATGCAGCATTGTTGTGTCAATAGCTGACTGATACACTAGACGAGGATGCTAACATTACACCTTGTCCCACAGGCCACACCTATGTTGAGAACAGTCTTATGAATTTCTTTTCCCAGTCCCAAATTCCAGATTTCATTCTTCTCCACTAACACATGTGGCTGGGGTCCCAGCCTGCCATGTATATAACCCCACATCATGTATCATGGCCAATATACTGTGTAACCAAAGAAGATGCCAGAAGTGCAATTCCCAGAAGTTTTGCAATATGCATGCACAAGGATGTAAAAATGGAGTATATCTAAGTGAAAACTCAGATACTAAATCTCAAACAGAAGACAGAGGAAAGAGGTTGTAGTTGGAAAGCCTTGAAGCTGCTTATGTAATATTCTCATGCCTTTTGTAGGTAAAGGTATAATTATTTCATTATGTTTTCCTGTGAAGTGTGAAAACTCTCTTTACCAATCCCCTTAAATTAGTTAAATATAATATTCAGTGAGACAGGAGACAGAGAAATGTTAATTGAAAGTGGAGAGGTGTTTATAGGTTGATACGATGCAGCCAACTGAGACTAAAATTAATGTTTGGGGGTTCCTGCAACTGCCTGTTACCCTCAAGTTTATTCTATATTTCCAATAACAGCTTCTGGCACCCAGACAGTCTTGCTCAATGTTCCATAATTCCAGCATGCCTTGGAGAATATTTTCTTGAAATTGGTCAAAGAAGATACAGTTTTAATTATATTCCATTTGTAAATTTTTGCCTCATGTGGTGTTGAGGACAATGGGAGAATTTTTAAAAGTTCATCTCACTTTGGGTGGTTCATTAGTAAAATTGTCGCTGAGCCTGTCTCTGGTCTTACTTTAGAGTCTATCAAAGTTGGGGTTTCTCACTCATCTATACCAGAACATAGCTGTATTATTTTGGGTGATGGTAAAATGGAATTTACAGGTCATTAAGAGACAGAGACTCATCAAAGTGTTTAATTCTACCTTTTGTCTTTATCATATGCACTGTTAATATGAGTGGCTGTGTCCCCACCCAAACCTCATCTTGAATTGTAGCTCCCATAATTCCAACATGTTGTGGGAGGCACCCAGTAGGAGATAATTAAATCATGGGGGCAGTTTTCCTCATACTGTCTTTATGGTATTGAATGTGTCTCACAAGATCTGATAGTTTTATAAGGGGAAACCCCTTTCACTTGGTCCTGATTCTTTCTTGTCTCCCACTGCGTAAGACATGACTTTTGCCTTCTACCATGATTATGAGGCCTCCCCAGCCACGTGGAACTGTGAGTCAATTAAACTTATGTTTATTTATAAATGACTCAGTCTCGGGTATATCTTTTTCAACAGCATGAAAACGGACTAATGCAGTATATCGGTATTGAGAGCGTGGGGCACTGCTGTAAAGATATCTGTAAATGTGGAAATGACTTTGGAGCTGGATAACAGGCAAATGTTGGAACAGTTTGGAAGGCTCAGAAGAAGATAGGGAAATGTGGGAAAGTTTGGAACTTCCCAGAGTCTTGGAGGGCTCAGAAGACAGGAAGATGTGGGAAAGTTTAAAACTTCCTAGAGAGTTGTTGAATGACTTTAACCAAAATGCTGATAGTGATATGGACAATGAAATCCAGTCTGAGGTGGTCTCAGATGGAGATGAGGAACTTGTTGAGAACTTGAGTAAAAGGTGACTCTTGCTGTGTTTTAACAAAGATACTGGTGTCATTTTGCTCCTGACTGAGAGATTTGTGGAGTTTTGAACTTAAGGGAGATAATTTAGAGTATCTGGCAGAAGAAATTTCTAAGCAGAAAAGCCTTCAAGAGTGACTTGGGTGCTGTTAAATGCATTCAGTTTTAAAAGGGAAACAGAGCATTAAAGTTTGGAAAATTGGCAGCCTGACGATGTGATAGAAAAGAAAAACCCAATTTTCTGATGAGAAATTCAAGTCTGGTGCAAAAATTTGCAAACTTAATGAGGAACCAAATGTTAATCACCAAGACAATGAGGAAAATGTCTCCAAGACATGTCAGAGACCTTTGCAGCAGCCCCGCCCATCACAGGCCCAGAGGCTTAGGAGGAAAAAATGGCTTAATGGGCTGGGCTCAGGGGTCCCCTGCTGTGTGCAGCCTAGGGACCTGGTGTCCTGTGTCCATCTCTCTAGCCATGGCTAAAAGGGGCCAAGGTTCAGCTTTGGCCATGACTTCAGAGGATGCAAGTCTCAAGCTGTGGCAGTTTCCATGTGATGTTGAGCCTACAGGTGCACAGAAGTCAAGAATTGAGGTTTGGGAACCCCTGCCTAGATTTCAGAGGATGTATAAAAATGCCTGGATGTCCAGACAGGTTTGCTGCAGGGGTGGGGCCTTATTGGAGAACCTCTGCTAGGGCAGTGCAGAAGGGAAATGTAGGGTGTCAGTTCCCACACAAAGTTCCCACTGGGGCACTGCCTAATGGGGCTGTGAAAAGAGGGCCACGGCCTTTTAGACCCCAGAACAGTAGATCCACTGACAGCTTGCACTGTGCATCTGGAAAAGTCACAGACACTCAACAGTAGCCCATGAAAGCAGACAGGAGTAGGGCTGTACCCTGCAAAGCCATAGGGGCAGAGCTGCCTGAGGCCATGGGAACCCACCTCTTGCATCAGCATGCCCTGGATATGAGACATGGAGTCAAAGGAGATCATTTCGGAACTTCAAGGTTTAATGACTGCCCTTTGGATTTCAGACTTGCCTGGAGCCTGTTGCCTCTTTCTTTTGGCCAATTTCTCCCGTTTGGAACAGTTGTATTTATCCAATACCTGTACCTGCGTTGTATCTAGGAAGTAACTAACTTGCTTTTGATTTTACAGGCTCATAGGCAGAAAGGACTTGCCTTGTCTCAGATGAGACTTTGGACTGTGGACTTTTGAGTTAATGCTGAAATGAGCTAAGACTTTGGGGGACTGTTGGGAAGGCATTATTGGTTTCAAATGTGAGGACATGAGATTTGGGAGGGGTCAGGGGCAGAATGATATGGTTGACTGTGTCTCCATCCAAATTTCGTCCTGAATTGTAGCTCCCATTATTCCCACATGTTGTGGGAGGGAGTTGGTAAGAAATAATTAAATCACATGGGCAATTTCCCCCATACTGTTCTCATGGTAGTGAATAAGTCTCACAAGATCTGATGGCTTTATAAGGGGAAACTCTTTTTGCTTGGGCCTGATTCTCTCTTGTCTGCCACCATGTAAGATGTGCCTTTTGCCTTCCACCATGATTCTGAGGCATCCCCAGCCATGTGGAACTGTGAGTCAGTCAAAGTTCTTTTTCTTTATAAATTACCCAGTCTCGGGTATATCTTTATTACAGCATGAAAACAGACTAATACAACTATCAAACAATTTCTAGCACTATTACTGCTTGAGGGTAGGTTCTTTAACTATATGACCAGTCCTAGACTCTGTTACTTATTTGCTTGATGGAGCAAATGTTAGCAGAATAGCCCAAGACCCCTAGCTGAGCGTGACTGACTAAGCAGTTTTGACCATACCGAAAGAGTAGTAGATACCCTTTATTTGCTTTGCTCAGGGCAGGAATTATGGGATCATGCTGGCATCCAATTACATCTTTATTTATTTCAAATACATAGGGTTTGTTTGTAACTATTCTTTCATAGAACAGTTTGGAAAGTCTGGTTGAACCACATAGAACAAAAGAACTCAATAGGAAGTAAAAAGATTATTTAATTTTCTTTTCTTTGTTAGATAAGCAGCCCATATTTGGAAGTAAAACAGAGATATCAGCATAGATTGCTTAAGAACAAGAAGTAATGATCTCAATTGTTAATACCAATTATTTCCTATAAAGAAGAAAATTGTTAAACGGTGCTGTCCTTAACTTCTAAGCTGACATGGGATATATTCCCAAAAGATACCATGACTACATCTCTCTAGTTTTTCACTGACCATGGTTTTGTAATTGGATGAAGACTGCATTTCCTTCTAGGCCTCTCTTAGATGTGCTGATGCTTAAGTCATTCACTAATGCACTAAACTTCAGGACATCTTTTTGGCCAAACTCCTACTTTTAAATATTTTATGCATCTGAAGTCTCAGGAATCTACTCCTGTCTACAATTAATTTACTGAAGAGTTTGGTTCTTCATAAAGTGATGTTTCCTTGCAGAAGTCTTCATTAATTAGCCAACCTAAATTACTTCCCACCTTGCACTTTTGACCACATTGCTCTATTTTACTTCATTAATTTTATACACATATATATAATTTTCATTTTTTTATTTTTCTCATTTTTTCTTCACTAGAATGCAATGTTCTTGAGACTAAGGCCCTTTTGTCTCATTCACTGTTTTCTCTCTACTACCTTGAAGGATGTCACCTCATAGTAGGTGTTCAATAAAACTTTGAATGAATGAATGATAAATTTAGGCTCCTCTCATTTGCCCCATTTTCAAACTGTCTCTTCTGCAAGGAGAGATCTCATTCTTTTTTACCTCTGCCAAACATTTCTGATTCCCTCAATTTCCCATGGCGTTCAATGCTTCTCCACCTTTGTTGTCCCCTTCTGGAAGATCCAGTTTTGTCAAGGCTCCATGTTAGAATGTGCATCCAAACATACATATTTCAGCAGTGGCCCGATGCAAGTGAGTAGATAGTTGACTGAGAGATCCTCACTGAGAAGGAGTGGTAGAAGATAAATAAATATTAATAGGAAGAAGATTGGGATCAAATAAAGAAATTCTGAGAAATCCTTGAAATGAACGCCACTGAAGGAGGGCTTCTTTTAGTCAGTGCTTTGAACAACCCATGGGTGAAGGACTCCTGTTAAAATGTCCAGATCTGGGATAGTGAGGTGCCTACAAGAGTCCCAAAGCTTGGGGGAAGGTGACGAAAAGGAAGCAAAGGCCAAACTGTCATACAGTCTGCAAGTTGACTGCAGGGATTCCCAAGTTTAAAATTAATTTAAAAGCAACCTTCCCATTTTTAGAAATAAAAGTACAAGGACTTAAAAAAATCTGTAGCCCATCTGAAGGCCTGGTTAAACCTTTCCCTTCAATCCCCAAACTGGTTTCTCTTGACCTAAGAGTCTTTGGTGAGCGAGTTAAGCCAACTGTCCTTTGAACAACTCACTTCACGTGATTGAATGAACCAGGCTAGAATGCCCTTGGAGGAATCAGAAGGGTATAATCCTATAATGATGCAGTTTATAACGACAGAACTGTTCCACTGATTTCTCTCTCTGCCCTAGAGTGCTGATATGGCCTGCAGGGGAAACAAGACTTCTTTCACTGACCTGGGGCTCCCAGGTGTTGTCTCGGGCAGCTCAGGCCAGTGCCTGCTCCACTTCTCAACAGAGCAGCCATTTATAAAGATCCATTCCACATTTTGGCCAATACATCCCCAATTTTATCCTTGAGTTCTTTCAAAACACTTGGACGATGCCATCCAGACTTGCTATTTATCTCTATCTAGTTTGTGCATTTCTTTAGATTAGATCTGCTGCCTCAAATTCATGTTCCCCAAGAGATCATGTGGTGAGAGACGTCTCTAAAGGCTTCCTTTGTTCCTCCCATACAATTTCCAATGTTCTTGAGGTCATCAATGAAGTAAAGTTTGCATCAACAAGACTGAGAATTCTCTCAACATCTGCTTCTTGTCCTTGAGTACTCAGAGAACACCCTGAAATCTTTCAAAGGCCTCCTGTCATATCTGGGCTACCTAATCCTGGTAGGAGTCTGGCTATTTCCCTGATGTGAAAGGTGATGTCCTTTCCTCTCTTGCCCTCCAGAGTCCTAAATATCTCATCTCTGGCTCCATGGATACATTGGTGCATGAAGGAGAAAGGTTTCCAAAATCCTTTTAAAAGTTTCTCTAAGCTTCAACATTATAGGTGCTATTCCTAGTATACTGCTTCTAAATCCTGCTTCCATTTGGACCTATAAATGGGATAAATGTGGAATGTTTAAGGAATCTTAGGTACAGGGGTAACCCAAATTATAAATCGACATGTGTCAGCTGAAGAACCATGAGGTTCATAAATTTCGGGAGGAGGGTTTTATTTCTGATAAAGGGTTACAGCCTACAGGTTGACCATTCCACACAATGGGCAGCATAGCCTCTGGTAGAAACCAAGGCCAGCACTATGAAGGAGAAAAGTGGAACAGAAATTTATGCCAAATGGGTTGGCTAAGTGTATATATTTAAGAGGTTATTGGAGAGGTTACGAACATTGGTGATGAGGGTGTGTGCACCAATCCATAGTAAGCAAACAAACCCATCACACAAGTCCCATGTTCACTTTGAGGTGGAGATTTAACATTTAAATACATTAAGCTCAGGCTTTATGTGTCAAAAGGTGAAACAGAGGACACAGTGGTATCCTGTGTGTAGGCTCTGTAAATTAGAACCAGCCCATGGTGGTCTCTCCTCAGGAAGGAAGGCTAGTCAGTTGCTGTGTAAATCAGCAGTGGAGCAAGTCTTTCAAAAGGGCTGGTTTTTGTTTAACTCTTAGGAAAGAAACCCTAATGGCAGTTAGGGAGGGAGGGGATACATTGAGGAGTGTCCAACTCCAACTTCTCATCTCATTGTGGACAGAAAATCCATTTTTCTTTCTCTTTTCAGAGACAGTGTCTTGCTGTGTGCCTGGCTGGAGTGCAGTGGTGCAGTCATGGATCATTGCAGCTTCCAACTCCTGGGCTCAAGAGACCCTCCCACCTAGGCCTCTCCAGTAGCTGGGACTATAACAGCATGCTACCAGCCTAGTTAATGTATTTTATTTTTTTGTAGAGATGGGGTGTTGCTATGTTGCCCAGGCTGTTCTCAAACTCCTGGCCTTAAGTACTCCTCCTGCCTCGGCCTCCCAAAGTGCTAGAATTACAGGCATGAGACACCACACTTGGCCCTGGAACTCAGTTTTTAAGGCTTTGCTGGTATCCCATTGGCCAAGAGGGTCTCTGTTCTTTCTGTTCAGTTGGTTGGGGGGCTTAGAATTTTATTTTTATTTCTCACATGGAGCGTGTGACCTAGAGATTATAAAACAAAGGGTTGAATTTAGGGGACAGATAAATCCCTATTCTTTAAATGTTGTCAGTTATCTCCTTGAGTGAATATCATGACAATTCCCTTGGTCAACAGAGGGTAAAAATGCTACCTAGATTGTGGAATGCTGCATGCCAAGTGCTTTGTGTGTTCGCCTTTGTGTGAGCACTGTGCACTTCACACAGGCCCTGAAGACACCACTCACAGTATAAGTGGATCTTCACACTATATGCCCAACCCACATTTCTGGTTTTCTCCTTCCTTACTTCCCCCTGTAACCCTTCATTCTCCCTAAGGTGTAGCTACACCCAACTTCCCTGAACATACAACATCCATTTAGGCCTCCATGAGCTCCCTGTCTTGGTACCTTCCTTCTTCTCTAGTCAGCTAGGGAAAGACTTCTTTCAGGTCCTCAGGCCTGAGTTCCTTCCCCTGAGTCTCCTCAGCTCTCAGCAAGGCCATCTCTTATGGTTCTTAATGTGTTAGATTATGACTTACTTAAATATGATTGCTACTGTACAGAGAAGTTATGTCCTTAACGGTTTTAATTTTGGACAAAGAGGAGCCATTTCCCATATGGGTTGACTGACTCTGGTCTCTTTGCTCTGCCCTTCCCCGGCCTCTGCCAGCCTCAGTCCCCAAGATCTTCTGCAGGCCTGGCCCTGCCCAGCTCCTGAGCCAATCTTACCAGGCAGGTGGATCCCATTTGGAGACAGGCTGCTAGATGAAGTCTTGCTGCCACAGAACTGCCTGCATGTGAGCCTAATAGCCTCTGAGTACCCTTAGGCATGGCCTCTGCCTGCCTCTCTGCCACTTCTATGCAGTTAAATGTGTGTCTCTCTTCCCCTCCTGGCTCTCCTTGTCTGTGCCCTGACATCTGCCTGAAAGGAGCCATCTCCTTCCCACAGACTTCAGCCCTGCCACCAGTACTATTCAAAATCCACAGACTAGAGTCCTCTGAGAATAAACAGACCACCCGAACTACATTCTCTCTGCCTTTCCGAGGGGATTTGAGAATCTTTTTCAGCCTGGCCTCACCACCCCTACCCAGGCAGCCTTGGATGCCCATGACATCTGACCCAAATTCTGCTGCCTGGATGGAACTTTGCTGCCCCTGACTGGGTGTTTGGGAACCTGAGCGAGCCAAGGGAGAGCTGTTGCAAGGATAGGCATAGGCGTCAGGAAGATTTGAGTTCAAGAGCAATGGTATTATTTACCACACACTAATAATAATGGTATTATTTACCTTGGGAGAAAGCTTCCTGAGGCTCAGTTTTCTCACCTGGAAAATGGGGATAGCGTATGTGCAACCTCATACCATTGATGTATGGGTTAAATGATGTAAAATATTTAGTATGGTGTCTAGCATTAAGAGGCAAAATAGTTGGAGACCAACCTGGGCAACTTAGTGAGACCACTGTGTCTACAAAAAATTTAAAAATTAGCCAGGCATGATGGTGGGCACCTGTTTTCTCAGCTACTCAGGAGGCTAAAGGTGGAGGATTACCTGAGCTCAGGAGTTTAGGGCTTCAGTGAGCTATGATCATGCCTTTAGCCTGGGCAACAGAGTGAGATCATGCACTTTAGCCTGGGCAACAGAGTGAGACCCTATCTATACAAAAAGTTACATTAATTTTTTAAGGGTTTAAAATAGGCCAGGCACGATGGCTCATACCTGTAATTCCAGCACCCTGGAAAGCCAAGGTGGGTGGATCATTTGAGGTCAGGAGTTCGAGACCAGCCAACATAGTGGAAACCCGTCTCTACTAAAAGTATAAAAAATAGCTGGGAGTGGTGGTGCACACCTGTAATCCCAGCTACTTGGGAGGCTGAGGCAGGAGAATTGCTTGAACCTGGGAGGCAGAGGTTGCAGTGAGCCGAGATCATGCCACTGCACTACAGCCTGGGCAACAGAGCAAGACTCCACCAAAATAAAACAAAAGGAGGTTAAAGTAGAGAGATGATGATGATGATGATGATGAGGAGGAGGAGGAGGAGGAGGAGGAAGCACTGTTAGCCAGATTCCCTAGGTCATTTGCACCTCTGGAATCAGCCTCTTAGCCATGTGGGTTTTTCCATTTCTCTTGCATCTTTTCTGATGCACATTCCTTTCTCCTTGGGTCGACATTCTTGGCCTCAAACATGCCTCATGACTCTGTTAGCCCCAGGTGCATCACAGCCTGTGGTCCTTCGAGCCAACCCTGCCCCTTGGATGGCGAGGCTCACGGGTCCACCTGCTGGCTCAGAGCTTGTGGCATTTCCTGCATGGAGCTGCCCTGACCCAGCCGCGGCACGGACACATTCATATCTCCTCGTATATTCAATGCTGCTTTTGAGGCGTCCCAATGGGGAACAGTCAAGGTCAGAACAAACAAACATATAAAATCAATTTTACCTTGGGAGCTAGCTTCTTTACAGAGCACCTGTCTGATAGGCATCTCCTTTGCCCTGGCTGAGCATGAGGGCGGTGCTGCAGGGACGACTGCTCCCAGGGTCTCTTCAGAGGAACATGCACAAAACACAACCAACCACAGGAGAGAGAGAGAGTGCGCGTGTGTGTGTGTGTGCGTGTGACAGCGGGCGGGGGACTCCTATTCTCCCTCTCCCTCTCCTCTCTTGCTGTCTGCCTCCTGTGTTTTCCCTTGTGCCTGCCTCTTGCCCCCTCCCCTCCGGTTTTCTGGGTCTGTTTCCCCACTTTTTCTGTCTTCTTGGTTTTTCTCTCTCCACCTCCCCTGTGTTTCTTGTTGCTGCTCCCTCCTCTCCCTCTCTCTCTCTCTCTGCTCGCTCGTGTCTTCCATCCCTTCTCCCCTCTTCTTTCTCTTTCATTCTTCATCTCTCTCCTCTCTGCCTCTTGCCTCCATTTTTGTCTTTTCCTTCACTCCTTGTTGTCTCCCTGTCTCTGTCATCGTCTGTCTCCATAGGATGTAGTGGTTTCTCATTAGACAATTATAATTAGGTCTTCTCCTTCCTGCCCTTCCTGTAACCAAGGCTGGGAGTCGCTGAGCTGCTCTATCTGCAGCTGAAAGATCCTGGTTTTGTGTGCAGCTATCCCGTGGAATAAAGGAAGACCTAGGCTTTGGGTGATACTGAGAAGGCATTGGTTAGGTCTGGGGACTTAGGATAAAGGTGGATCTGAGTGTGACACTGGTGCTCTCTGGTGCTGTTTCATGCAAGTCACAATCTGCATAAGCATTCATCTCCTTACCTGTGAGGTGAACCTGATAGCAATCTCTACCTCAGGTTTTTGTGTTTGTTTTGTGTTGTTTTGTTTTTACAGAAAGGGTCTTGCTCTGTTGCCCAGGCTGGGGTGCTGTGGCATGATCATAGCTCGCTGCAGCCTCAAACTCCTGGGCTCATGTGATCCTTTCACCTCAGTCTCCCAAGTAGCTGAGATTACAAACGCTTGAGCCTCAGTTTTCCCACCTGGAGAATGGGGATAACATTTGTGCAACCTCATAGCATTGAGGGGAGGATGAAATGATGCAAAATATTTAGTGCAGTGTCTAGCAATAAGAGGTCAAAATAGTTGGAGACCAGCCTGGGCAACATAGTGAGATCTCCATGTCTACAAAAAAATTAAAAATTAGCCAGGCATGACGGTGCACACCTGTAGTCCCAGCTACTCAGGAGGCTGAGGCAGGAGGATCCTCTAAGACAGATGATGACATCGGCTGAGACAGATGATGACAGATGACTACTCCTCGCTAATTTTTTAATTTCTTGTGGACACGGGGTCTTGTTATGTTGTCCAGATTGGTCTTGAACTCCTGGCTCAAGTGATCTTCCCACCTTGGCCTCCCAAAGTGTTGGGATTATAGGTGTGAGCCACACTTCCTGGCCAGAGTTTTCTTTTTCTAAATGAGAATTCCATTAAGTCATGCACAAAAAGTTCCCAGAAAGATGCCTGGAAAGTAGTAGCTGCTCAGTAAATATTTATTGAATAATTGAATAAATAAATTAATGAAAGAATTCCTGTGGCCCCTGCCACATAGGGAGTACCCTATCATTCATTAGTATCAGCTAAGAGAGATCAATATGTGATGCCTTGTTGCCAGACACCTCCAGGCTGGGCACAGGTGGAAATGGGGTTGGGGCTTGGGTGCAGACCCTGCTTGCATCATGGGCACGTGGGAGGAATAAGGTGGGCAATTCATGCTTCTGCTTCTGTAATACTGATCTTGTGCCAACTTCATTGCAGCATGGTGCCCACCAGGAGCTAAACTGACACAGGAGACTGGGAGCAACCATGTTTTCTCTGTTTTTTTTTTTTTTTTTTTTTTTTTTCCTTTCATGTTACCCTGAAAGTTGACCTTCTTCCTAAAATTGAAACAAACGTTTGCCAAAAGCCAGAGGTAGAGGCTATATACACTTTGAGATCAGTTTAACTTCAATGAACCTATGGCAGCTAAATGTCCTCATCTGCAAAATGGGACCATATGTATCTACTGACTTTCCAGGAAATATTATTACACTGGCAGTTGATGTTGCACTTTTATGTTTAATTTTAGATTTTTTGTTTCATTGGTTGGAGCTATTTATGTGGGTAGACAAGCAGGGCAACTAACACAGTCAGTTACAGCCTTAACAGAGAATGTTTTCTTAGACACTGATTGCTAAGGATTTCCATGAATGTTAAGCGTGATTGAAAGTTAACATATAGGTACATGCATACACATATATAAGTATTTGTCTCTTTATATAGTATTGAGAATTTTCATTGGGGAGCTAAAAATCTTTTTCAAGAGTGAAACTTTGTCTTTCCAAAGGTCGATTTCCCACTGGAAGTGGAGGGAAGCCATCTGCACAAGCCCACTGGTGCTTTCTAGGGGTGCCAGCCTGTCCTAACAACAGCCTTGTCATGAGAGAAAGAGGCACAAAGACATAAATCAATTCTGTATCCAGGCCTGACACCAACCAGGTCTTTGTCTAAGCTGCATCCTTCTCTGAATGAGTGCTACCTGGAAGCGTGTTCCAACTAAGACCTGGGCCCAGCCTTGCCTTTTTTTCTTGACTTAAATAAATCAAAGGGGACTTAAGTTCCCTGGTTTGAGCACTTACTACTGCATTATTCTGGAGCTGGCTTGGTTCTTCTGATACTAGGGGGCTAAAAGCTCAGGAGAGGACCTGAATGGAAGGGTGGATGACTCTTCATTCTGAATGTGGTCCCTGTCGCTTGCTTCTTGCATGGATCTCTTCACATCCTCATGAGTTCTCAACCCTGCAGGCTTTTAACAAATACTCATGCCCAGACTTCACCACTTGAATCACAGTCTCCAAGGGGTGGATCCCAGGAATTTAATACGTCCTCCAGCTGACTGTAATGTAACCCAAGCTGAGAACCATGGCTTTAAAATGAACACAGACCCTAACTCTGGCTCTAACCCCAGGCTAACCCCAGCCCAATCCCAGGTCTTTTTTTTTTTTTTGACAGAGTTTCACTCTTGTTGTCCAGGCTGGAGTGCAATGGCATGATCCTGGCTCACTGCAACCTCTGCCTCTCAGGTTCAAGCAATTCTACTACCTCAGCTTCCCAGGTAGCTGGGAATATAGGCACACACCACCACGTCTGGCCAGTTTTTGTATTTTTAGTAGAGATGGGGTTTCACCATGTTGGTCAGGCTGGTCTCGAACTCCTGACCTCAGGTGATCTGCCTGCCTCAGCCTCTCAAAGAACTGGGATTACAGGCATGAGCCACCGTGCCCAACCTCAATCCCAGTTCTAACCCAAGCCCCAGAACTGTCCACATCCTATCTGTGGTGCCCTCTGGCTCCTGTCCTGTGTCCTGTCCCTCTTTCCTTCTTCTCTGTCACCTTTTCCTGCCCTCACACAGATCCAGAATGACCATCCGCTCAGATCCTCTCCACTCTCAGGGCTGCTCAGCTTTGGGCTAAATCAATGATTTCCGCTGTGTTTTTTCTGTAATACACACAACAGAGGACTTTCAGTTGTCCAGAACTCTACCATGGTGGGATTCAGACTGTGAAAACATCGTGACCCCATTTGTAGTTAGAAAAAAACACAGCTCTGTTATTCTATGAAAGGGCTGAGTTTCTCCTGGATCATCAGCAGTGGCAGCTCAGGGACGGTGGAGAGAGCTGCAGCTCCCGGTGCCTCTCTCTGTGCCCACACTTTCCTCCCACAGTGTTCCTAATTCAGGTGGGAGTGCACCTAGTATAAGATTAACTTGAATCTGCTCAAAGTTTTCAATAAAGAAAAGAGGGAGTAAATATTTCACAAACATGGATACCTTGTTACTAGAAGCAATTTGGTAGCCTTAACAATAATTGATAATAGGCACAAGGCCAATGGGAAAATGTCACAATCCTAAATATATATTTACCTAACACTGGAGCATCCAAATTTATAAAACAATTACTAATAGACCTAAGAAATGAGATAGACAGCAGCACAATAATAATGGGGGACTTCAGTACTCCACTGACATCACTAAACAGGTCATCAAGAGAGAAAGTCAACAAAGAAACAATAGATTTAAACTATACCCCTGAACAAATGAATTTAACAGATACTTATGGAACATTCTACACAACAACCATAGACTATACATTCTGTTCAACAGTGCATGGAACTTTCTCCAAGATAGACCATATGATAGGCCACAAAACTAGGCTCAATAAATTCAAGAAAATTGAAATTATATCAAGCACTCTCTCAGACCACAGTGGAATAAAACTGGAAATCAACTCCAAAAGGAGCCTTCAAAACCATGCAAATATGTGGAAATTAAATAACCTGCTCCTGAATGGTCACTGAGTCAAAAATGAAATCAAGATGGAAATTAAAAAATTATTTGAACTGAATGACAATAGTTACACAACCTATCAAAACCTTTGAGATCTAGCAAGTGAGGTGCTAAGAGGAAATTTCATAGTCCTAAAAGTCTACATCAAAGAGTCCGAAAGAGCACAAGTAGATAATTTAAGGTCACACTTAAGGAACTAGGGAAACAAGAACAAACCAAACCCAAACCCAGGGGAAGAAAGGAAGTAACCAAGATCAGAGCAGAACTAAATGAAATTGAAACAAACAAACAAAAAAATACAAAAGATAAATGAAACAAAAAGCTGATTCTTTGAAAGGATCATTAAAATTGATAGACCATTAGCAAGGTTAACTAATAAAAGAAGGCAGAAAATCCAAATAAGCTCAATTCGAAATGAAATGGGAGATATTACAACTGACACCACAGAAATACAAAAGATCATTCAAGGCTACTGTGAACACCTTTATGCACATAAACTAGAAGACCTAGAAGACATGGATAAGTTCCTGGAAAGGTACAACTTTTCTAGTTTAAATCAGGAAGAATTAGATAATCTGAACAGACCAATAACAAGTAGCAAGATTGAAATGGTAATAAAAAATTACCAACAAATAAAGTCCAGGACCAGAGAGATTCACAGCAGAATTCTACCAGACATTCAAAGAAGAATTGGTACCAATTTTATTGACACTATTCCACAAGATAGAGAAAGAGGAAATCTTCCCTAAATCATTCTATAAGGCCAGTATCACCCTAATACCAAAACCAGGAACGGATATAAGCAAAAAAGAAAACTACAGACCAATGATCCTGATGAACATATATACTGAAATCCTTAACAAAATGCTAGCTAACCAAATCCAACAACATATCCAAAAGAGAGTCCACCATGATCAAGTGGGTTTCATACGAGGGATATAGGGATGGTTTAACAAATGCAAGTCAATAAATGTGATACACCACATAAACAGAATCAAAAACAAAAATCACATGATCATCTCAATAGATGCAGAAGAATCATTAGACAAAATCCAGCATCTCTCTATGATTAAAACTATCAGCAAAATTGGCACACAAGGGACATGCCTTAATGTAATAAAAGCCATCTATGACAAACCCACAGCCAACATAATACCGAATGGGGGAAAGTTGAAAGCGTTTCCTCTGAGAACTAGAACAAGACAAGGATGCCTACTCTCCCCACTCCTCTTCAACACAGCACTGGAAGTCCTAGTCAGAGCAGTCAGACAAGAGGAGGAAATAAAGGGCATCCAAATCAGTAAAGAGGAAGTCAAACTGTCACTATTTGCTGATGATGTGATTGTTTACCTAGGAAACCTAAAAACTCCTCCATAAAGCTCCTAGAGCTCATAAAAGAATTTAGCAAAGTTCCCAGATACAAAATTAATGTACACAAATTAGTAGCTCTTCTATATACCAACAGTGACCAAGCTGAGATTCAAATCAAGAACTCAGCCCCTTTTACAATAGCTGACAAAAATGATACTTAAGAATATACCTAACCAAGGAGGTGAAAGATCCCTAAAAGGAAAACTACAAAACACTGCTGAAAGAGATGATAGATGATACAAACAAATGGAAACACATCCCATGTTCATGGATAGGTAGAATTATATTGTAAAAATGCCCATACTACCAAAAGCAATCTACAAATTCAATGAAATTCCACCAAAATAACACCATCATTCTTCACAGAATTAGAAAAAACAATCCTAAAATTCATATAGAATCAAAAAAAGAGCCCACATGGCTAAAGCAAGACTAAGCAAGAACAAATTGGGAGGTATCGCATTACCTGATTTCAAACTATATTATAAGGCACCAAAACAACATGGTGCTGGCATAAGAACAGGCACTAGATTAATGGAACAGAATAGAGAACCCAGAAATAAACCCAAAAACAGCCAACTAATCTTCGACAAAGCAAACAGAAACATAAAATGGGAAAAAGACAACCTATTCAACAAATGGTGCCAGGATAATTGGCAAGCCACATGTAGGAGAATAAAACTGGATCCTCTTCTCTCACTATATACAAAAATCAACCCTAGATGGATCAAGTACTGAAATCTAAGACCTAAAAATTTAAAAATTCTAAAAGATAACATTGGAAAAGCCCTTCTAGACATTGGCTTAGGTAATGATTTCATAACCAATAACCCAAAAATGAATGCAACAAAAACAAAGATAAATACCTGTGACTTAATTAAACTAAAGAGTTTTTGCATGGCAAAAGGAACAGTCAGCAAAGTAAACAGACAATCCACAGAGCGGGAGAAAATCTTCACAATCTATACATCTGACAAAGGACTAATATCCAGAATCTACAATAACTCAAACAAATTAGCAAGATAAAAACAAACAATCCTATCAAAAAGTGGGCTAAGGGCATGAATAGATAATTCTCAACAGAAGATGTACAAATGGACTATAAATGTATGAAAAAATGCTCAGCATCACTCATGATCAGGGAAATGCAAATCAAACCCACCATGCAATCCCACCTCACTCCTGCAAGTAGAGCCATAATAAAATCTCAAAAAATAATAGCTGTGGGCACGGTTTTGGTGAACAGGGAACATTTCTACACTGCTGGTAAGGATGTAAACTAGTACAACCACTGTGGAAAACAGTGTGGAGATTCCTTAAAGAACCAAAAGTAGAACCACCATTTGATCCAGCGATCCCACTACTGGGTATCTACCCAGAAAGAAAGCAGTCGTTACACAAAAAAGATACTTGCACAGGCAAGTTTGTAACAGCACAATTTGCAATTGCAAAAATGTGGAAACAACCCAAATGCCCATCAATCAATGAGTGGATAAAGAAACTGTGGTATATATACGTGATGAATACTACTCAGCCATAAAAAGGAATGAATTAATGGCATTTGCAGTGACTTGGATGAGACTGGAGAGTGTTATTCTAAGTGAAGTAACTGAGGAATGGGAAAACAAACATCATATGTTCTCACTCACATGTGTGAGTTAAGTTATGAGGATGCAAAGGTATAAGAAAGACACAATGAACTTTGGGGACTCAGGGGAAAGGGTGGGAAGGGGGTGAGGGATAAAAGACCACAAATTGGGTGCAGTGTATACTGCTTGGGTGATGGGGACACCAAAATCTCACAAATCACCACTGAAGAACTTACTCACGTAACCAAATCCACTTGTTTCCTAATAAGCTATGGAAATAAAAAAAATTAATAATAATAATAATAATAATAGGCACAAGGCACGCAGTACGTGGCAGGTGCTGTGATGAATGATTCATTCCTTTTATTGGCTGGTTTCATCCTTCCAACAGTCCCAGAAAGGAGTCCTCTTGTTTGTTTGTTTGTTTTTGAGACAGAATCTCACTCTGTCGCCTAGACTGAAGTGCAGTGGTGTGATCTCGGCTTACTGCAACCTCCCCCTCCCGGGTTCAAGTGATTCTCCTGCCTCAGCCTCCCGAGTAGCTGGGATTACAGATGAGCACCACTCACCTGGCTAATTTTTGTATTTTTAGGAGAGACGAGGTTTCACTATGTCAGTCAGGCTAGTCTCGAACTCCTGACCTCATGATCCGCCCACCTCAGCCTCCCAAAGTGCTGAGATTACAGGCGTGAGCCACTGCGCCTGGCCAGGAGTCCTCTTGTCTTTCATGTTTTCAGGAAAGCTAAGGTTTGGAAAGAGGTCAGAGTCCCCCAGCGTGGTAGAGCCAGGATACAAGTGCTCATTTTTCCACCCTAAGTCCCAAGCTTATAACCATTGCACTGCACACATCCTCACACCATGATATGGTTTGGCTCTGGGTTCCCACCCAAATCACATGTTTAATCGTAATCCTCACGTGTTGGAGGAGGGACCTGGTGGGCAGTGACTGGATCATGGGGGTGGATTTCCCCCTTGCTGTTCTCGTGACAGTGAGTTCTCACAAGATATGGTTGTTTAAAAGTGTGTAGCACTTCCCTCTTTGCTTTCTTTCTCCTGCCAGCATGTGAAGTGTGCTTGCTTCCTCTTCACCCTTCCACCATGGTAAATTTCCTGAGGCTTCCCCAGACACGGCTTCTGTAAAACCCATGGAACTGTGAGTCAATTAAGTCTCTTTTCTTTATTAGTCACCCAGTCTGAGGCAGTTCTTTATAGCAGTGGGAGAACAGACTACTACAAAACACATGTCACAATGGACACCATTGGGTTGTAAAGCCACAGCTGTGGTTCTCCAGAGGAACAGAGCCAATAGAAGGTATATGTCTGTAAATTATAAGGCATTGGTTCAAACAATTATTTTATTTTGTATTTTATGATTTTTTTGTATATTAATGTATTATTATATATTATATTGTTGCCCAGGCTAGAGTGCAGTGTTGCAATCTCAGCTCACTGCAACCTCCACCTCCCAGGTTCAAGTCATTCTCTTGCCTCAGCCTCCCAAGTAGCTGGGATTCCAGGCACCCATCACCACACTCAGCTAATTTTTGTATTTTTAGTAGAGACGGGGTTTCACCACGTTGGCCAGGCTGGTGTCAGACTCCTGACCTCAGATGATCCACCTGCATCGGCCTCCCAAAGTGCTGGGATTACAGGTGTGAACCACTATGCCTGGCCTGGTTCAAGCAATTATAAAAGCCGAGAAGTCCCACAACCTGCCATCTGCAAGCTGGGGACCCAGAAGAGCTGGTGCTGTGGTTTGAAGGAGGCCTGGCAGTGGGAGCCAGAGGACCAGTGTTGCAGATTTCAATGTCCAAAGGCCTGAAAGCCAGAAGCACTCAGGGCAGAAGACTGATGTTCCAGGTCAAGATGCCAGGCCAAGAGCAAGCCCAGCTTTCCTACACCTTTTTGTTTTATTGAGGTCCTCCCTGGATCAGATGACGCTTATGCACATTGGAATCTGCTTTACTCAGTCCACTGATTCAAACACTAATTTCTTCTGGAAACTCCCTCACAGATGCACCCAGAAATCATGCGCAAGCAGCTATCTGGGCACTCCATTGCCCAGTCAAGTTGACACATAAAATTAACTATCATTGCAGCTCACAACAGGGTCCTTAAACTTCAACGCACATGCAAGTCCCCTGTTGAAATGCAATTCTGAGTGGCAGGTCTGGGGTGCAGCCTGAGACTATGCATTTTAACAAATATCTGTCACTGCTGCTCATCTACAGACCACATTCTGGGTGGCCAGGTTTAGAACACTGGTCTCAGACGACAAGAGAAGGAAGAAGCAGATGATAAGTCTAGGTCTCTAGGAATGGTCCAAGCCAAAACCAAGGTGTGTCATAAAATGCTGAGCTTACCTCTGCCATCATGCTGGAAGGACTGCAGTGGATTGTCTGTTGGTCTGCCTGCAAGGCCGTGAAAGACCCTGTTGCTCTTAAGCATGTACAAGATTACAGTCACAGTCTAATGGTGTTCTCTTCCTCACTCTGGTGCACTCCTTGAGCCTCTTTCTTCCCAGCCTATGACTCCCACCTGGCCCTGTCTGGAGCTGGCCTGCTGATGGCCCAGAGAGATGGGTTACAGACTCCAACAATGAATGTGGAGGTCACCTGAGCCTTTGCTCTCACCTCAAATGTGCCTGCCAGTTCCCATACTGAGTTAATGAGTTCTCAGCCCAGACACTAGGTCCTGCCATTGCCCTCAGATGCAAGGAGAATGCTAGCCTCTTTCCTGTTTCCTGCCAGCCCTGCAGTGCTGAGACTTTCACCCAGACAGTGAAAGCAGGAGCTCCCGCTTCCCCTGCTGTGCAGAGAGGCAAGAAGGTCGGTGGTGTCTATGGGAAGGGAGACAATGCCTTCCAGAGACATTAATTTTTCAGTTTGTGTGTTCAGATGTGTGGCAGCTTAAGGCTGACAGGCAGGATTGCAAGCCCCTGTCAGTTTCACAGCTGAAGGATGGCTCTGGGTTTAGATGTAATTTAGTTCCAAGTGAGGCTCCCCAGCCTGAAGCTGCTGAGCCTGGAGTTGGCAGGCAGGCAGAAAGTCAGGCAGCGAATGCTAACGTGGCCCTCCAGTGCCAGGGGCATTGCAGACAGGGTCCCACTTAATTAATAATTACCACTTTCTGAAAGGTAATTTGCATCATCCCCAATTTAGAGACGAGAAAACGGAGGTTCAGGTAGGTTCCTATTGATGTCATGTAACTATTCCCATTCATTCAACAAGTATTGATTAAAAAAAAATTATGCCTGAAAGCATTCTAGGCATTGGAGACACAGTGGCAACCAACGCAGACGCTACCTTTGCCCTTGTGGGGTGACATATCGTACTTGGGGAGCTAAAAATGCAATGAAAAAAACTAATGAAAATAAAGTTGTGAAGCAAACATCACGGGGCTGAAAAGGTAGAAAATAGGTGCATATTTACATCATACAGAATGTTCTAGATAGCTTCTCTGAGAAGCTATTGGGCAGATGAGTAGAAATGGAGAGGGAGCCAGTCGTCTAAATCCCTGGGAGCAGGGGTGGAGGAGAACGTTCCTGGCCGTGTGCACAGCGTGTGCACAGGATGTGAGAGGGGAAGGGCCTTGAGAAAGCCAAGGACATGGAAGGAAGTCCTGTGGTTATTTCACTGTGGCCATGGGAATGGCCTGGAGGTAGGTAGTGGCCAGCACACAAGGCCTTGTAGACCACGGTAGTGAGTTTGCATTTTTTTTTTGACATAAAACTCAGTAAAATGTGAGAGTTCACCCAAGGTTTTCAGATTTCAAAGCCTTGCTTTTCCCCATTACAGCAATGGTTTTCAAAGATATCTTTTTTTCAAAGCAGTGGAACCCTTTTAGCAAATGAAATCTTAAGAAGAGTCCTCCAAAATGCAAAACAGGTATACGATGTGTCGATCTGGTTTAAGCAGGGATTTGCAGACTCCTGAATCTACCAGCTACACCTCTTTCTTACCCCCTGCAACAGGCCCTGAGACATCATAGATCACATTCAGTCAGCAGATTCATTCATTTTACTCACCTGCCTTTTCATGAATTCATTTGACAGGTGGTTATTGAGCACTCAGTATGTGCCAGGCACTGCGTTAGGTATAAGGGATGGTATAAGGCACAGGAGAGGGATTCAATCCTCAACTTCATGGGTATTACATTCTGGTGGAGGACTCCTGCGTGGATCAAGGAATCACAGCTGAGGGTCAGTCAGTATTTAGAAAGTTAAAATCAAGAAGTGAGCCTCTAGACTGGTAATTACTCATGCCTGTAATCCCAGCACTTTGGGACGCCAAGGCAGGATGATTGCTTGAGCCCAGGAGTTCAAGACGAGCCTGGGCAATATGGCAAAACACTGTCTCTACAAAAAAATACAAAAATTAGCCAGGTGTGGCGGTGCACGCCTGTTGTCCTAGCTACTTGGGAGGCTGAGGTGGGAGGATCGCTTGAGCTCAGAAGATTAAGGCTGCAGTGAGCTGTGTTTGCACACTTGCACTCCAGCCTAGGTGATAGAGTGAAATCCTGTCTCAAAAAAAAAAAAAAAAGTGAGATTCTAATGGATACTTGTCACCTGTTCAGAATTTATTTCAACTCCCCCTTTATTAGCAGCACCCCAAATTTCCCAGTCTTGTGGTTTTGAGGGTGTTGATCCTCCTTTTCAACCCCCCAGGGTAAGCTCTTCTTGGTTATAACCATAGTGATTTGTTTGGAGATTAACACATTATGCAAGTCTGGTCATAGAGACCGACCAGATTTACTTTGAGGATATTTGAACTACTGAAAAAGTGGAAATTGCCTATTTTATTGGACTTACATCTGGAAGAAGTTAGGCAAGGCAGCTCTTAACTGTCATCTTCCAACCTGAAAGGAAAGGCTGTTGTAAATGGAACAGATAGATGTGAAGCAAGCCTGGGAAACAGAGGGAAAGAGCTATGTCTCAGTTATATTGCTTACCTGCTAGATCAAACTTTACCTGAAGCTGACCATACCTCTGGGCTTTTAAAATAACGTAATTTACAAATTTATTTTCTTTCTTTATCGCTTAGTGAATTAGAGTTCTGTTATTTGCAGCCAAATTATCCCAAAGTATATGCTGGCCTAGTTCGGAGAGTAAGGGAGGCCTTCTTGAGGAAGCTAACTTGAAGATGAGGCATAGAAAGTGGGAAAAAAGTTACACAAATGGAGAGCTCAGAATAAAGAAGTGTTTTATGAGCCTGGCCAACATGGTGAAATGGTGAAATCCTCTCTCTACTAAAAATACAAAAAGTTAGCTGGGTGTGGTGGCATGCACCTGTAGTCCCAGCTACTTGGGAGGCTGAGGCAGGAGAATCACTTGGACCCAGGAGGAGGAGGTTGCAGTGAGCTGAGATCATGCCACTGCACTCCAGCCTGGGTGACAGAGTGAGACCCACCTCAAAAAAAAAAAAAAAAAAAAAATGTGTTTTAAACAAAAGAAAAGGTTAGTTTAGCCCTGAGCTTCACAATGTGGTGGGGAGCCACTTTGCACTTTTTTCCCCCTAGAATCTTACATTTTGCTGAAATGAGATCTGAAAAATATATGCTGGTGAATCTACATGGTATAATGAAACGCTAGGAAGTGCTCCATGGGTCTGTCTTTGTAAGTTTGCTCAAAGCTTAAATGACATTAGGTATCTAAAATGTTGGGCACATAGTAGGTGTTCAACAAAAAGGCATAAGAAATGTTATTCACATTTATTGCATTTATATATTTTTTATATATATTTATATATTTATAACAATAACTACATATATTTATGTTTATATTTATAACAATATATTTATGTTATAGACATAAATATGTTTATATGTAATAAAAATATTTAAATATAAATGTTTAAATATTTAAATATAACAATAACTACATAAATATATAACTATATAATATAAATATACAACATATAATATAGTTTTATATAATGTAAATATATAGCTATATTATATATAATATAGTTTTATATGATATATATTATAAATATACATAAATATATATTGCATATATTTATGTAACAATAATAACTACATAAATATATGTAGTTATTGTTATTGTTTATATCTGTTTTGTTATATATAACAAATGTTTTTCACCAGAGGCTTTTGAAGAGTGGATGCTTTTGAAATCACAAATCAAAGGCATGTGAATCCATGTGAGCCATTGGTTGCTAAGGGATCAGAGAGCAAGATAAATGGATATGTGTGAGCAATGAGTGTCCCAGATGGCATCCTCTGGATTTCAGAATCTTGAGCTTCCTGATGGAAAGGTGGGCCGGGTTGCTTGAATGAAGGCAATGGACAGGAGGGATTTGGGAGGCGGGCTCTCGGAGAGTAAGAGGTGGATATGGAGACAGCATGTGGTATTTGTTGGCCACCGTGGGCTGAGCCCCAAGGAGATGAGGGGCATGACTGAGAACTAGGGGTCTCTTTGAGATATAGAGGTTCTGGGATAGGGGGCAATCCTGGTGAGGGGGAGGACCATGCTTGCCCATTTCTGCTCAGAACAGGGGTTCTCAACAGGAGGCAATTCTGCCCTCCAGGGGAAAGAGTTGGCAATGTTGGGAGCAATTTAGTTGTCACAATTGGGTGGCAGGTGTTGTTACTGGCATCTAACGGGTAGCGGCCAGGGAAGCTGCTAAGCATCCTGCAATTCACAGGACAGCTTGCTGTAACAAAACATAACCCAGCCGCGGATGCTAACAGTGCTGTGTCTGAGAAACCCTGAGGCAGGGCATCATAGGAAAGGCTGAAATGAGCAGCGGCTGTCATAACTCAATGGTTTTCAGTTTTGAGGGTTCCCTGATTAAGCACCCTAGGCAAGGATCCTTTCTCAGATGGCTCAAAAGCAGCAACCACGAAGAAGTCATGCAGATGTCAAGAACATGGGCATCCTTCTTTCCAAGTGAATTTGATGCATTGACTTCTTGAAGCTATTATTAGTCTGATGTTGCTGGTGGCCCCAGGATGGAGGGCCACCTGTATAATTTGTCTAGTTATTTTAATTATCTCAATTCCATGAAGAAAGAGAAGTTAAGAGAGGTTGTTGGCCAGGTGCAGTGGCTCATGCCTGTAATCCCAGCACTTTGGAAGGCTGAGGCAGAAAGACTGCTTGAGGCCAGGAGTTCAAGGTCAGCCTGGGCAGCATAGTGAGACCCCATGTCTACAAAGAAAATTTTTTTTAATTAGCCAGCTGTGGTGGCAAGCACCTGTCTTCCCAGCTACTTGGGATGCTGAGGTTGAGGGATCACTTGAACCCAGGAATTTGAGGCTGCAGTGAGATATGACTATACCACTGGACGCCAGCCTAGGTGACAGAGTAGGACCCTGTTTCAAATAAATAAATAAATAAAAGTTAATTGCAATGAATGAGTGAAACCCACAGTATCCAAAATCTTCATATCTTGTCTTCTTTTGACAACAAGCTAGTTCATTAAAAAATAATAATAATAACAAATAATGTCCTGGGCTCCACTGCCCTGCATCTGTGTTCCACTCCCCTGCATCTTTTCTACCTTCTGGTGAGACCACACGATATAGATAAAGAATCTGAGGCCCTTTTGTTATACTTCTAAGGTGTTCCGCAATGAGCGGGAGATTAAAATGGATTTTAGAGAAAGAAAAAAACATTCTGGAAAGTGCTGAAATGAAGAAGAAATTGGCATTCACCTTGAGATAGGTCCTCAGACCTATCTTTGAGGTCCAAGGGTTTAGAAGGGGCATTAGGAAAACATAAACCTCATCTTTGTTTTGCCTTCAGGGTAGGAGATGTGAGGATCAGGCAGGCTGAATCCTTGGCTGGATTCTTTGATAAGGGAAAGACTTTGGCGGTGGTCAGAGCACTACTCTCAAGGCCAAGGGGGTTTTAGGGGTTGGACCTGAAGAGAGATACCAGGGGCCAGCTGTGGTCACAATGGTGGGTGCTCAGTTTGGGGACAGCCGGCCAGGAGGTGGTACCCCTAAGTGGGGAGTCCAGAAATCAAACAGTCAGGCTTCCTTGGGAGAGCACTGGGTTATAATGAAGCCTTTTCTGGTTGTTTGGTTACCCAACATGGGTTCACACCCTGACTCCACCGCCAAGTAGAGGATACTGTCAGAGGCGTTTGAACCGGAGCAACTCCATCTTGAATAAGGGCTGGGTAAAATGAGGCCGAGTCTTACTGGGCTGCATTCCCAGATGGTTAAGGCATTCTAAGTCACGGGATGAGTTAGGAGGTTGGCACAAGATACAGATCATAAAGACCTTGCTGAGAAAACAGGTTGCAGTAAAGAAGCTGTCTAGAATCCACCAAAACCAGGACGGCCACGAGAGTGACCTCTGGTCATCCTCACTGTTACACTCCCAACAGCGCCATGACAGTTTACAAATGCCATGGCAACATCAGGAAGTTACCCAATCTAGACTAAAAGGGGGAGGCCTGAAAAATTCACCCTTTTTAAAGCATCTAATCAAGAAATAACCATAAAACTATGCAACCAGCAGCCCTCAGGGCTGCTCTGTCTAAGGAGTAGCCATTCTTTCATTCCTCTACTTTCTTAATAAACTTGCTTTCACTTTACTCTGTGGACTCATACTGAATTCTTTTCTGTGCGAGATCCAAAAACTCTCTCTTGGGGTCTGGATTGGGATCCCTTTCCAGTAGCAGTATGACTTTGGGAAAGAGATGAATCTCATGCAGCCTCAGTACGTCAATCTGTAAAATGAAACCATGATGCTGGTTTCACAGCACTATAGTGAGGCATTAAATAACATGATATAGGAACTCAATGAGTGTTAGCTTCTTTCTTTTTTCTCTTGCTCCTTCCTTCCTTTCATTTCCTCCTAGTTTTAGCTCTATCCAGCAAAGATATTGAAATCAGCAGTTAATTAAGTGTACAATGACAGGGCCCAGTTCCTGGGTTCAGGGTTTGGACACTTGGGGCAGGCAGTGAAGCCCCAGGCAGGAAACTGAGGGAGACTTTCATCGGAGCTGCGGCAACTTGGAATACTGGGGCAGTCTGCACTGTTTTCACACACAACACTTCTTGCTGTAAATGTGTAGGTGTTTTCCACACCAACAACCAGTCCTTCCACTCACTGGATACCACTTGGGTGTCCTACAAATCAATTGAATTCTGACACTCCCTACCCAGAGTTAGTGCAGACCCTGCAGGCTAAGGGTCAGTCCCACAAGACTGCCCCCACTTCAGATCCCAGTCTCAAGTCCCTGTCGCCACCTATATTTCTGACCCACCTGCTATAAATTGGGGGTTCCCGTGATCCCTTCCAAATGTTTGATAATTTGCTAGAATAGCTCACAGAACTTAAGAAAATGCTTCGCCTACAATTACTGGTTTATTATACTGGGTGCAACTAGGATGAGCCAGATGGAAGAGATGTACGGGGCAAGGTATGGGAGGAGGGGTGTGTGACGCTCCCCTGCGCTCCCCACCACACATCACCCTCCACCTACCAGAATCTCGATGTGTTCAGCCACTCAAAAGCTCTCCAAACCCTGTCATGTAGGGGTTTGAATGGAGGCTGTATTATGTAGCCATGGTTTATTAAATCATTGGCCATTGGTGATTGGACTCAATCTCTAGCCCCTCCCTGTACCCAGGAAATTGAGGGGTGGGGTTGAAAGTTCCAGCCCTTTTGATCACATTGAGGATTCTTCTGTCAACCAATTCCTGAAGTTATCTTGGCGCCCACCAAGTGGCTTCTTTAGCATAAACTCAGCTATTATGATGGAAATGGGCCTAGAAGAAATAACAAAAGATGCTGCTCTCACCCTATCATTTAGGACGTTCCAAGGGTTTTAAGAGTTTTGTGCCAGGAACCAGGAACAAAGAGTATTATCACAGGCATGCAGGCGTGGAAGCTAGTTGCAACAAGGAAAGGAAAAACTTGGCAAAAGCTTTGTCCCATGGCCTAGACCAACCCAGTAGATATAAGGATCACGCCCAGGTGTTACAGGAAAGGGGTCCCAATCCAGAACCCCAAGAGAGGGTTCTTGGATCTCTCACAAGAAAGAATTCAAGGCGAGTTCATACAGTGAAAGCCAGTTTATTAAGACAGTAAAGGAATAACAGAATGGCTACTCTCTCAGCAGAGTATTCTCAAGAGCTGCTGGTTGCCCATTTTTATGGTTATTTCTTGACTGTATGCTAAACAAGAGGTTGATTATTCATGAGTTTTCAGAGTAAGGAGTGGACAATTCCCAGAACTGAGGATTCTTAGCCTTTTTAGACCACATAGGGTAATTTCCTGACATTGCGATGGCATCTGTACACTGTCATGGCACTGGTGTAGGTATCTTTTAGCATGCTGAAGTATTGTGACTAGCTTATAATGAGCTGTGAGGACAACCAGAGCTCACTCTTGGTTTTGGTAGGTTTTGGTGGGTTTTGGCTGGCTTCTTAACTGCAACCTTTTTTATCAGTAAGGTCTTTACGATCTGTATCTTGTGCCAACCATCTATCTCAGTCTGTGACTAAGAATGCCTTAACCTCCTGGGAATGCAGCCCAGTAAGTCTCAGCCTCATTTTACCCAGCCCTTTTTCAAGATGGAGTCATTCTAGTTCCAACACCTCTGACACAGAGACTGCAAAAGGTTGCAGGACTCCACCGGGTGTCTTGGCTCCTGGATTTGACAGACAGCTAAGGAATCTGGACTAGGGTGTAGGGTGGGGTTGTTACTGGAGGGTTCTGCAGTACAGATGGTTCATCACTTTCTTTCTCTGAGAATGTGACTTTCACACCCCCATGAATGCCAGTCTAATCAGAAATGACTCCGGTGCTGGGATAATCCAGGGAGAACGTGAGTGGAGCATCAGCAAGTAGCAGATAATCCAACTCAAGCTCACTTGACACCAGTGGAGGGATCAACTGGGCATGAGACTAAGGCTCCTAGTGGGAAGATAGGCACAGCATGTGCCAGCCAAGCCACCACACGAGGGCATCAGGACTGATCTCTCTCTTCATCCTTCTCCTCTGTGCTGACTTCATTCTAAGGATGACTCTCACTTCATGGTTGCCAAGCTTTTATCCTGCTGGCCTCAGAGGTCTTGCAAACAGAGAGGGCTCATTCCTTGCAGACTCACTAAAGTCTCAGGGAGGATTGCGTGGGTTCAGCTGCTATCCTGGCCCCTGAACCAATCACCAGGCTGTCTTCCCCACTCTATCTTCCCAGTTCCCCTTGGCACATGCAAATCAATCTATACGAATAGACCCTAGGCAGCTTCTGGCCCCACCAACTCATTACTTATGCATAAGCAAGTCTGAATCTTTGTTTAGGCTGAGCTACAGGACGAGGTAAGCACCCGTGTGCTTGCGTGCAGGCATATATGCGTGCGCACACACAGTTGCACACGTATACAAGCACACACATATCCAGAAGCAAGCATAGCTCTCTCAGTCAATCATGTGTAAAATGTCAGCCTGGCCTTCCTGTGAGTGTTTAGAAACAGTCTGAAGAGCCCTTGATGAGAGAAGTTGTTGTGGGTTTTGTTTCCTGTAAAAGCTTCTGTCAGTAAGCCTGGCATGTTATTTTTTTTCCTTCAGACAATGAGAGTCTTCTTTCTGCTGACAGAGGAAAACAAACACATGTCCGTTTATTAGGTATGTAAAGTAACATAATTGCAGGCATATTGTGCTTGGGGAATCAGCCTGGCTTTGCCACACAGCCATATGAAGCTATTTGAAAACCCTGGTTCATGCTAGACTCTTTGGCCCAATCTCCCTTTTGTTTGGAGAGAGAAGGATGTGCCTCTTTTCCTATCCAATGCTGAGATGCCGCCCCCCCCCCCCCCAGTGCAAACCATAAAACACAGTATTTATCATATTCCCTGTTCTAAATATGTACTGGCTTTAGCCTTTGGTTCAATAGTAACTACCGATTACTACCCCCAAGTACTGGGCTTTATTCTAAGCATTGTACATCAAATTAACCAATTCAATTCTTTACCAATCCTAACAGATAGATTTTACTATTACAAATCCATTTTGTAGCTGAAGAAACTGAGGCACAGAAGATTAAGCTACTTTGCCAACAAAAGCAGCAAAGATGGAACTTCAACCCAGGCCGTCTGGCTCTAGTGTTGGGGCTCTTAAATGTCATGCCGTAATGCTCTGCATAGTGAAGTGGAGGTGTCCTTCCGATATCCAGGGGTCTAGAGATGGCTTTTCCCTAAAACAACATCCTTCCCAGTATTTCTAGGTAGACGCGATGAGACAGAAAATGTCAGCTGAACCTGGCAGCCTCAAGCAGTGAGTGATTTTCTTCCTCCTGTGCCTCTTGCCACTTTTGTCTTTACTCAGAACAGCTCCAAAAAACCCTTGAGCTTATGCAACCACTTCTTGGAAACTCCAGTGGTCCCATTTTCCAGTTTTCTAATACAGGCATTTTCACATCATCACCAGATGCTGGGCTGTTAGCGAGTATTATTGCTTTGGGAGGCTTTGCCTGTTAAGCAACTGCTTGAAGTGTCCTTTCTCTTTCCTGCGAATTTTAAAATCATCTTTTAGATGGAGCCCTGACAGCATTTTTCAGGGCCTCTTTCATTTACTTAGGTATCTTGATTGCTCCACAGGCCCCAGCTACCCCTGCACAAGTTCTAGGAGCCCAGGCCGACCCTCCCACAGAGATTCCGATTCACAGAAGCCAGGAGCAAGGTGGAAGTACCCTTAAGAGTCTCCCAATGTAGGCTTTTATTCATTCTGTCCTACAGCATCTTTAGTAGTTGAATCTTTTCTCCCAACCAAATTTTACATAAGATAGATGAAAGTCAAGCCCTTCACGTTGCAGGGATGCTGGTGAGCTAATAGTGCTGTCCTGCTTAGTGCCAAGTCCCATCCTGTATGAGTCTGTTCTCAACTGCTAATAAAGAAATACCTGAGACTGGGTAATTTATAAGTGAAAGAGGTTTAATGAACTCACAGTTCCACATGCCTGGGGAGGCCTCACAATCATGGTGGAAGGTGAAGGAGGAGCAAAGGCATGTCTTACATGGCAGCAGGCAAAAGAGCGTGTGCAGGGGAACTGCCCGTTATAAAACCATCAGATCTCATGAGACTTATTCACTATCATGAGAACAGCACAGGAAAGACCCACCTCCATGATTCAATTACCTCCCACTGGGTGCCTCCCATTACACGTGGGAATTGTGGGAGCTACAATTCAAGTAACAAGCTACAATTCAAATAGTGGATATTTGGGTGGGGACACAGGCAAACCATATCACACCCTCACCCTCCACCATCCTAATTCCTAACCTATCTGTCCCTCCAGGGAGGCCCTTTGTGGCATCTCTTGTGGATCTCTGCATTGTACCATTTAAAACCACAATGTTGTAGGTTCTAGGCTTCCTGCTTCTCCATGGTCCCAGCATCATGCAGCTTCCCAGGGCAGGGCCTCTTGCCCGGCTAAGTAGCCTCTCCTCACCTGGCTCTCAATCTCTAGTCTTGCCCAGCTCTCATCCGCTTATCACACTAAAGCCATGAGGATCCTTCTAAACTACAAATCAGGCTGTGTCACATGCCTATTTAAAATCTTCCTTCCTGGCTGAAGGAAGGTGACTCATGCCTGTAATCCCAGCACTTTGGGAGGCCCAGGCAAGTGGGTCACCTGAGGTCAGGAGTTTGAGACCAGCTTGGCCAACATGGTGAAACCCCATCTCTACTAAAAGTACAAAAATTAGCCAGGCATGGTGGTAGGCACCTGTAATCCCAGCTACTTAGGAGGCTGAGGCAGGAGAATTGCTTGAACTCAGGAGGTGGAGGTTACAGTGAGCTGAGATCATGCCACTGCACTCCAGCCTGGGTGACAGAGTAAGCCTGTGTCTCAAAAATAAACAACCCTCCTTCCCATAGTGGGAGGGTGTGCGGGAGGTGGGGATGGTTAATAGGTGCGAAAAACACAGTTAGAATGGATGAATAAGACCTAGTATTTGATAGCACAACATGGTGACTATAGTCAACAATAATAGAATTGTACATTTGAAAATAAGTAAAAGAGATTAATTGGGCTGTTTGTAACAAAAAGGATAAACGTTAGAGGGGATGAATACCACATTTTCCATGATGTGATTTTAATGCATTGCATACCTGTATTCAAATACCTCATGTACCCCATAAATATGTACACCAATTATGTACTTACACAAATTAAAACAAAACATTACAAAATCAAGTAAGTTAAAAAAATAAATAAAATCTCCCTTCCCTGTTGTTTCTCAGTGACCTGAGGGTAAAGTTCAAACTCCTTGGTAAAGTGTAAAAGACCCGTCTTATCTGGGCTGCTGCTTGACTGTCCAGTTTCATCTCTCGATGATAAGTTCTACGTCCAGCTGGATGGAACTGGGAGCTGGACCTTTGACGTGCTGTGCTTGCTCTGCTTAGGGTGAGCCTGAGCCGGGAAACCCTTCACCCTCGCTCCCTGCACCTTACTCACTTCAGCTTGTCTTCACCCACGAACTTCCCCGACCTCTTCTTCCACATTCGGAGCCTGCCCCTCCCCTTTTCCCAGATCCCTGTGGCTTTCTCAGTCACTGCATGGGTCCTGCCTATGTTAGAATTGCTTGTTTTCTTCTCTGTGGCCCTCACTTAACTAATCTCTCTGAGGGCAGTGACCATGCCCATCTTGGTCCCTGCTGTATTCTCAACACTTAGTGATGCTTTGCAAAGAAAAGATGCTCAGAAGGTATTTGCTGAACATATAAATGGGAGCTGGTGTCAGTGGCTCATGCCTTTAATCCCAACATTTTGGGAGGCTGAGGCAGGAGGATCATTTGAGGTCAGGAGTTTGAGACTAGCCTGGACAACATAGTGAGACAAAACCTTAAGAAAAAGATTAGCTGGGCGTGGTGGTATGCACTTGTAGTCCCAGTTACTCGAGAAGCTGAGGCAGGAGGATCGCTTGAGCCCAGGAGTTTGAGGCTGCAATGAGCAATGATCGCACTGCACCACTACGCTCTAGCCTGGGTGACAGAGCCAGACCCTGTCTCTAAAACAGAGGCAGCAACAATGAAAACATAGAAATAAAAATTACTCTTGCTCTGGATTTCCAGAGCGATTTCCAGGCTCCACCAACCTTTTTCAACAGTTCCTGACTTTTATCAGCTTGACCATTACTTGTGATTCCTTTGTCTTTCTGCAGACCTTTCCAGTGACCTCCAGGTTCCCTGAAGATTCCACAATTTGCTTTTCCTTCCCTAGTCAGGACCATCCAGACATACTCCACGCTTTCTTCCTTGTGGGGATGACGTAGTCTCCAGCTCCATGAGAGCAGAGATCTTCTGTGTCTTGCCTATTGTGGTGTTCTAGTGCTTGGTGCTTAGTAGGTGCTCAATAAGCATTTGTTGAGTGAATTTTTAAAAATCAGTCGTGCAATCCATGGAAAGCAGAAGCTTGAGCTCATATCTGCCTGTGGATATGAATGGATGTGTCCTTACCCTCTTTGGCCACTCATGGAACTGTTTTGGGGTTAAAATGTTGCCAGGGCATAACCGCTTCTCTTGCAATCTCTTCTGATGGATTTAGGTTCTAGCTCTGATTCTCTGGACCTGGGAGAGGGGTCCTTATGTCTCATCCGCTATATCTTTCCTCATTCTCCTTTCAGCAGCCACAAGATAGGCCATTCAAGAAGCCACTGCTCCCTGCAAGAGGAGAGATTTCAGCTCTTAGGAGAATTTATTGCAGAGATTAGGTGCTGCCAAACCCTTCGATATCAGCTCCCATCTAAACACAGGCTCAGAGATAGGAATGAATTCAAGTTGTCTGTTTAGAAGGCTTTTGCAGGCTTCAGGAAGCCACCACCTGTCATGGGGGATTGATTCACAGGAATACGGCAAGGAAGCCCGGACGTTCAGTGACAAGGCACATCTTTGCCAAGTGTCTTGGCACATCTTTGCCAAGTGTCTCAAATAGCCTGGGAACAAAATTCACCAAGGGGAAGACGGTACTGTCCCCTTGGTTTACAGGTTGGAGGTCTGAGTCTTTGCAACTTCCCGACAACAAGACTTCCTAGTTCCCATTTAAAATCAATTCAGTTTTATAAAGCATTCACATGATGAGATACATTAAGCTAAAGAGTGTCTTTTAAAAATAATAGGAAATAATTTATAATGAATGCATCAGCTTTAGTAAAAAGTTTTGTTTTTTTTTTTTGTGACAAAATAAAATCATACATAAAAGGCAAGTAAGACAGTTTCACTTTAATAGGGTGCCCAAGTGGAGTAAAAAAAATGTCAAAGTCAAAGTGTTTGTAGGAGTGAAAGATTCTCAAGAGAAAGTAAGATGAGACATCAAACGAATTGGCTTTGGTAGAAGACAGGTCTAGGCTGCAAAAACAACCTGGATAGCTTTTTTATTTATTTATTTTTTGAGATGGAGTTTGCTCTTGTTGCTTAGACTGGAGTGCAATGGTGCAATCTCAGCTCACTGCAATCTCTCCGCTTCCCAGGTTCAAGCAATTCTCCTGCCTCAGGCTCCCGAGTACCTGGGATTACAGGGGTGCACCACCATACCCAGCTAATTTTTGTGTTTTTAGTAGAGATGGGGTTTCACCATGTTGGTCAGCCTGGTCTTGAACTCCTGACCTCAGGTGATCCACTCACCTGGGTCTCTCAAAGTGCTGGGATTATAGGTGTGAGCCACTGCACCCGGCCCACAACCTGGACAGCTTCTGATTGTGATCCCCCCGCCAAATCACGGGTCTTGGTTGAGTCTCTTTCTGCATCTGAACTTCAGTTTAGGGATACTGCAGTGTGCTTCTGCTGGTTTTACCCCCACAGTATTCCTCTGGGGAAACGACCCTACTCCACTCATCCTCCCAGAAGAAGTCACTTCTTGGCCAGACATGGTGGTTCACGCCTGTAATCTCAGCACTTTGAGAGGCTGAGGCAGGCAGATCACGAGGTCAGGAGTTCAAGACCAGCCTGATCAACATGGTGAAACCCCACCTCTACTAAAAATTAGCCAGGTGTGGTGGCATGCACCTGTAATCCAAGCTACTCAGGAGGCTGAGACAGGAGAATGGCTTCAACCCAGGAGGCGGAGGTTGCAGTGAGCTGAGATCATGCCACTGCACTCCAGCCTGGATGAAAGAGCAAGCCTCCATCTCAAAAAAAAAAAAAAAAAAATTACTTCTCATATCCCAACTCAGAAGGACACACAGCCCATGTCTGCCTCACCTCCATCCCATCAGGGCTAGTGGGTGAGATGGATTGCATCTGTGACATTAATTCTTTACCCCCGTCCCCCACATGCATGCTGTTGCATTCCTCTCACTAAAAAGAAGGAAGCCCATTTCTCCATCCTTGACATTGGAGTTGCCAGTCAGATGCAGTGGAAGTGAGGGTGAGTCAGTGTGGTGCTGAGACCTGCCTGGTGAGCTTCCACTGGCTGCCGTTGTGCCTGTGCTATTGACACCATCTCTATCATCCCCATAGGGGTGACAAGAATTGCATGCTGGGTTCTGGAGAGAAATATAATTCAGCATTCATTAGGCTGCACTCTTACCCATTTCCTTGTTATTAAAGTCACACAGCACTAGATACAGACCACTGCATCCCTATCATTCCTATAGACAGGATCTCTGACATGAGAGTCACAGGCTGTTTAAGAATTGATTTGCATACCCATTGTTCCTATAGACAGGAGCTCTGGCATTAGAATCATAAGGTTTTTGTTTAAGGGTCGCTTTAGATGTTTTTCAGGTCCTGAATTCCAGTGGAATAGCTGAAACCCACCAGTTCGAAGATTCCCAGGGAGGAACCAGATCGACACATGAATACAGCTTCTTTCATCCTTCTGTCCAATGACTTCGCCCTGTACTCTTTCACCAATCAGTAAGCTCCACATTTTAGCCTACTCCAAACCCCTCAGAAATGGACTTGAGGTTTCCTTCTATCTTGTTGTTTGGTAGCCTATGATTAATCCTCTTTCTCTGCTGCAACCTGGTGTCTTGGGGTGTCGACTTGCAGCACACATCTGGCAATGGGTCTATTACAGTTATGCATTCACCATGGGAACATGTCTGGGCTAGAGAAGGAAAAACGTGTGGAGCAGAGCCAACTCACTCCAGTGTCCTCAACTGGTAGCCAACCAACCCCCAGGTATGTGAGCAAGACCATCGAAGATCAGCAAAGCCACCAGTGGGCCCCCAATGACCCCAGCTGCATGAGGAACACCTTTGTTTTTATATAACACCGAGGCTTTGTTGGTCACTCTTTCTGTGGCAGTAGATAACTGATATAGTTCACGACTACACTTTCGGCCAATCACAGTTAGAACTGAGACTTTTGCTAGAACAATTAGCACAGAGACATTGACTTTTCTATCAATACTTTTGTGCTGAAAAGCTCTAAGCCTAGAGCAGCTGGAAGATGACATGTCACCTTGGAGAAAGGGTGTCTGAGAATGGCACCAACACAGAATATAAATTTTAAAATAAGAAGGAAGAATTCTAATAGTGTTTCTTGAGTTCCAGGGTCAAACCATGCCTGTAAAAACTAAACCAGACTTTTCACTTAAATGAACTGAATGTTATCTTCTATTTTTTGCTACAGTCAACTTAGGTTGGATTTTTAACCCCACGTTGTCATAGAGTCCTGATCAGTAGGTGTATTTTCAATGTAGAGTATTGTGAAAAGTAATGCATTATAAATGTGCCCCCGCTGGAAAGTCAAGAGTCTAGTAAAACATGGCTGTTTCCCCCAGTTCCAGGTAGTAACAAAAACAAGTGTTTCTATCCTTTCTTGTGCATTTTACTTTCAAGAGTGCCAGGGGCTTGCGTAAGTAAGTTTGCACCTTGCTGAGCTGTTAAGAGGCTGTGATGACAGTTGCCCCCACAAGATTTCACCAGTACCTGGAAATAAGTGTGACTCACTCCTGACTCAGTTTTGGTGACCACGAGGGCACAGCAATTCTGAGAAAGACTGGGCCAGGTTGTTTTTCTACATCAGTGATTTAACTCACGCCATAGATGGTAGAAACCAATCACTGTAGACCTGAAGGAGATGGCAAAGATGAGATCATCAGACTCACGGTTTCCTATGGAGATAACTAGAGCCAGAGGAGACTGTGAAGGTAACTAGAGCCAGTGCTGGTGGAGTCTGGCATCCCATGCAGGGGTAGGAAGATGGGCTTTGCAGGCAGAAAGATGGAGGTTTGAACCTAAGCTTTGTTATCTATAAATGTAGCCACTGTGGGCAAGTCATTTAACCTTTCTGGGACCTCCATTTCCACTTTTGTAAAGTAGGGGTACAGTACCACATAAGAACGAAAGATCATGACATTATACATATACATATATATGTATATATACACACATATATGTGTATAGGTATAATTATATACACAATTATATAGATAAATATATATATCTATCTATATTTTTTTTTTCAAGAGGCAGGGTCTTGTAGTGTCTCCCAGCCTAGAGTGCAGTGGCACGATCATGGCTCACTGCAGCATCCAACTCCTGAGCTCAAGCAATCCTCCTGCCTCAGCCTCCTGAGTAGCTGGGATGACAGTCACATGTCACCATGCCCAGATAATTTTCAAATTTTTAGTAGAGATGGGGTCTCATTATGTTGCCCAGACTGGTCTCAAACTCCTGGCCTTGAGCAGTCCTTCCAAAAGCCTCCCAAAGTGCTGGGATTGCAGGCATGACCCCGGCACCCGGCCAGTTGCTGCTTACATTTAATATGTGTAGGCACTCCCACTCTGGGAGGAGCTACTTAATCTTCCTCATCACCTCCCACGTCCCACAGAAAGTGGGCTTGACTTAGTGGTTTGCTTCCAAAGAGTAAAGTATGAGAAGGGAAAATACACTAATTAGAAGGTGGAGGCTGGGCGCGGTGGCTCTCGCCTGTAATCCCAACACTTTGGGAGGCCAAGGCGGGAGGATCACGAGGTCAGGAGTTCGAGACCATCCTGGTCAACATGGTGAAACCCCATCTCTATTAAAAATATGAAAATTAGCCAGGTGTGGTTGCATGTGCCTGTAATCCCAGCTACTCAGGAGGTTGAGGCAGGAGAATTGCTTGAACCTGGGAGGTGGAGGCTGCAGTGAGCCGAGATAGCAAATGCTGCACTCCCAACTGGGTGACAGAGGGAGACTCCCTCTCAAAAAAAAAAAAAAAAAAAAAAAAAAAGAAAGTGGCAAAACCTGGCAAATGCTACCCAAGTGATGAATGCCAGCCTCACTGAGGAAGCCAGGTGGCTCTCATGCAACCTTGGATAAGACATGAAGAGGAAGATGCTTCCGTTTTGTGTTGTTCTTTCCCCAAACCCAGACTCAAGTCTACTCATGAGAAATCCACCAAACCCAGAGTGGAGGACATTCTGCAAAACACCTGGCCCGTATCTCCCCTAGGACTGCCAAGGTCATGAAAACCAAGGAAAGACTGAGAATGGACACATCAGAGGAGACTGAGAAGATGCTACAACTGAACACAATGTGATACCGTGGATCGGATGCTGGAACAGAAAGAGGACATACATGTGGAGACAGGTGAAATTGTAATGAAGTCCGGAATTTAGTTAATAATCATGAACCAGTGTTGGTTTTTCAGTTGTGACAAATTTACTCAGGTTATGTAAGATGTTAACAAGAGGAGAAAATGGCTGGCCAAAACTACTGGCTCATGCCTGTCATCTGATAAAGGAAAAACTTCAGCCAAGTGCAGTGGCTCAGGCCTGTCATCCCAGCACTTTGGGAGGCCAAGGTGGGCGGATCACCTGAGGTCAGGAGTTTGAGATCTGACCATTGCACTCCAGCTTGGCCAACGTGGTGAAATCCTGTCTACTAAAAATACAAAAAGTTAGCCAGGCATGGTGGCAGGTACCTGTAATCCCAGCTACTTAGGAGGCTGAGGCAGGAGAATCACTTGAACTGGGAGGTGGAGGTTGCAGTGAACTGAGATCATGCCATTGCACTCTAGACCGGGCAACAGTGCAAGACTCCATCTTAAAAAAAAAAAGAAAAAGTAAAACTCCAGCCAAATTGAATGTAAAGGAGTTTAATTGAGCAATGAACAATTCAGGGATCGGGCATCTCCCAGAATCACAGCTGATTCAAAGAGACCCCAGCACAACCAGGTAATGGAAGAAGATTTATAGACAAAAAAAAAAGGGGGCCGGGTACGGTGGCTCATGCCTCTAATCCCAACACTTTGGGAGGCCAAGGCAGGTAGATCACAAGGTCAGGAGATCGAGACTATCCTGGCTAGCGTGGTGAAACTCTGTATCTACTAAAATTACAAAAAATTAGCCAGGCGTGGTGGCGGGCGCCTGTAGTCTCAGCTACTCGGGAGGCTGAGGCAGGGAATGGCGTGAACCCGGGAGGTGGAGCTTGCAGTGAGTGGAGATCGCACAACTGCATTCCACCCTGGGCGACAGAGTGAGATTCTGTCTCAAAAAAAAAAAAAAGGGAAATGATGTATACAAATCAGAAGTGAGGTACAGAACAGCTGGATTGGTTACAGGTTGGCGTTTACCTCATTTGAACACAGCTCTAACACTCAGCAGTGTATGCTGGGATTGGCCAAGACTTAGCTGTTGTTACAGGTGCATACTCCTATGTTAGGTTTTCAATTTTGTCTACCTATTAAGTTAGGTTGCAGTTTGTCCACAAGGACCTAAACGTAGAAGTACAGAATCCTTTTCAGTCCATATTTAGCTTGCGTTCACAGATTGCAGCACTTTGGGTGGCTGAGGTGGGAGGAATGCTTGAGCCCAGGAGTTCGAGACCAGCCTAGGCAACATAGTGAGATTCCCATCTCAAGTAAAAATTTTCTTTTAACTGGGGAAACTTGGCGAGGATATATGGGAACCTCCTGTACTATCTTTAAAGCCATTTGATAAATCTAAAATTACTACACAAGAGAGAAATACTTAAAATACAGCTTTTAAAATAAAATATTGAATTGCTTTTGATTTAATCTTAGTTTAGTTGTGGACATCAATTTCATTTTTTACCCACAAGGTCCCCAGACTTAGTGATTCAGGAGATGAACTCAAGAGCAGTCTGTCACCTGCAGTGGCTGAAATGAAGCCTTTCTGTGTCATCTGTGTTGGTTGGTGTTCCCCCAGTGGAATTTCCTGCTGTGTTCCTGGGGAACCCATGCAACCAGAAGTTCATCCAATTACTTATTTGCTTAGAGTCATCTGGATGTAAAAGTATGCAACTATCATATACTGGTGAAGGTAGAGAATTATAATAATTGTCATTTATTGAGCACTGTGCTAGGCACTGGGGTTAACATTTTGTGCATGTTTTCTCGTTCCATCCTTGCAGATGCACAATATCAGGGGAAGATGTTGAAACTCAGAGAGGTTAAGAAACTTGTCCAATATCACACATGTAGGAAGAGAAAGAGCCTGAAATGGGTTTGAACACAGTTGTTTCCAAATCCAAAGTATATCTTCCTAACCCCTAAGTCAGACTTTTAACATGGACTGTTAGAACTTCAGAGGTTCTTCAGATATTATCTGATACAGAGATTGGGAAATGGTGGTTTGCAAGCTGAATCCCACCTTCAACTCCCAGATAGCTTTAGTTAGGAGCTGCCCAATGGGTTTATGGTTGCTTTTTCTTTGATTGTTGCTTCTCTTTCCTTTTTAGATTGAATTTATTGTTAGCTTTTGAAAAGAGGGAGATGGCACTTTCAAATATCAGACTTTTGTGTTGTTCAGAAAGAAATGGGTGCTCTGACTGAAAGGGGGCTTCACTCCCACCTGGAGCTGAGTCTTGACTTTCAGTTCGATTAGGTGCACGCATTGTTCTCTAGTTCAGACCCCTTCCCGCCCTCACCCCCAGCCCTAGCTCGCTTTGCTCCTTTACTTCCTCTACCTGGTCCCTGCAGTTGGCAGCAACTGACTAAGTCCATTTTACTGGAGTGAAAATTGCTGCTTAGAGAGGAGTAGTTACTGGTCAGAAGTCACACAGCAAACCTAAGGAAACGTCGTTCTGGCGGGCACTCATTTATATTGTGAGACAGAGCTATCTGGTTCTTTGATATCCTGTGTCTCTCTGTCCCTTGCTGTCTCCTCTATGGCTGACCTACTTCAGCCTCCTGTTGGGTCACATTCTCTGGGTCAGATCGTGTCTACTTAAGCACCCCTAGAGGAGCTACCCTGCTCACAGGTTATTTTAACAGTTTATATGAAAGCCTTGTTCTTGTCAAATACCTCAAAATGAATAAGGGTTGAACCTTTTAGGAGGATGAAAGCTAGTGGAGACTTTTAAAATTTGACTTCACCTTAAAAGAAAGAGGAGAGAAAGAGAAAAAGAGGGAGAAGGGAGGAAGGAAGAAAGAAAAGAAGGAAGGAGGAATTACAAACTGGAGAGTGACATGTCTGTGATGTGTATTCCTTTCTTTCTTAGTTCTCTTTGACTCCCACTGCTGATAACTCTGTTTCATCTTCTTCCAGGAAAGCAGGTAGAGGTGTGGTCAGTTCCCACTTCTAGTCTCTAAGCTAGCCAAGATTTATGGTGGGACACATAAATGAGACTCCCCAGGAGCCAAGTGCCAAGGCAAAGATTTTGCAGGGAAGATCTCAAACCATCTTTAACCTTAAAAAAAAAAAAGTACTCTTGTAATTTCTTTTTGTGTCATGCATAAAGGTGAATAGAGCATACATTCATAGTTTATGGGCCATTAATAAGATGAACATCTGTGAGTTCACCATGGTTTTTAAGAAATATGATTTTAGCCATAGCTTAGTAGCTTTGTGTATTTCTCTCTAATTCCATCTTGCCCCTTCTCTCTGCAGGGTGCTGCTTTCCTGAATTTTGCATTATTTTATTTATTCAGTCATGCAGTCATTCATTTTAATCTTTTATGAAAATGATCAAACATGCAGAAAATTAGAAAAGATAGTACTATTGACTATGATATACCTATAATTGAACAACTACATTCAACAAGTTTTTAATGTTTAGCTTTTATTTGCTCTGTATTTTTATTTGCTTAGCCATTGTTTAAGCATTTTATTTTGTAAAATATCCCCTGTATATGAAAGCAGAGAGACTGGTAAAGTGGATCCATTCCAGCTTCAATGTCTTCGATGTGTGGACAATCTCATTTCATTTGTTCTCTCAATCATTCCATGCCTGTTCTTCCCCAGCTCCAGACGTTTATCTGTAAATATTTCAGCCTGGTCTCTCTGAACGATAAGGACTCTTTCGAAAATATAATCATGGCTGGGCATGGTGGATCACACCTGTAATTCCAGCACTCTGGGAGGCCGAGGTGGGTGGATCACGAGGTCAGGAGATCGAGACCATCCTGGCTAACACAGTGAAACCCCATCTCTACTAAAAAACACAAAAAACTAGCCAGGCGTGCTGGCTGGCGCCTGTAATCCCAGCTACTTGGGAGGCTGAGGCAGGAGAATGGCGTGAACCCGGGAGGTGGAGCTTGCAGTGAGCTGAGATTGCACTCTGCCCTGGGCGACAGAGCAAGACTCCATCTCAAAAATATATATATATATATAATCATAATGTCACTTTCACATCTGAAATAATAAACACTTTTGGGTATCACCAAATACCTTGTCAGTATGCAAATTTCTTGATTCCTGCTTTTCCTCTCTCTCTTTGTCCTGTGTTTTTACAGTTGTTCTCTTTTAATTGGGATTAAAACAAAAATCTCCACGATGAATTTGGTTGATAATTATTTAAGTCCCTGGGTTTTCTCTTCTTGTTTTTCTGTTTGCTATCATTCTGGTTCCCCTAGTGCAATGTATTTGCTGAAAAATCTGCATTGTTTCTCCTGTACAATTTCCCTACTTTTGAAATTTTGCAGAGTCAGCCTTCTGGTGCTATTTAACATGTTCTGCCTTTCCTTTTATCTCCTGTAAACCGGGATTTAGCTATTGAGCCTTGATCAGATCCACATCTGATTTTGGGCCAGAGTATTTTATAAGCAGCATCCGTGTGGTTCCATCAGGAGGGTCGTAATGTCTGGTTGTCTCTTTTTGCGATGTTAAACACGTTCTGGTGTTGCACCATTTAATCTACCCATTGTAAAGTCCCTGACAGCTTTTCACCTAATAGGTTTACACTGACGGTCATTCCCTAGGAGTTGGGCTGAATCATTTCAAAGTAAGTTCATATACCAAGCCACTTTATTCTTAAATACTTACAGCACATATTGCCAAAAAGTAAGGACACTATCCTCATAACTCAACATCTTTATCCCATCTAATGAAATAATACCTATAACTCTAATATTATTTAACATCCAGTTCATGTTAAGAAAATCTCCCAAGTATCTGTATATGTTCTTGAATAATCTTTTTATTTTAGAATAGTTTTAGAGTTACAGAAATAATTGATAGTATAAGAGCTCTCATGTATCCCATACCCAGTTTCCCCTATGATTATTATGATTATGATTATTATTTGAGACAGAGTCTCACTCTTATCACCCAGGCTGGAGTGAGTGGTGCGATCTTGGCTCACTGCAACCTCCGCCTCCCAGGTTCAAGGGATTCTCATGCCTCAGCCTCCTAGGTTCAAGCGATTCTCATGCCTCAGCCTCCTGAGTAGCTGGGATTACAGGCACACACCACATCCGACTAACTTTTGTATTTTAGTAGAGACAGGGTTTCACTATGTTGGCCAGGCTGGTCTTGAACTCTTGACCTCAGGTGATCCACCCGCCTCGGCCTCCCAAAGCACTGGGATTATAGTTGTGAGCCATCACGCCTGGCATCCCCCATTGTTAACATCCTGCATTAGTATGGAACTTTTGTCACAGTTATCGAACCAATATTGATGCATTCATGCATTATTATTGGCTAAAGTCAATTTTTCATTTAGGTTTTGTTGGTTTTTACCTAATGTCCTTTTTCTGTCCTGTGGTCTTACCCAAGATCCTACATTATGTTTAGTCATCATGTCCCCTTAGACTCCTCTTGGCTGTGACAGTTCCCATTTGGCTTTTGTTTTCCTTTTAATCTGGAACAGCATCTCCTCCTCTTATCTTATAGTGTAGCCCACATTTTGGATTTCTCTACTTATTTCCTTGTGGGAGTCTTTAACTTGTTCCTCTATTCTTTGTATTTCTTAGAAACTGGAAGTTAAAATAAAAAACTTAAACATGTTTTGCCCAGAATATTTCATAGATGACTCTGTGTCCTTTACATACTGTCTCACAGGATTGGAAGATTCGGATGAAAAAGCTGGGAGAACGAGAGACAAGACTGATGAGTCAGAGTGAGAAGCCCATGGCAGAAGTGGAACTAACAATCCATCTCCCTTAGTTCAGAGGAAGCTCTCCCAAATACCCTTTACTTCTTGCTTTTCTTTCCTTGGAAATTGCTCAGTAAAATTGACCCAATTCTACATGTTAATTTGCATTGTTGATAAGATGGCATTACTTTGTTTTTATGTCTTAGACTGTGGCTGGATGAGTCTATTCATAAGTTTGCATTCATTTAGGAAAAAATTTACTTGTCAAAAAACTTCATGTATTTGACTCAAGATTTTCTAAATTTCTGGGGCTAGTTGAACACCTCATAAGATGTTTTGATATACCTTTGGAAGGGTCTCTGGCTTAATTTCTGTTTTCCTTTTCTTTATTTAAAAAAGAAAATGGATTACAGGATTAGTCATATGAAGCTACACACATAAAATTGCACAGAACCTGCCGGGCGCAGTGGCTCACACCTGTATTCCCAGCACTTTGGGAGGCTGAGGTGGGTGGATCACCTGAGGTCAGGAGTTTGAGACCGGCTGGACGAATATGGTGAAGCCCTGTCTCTACTAAAAATACAAAAATTAGCTGGGCATGGTGGCAGGCGCCTGTAATCCCAGCTACTCAGGAGGCTGAGGCAGGAGAATCGCTGGAACTGGGGAAGCAGAGGTTGCAGTGAGCCGAGATCATGCCCTTGTACTCCAGCCTGGTCGACAGAGTAAGACTCCGTCTAAAAAAAAAAAAAAAAATGCATAGAACCACACACACACATACTCATATGTGTGTGTGAGTGCATGTGTTAATGGTAAAATACGCCTGACTCTATGGATTATGCCGATGCTGATTTCCTGATTTCGTTATTGTCCTACAGTTAGGGAAGACGGCAATGTGGACAAGGTGAGGTCAAGTATGCACAGGGCCTCCTTGTACAGTTTTTTGCAATTTCCTGTGAATCTGTAGTCATTCTAAATTTAAAAATTGAGAAAATAAATAAGAACAATTTATAGTCTTGACATTATGGCCAGTGCAGAAGGACAAGATAAAGAAATAAGTTAAATTTTTAGACAGGAAGCAATGCAATAATTATTATTTGCAGATAATATGGCTGTCTACTTAGAAAATTGGGTAAAACAGGTTTTGAACTAGTATTAAGGGTTCAGTAAGGTACATTATGAAAAATTAATAGATACCATTTACAATAATATCAGCAAAAACAAATTAAAATGTCTAGGAATACACTTAACCAGCATTGTACGAGACCTACAATAAGAAATGTACTACATTTATTAAGGGATATAAAAGACGACATGAATAAAGCAAATGAAACTGGAGATGGTGATCTATATTTAACATTCAAAGTTTAAAAGGCAGCCAATTTTTTTTTAGACAGTAGTGGGCAATTGGAAAGATTTGAATAAGGGCTGTAGATTAGATAAGAGTGTTGTGTCAATGTGATTTCTTGATTTTCATCATTGTACTGTGGTTGTATAAGAGCATGTCCTGATTCTCAGGAAGTACACACAGATGTGTTTAGAAGTAATGGAGCATCTTATTTGCAACTCAATTCAAACACTTCAGAATAGTAGTTTATATATGTATGTAACTATTATTTATTAGTACATATATAACTTTAAATTATATTTGTATATAACTTTACATATACATTACTTTAAATTCTTAGTATATATAACTATTATTTATTAGTGTATATATATCCTCATCTGTATCTATATGCATGCTTACATTTATATAGTTAGAAAGAATGAGAATGTTGTTTGGGGAATCTCGGTGAAGAATATACAGACATTCCTTTAGTATGTCTATAATTTTCTGTAAATTTGGGATTATTTCACAGCAAAGAGTTCAAAAATGTGGCCAACACAAGAATAAGAAGGAATGTATAACTATGAAATATAGGAAGAACCAGAGGAGAAGAAGATGATGTATCGTAAGTGATATAAGCTGTACCATTTAGTATCAAGGAGAAGATAACTATTTTATAATAAATAGAAGTGCCTGTATATCTTACCATTGTGTGGAAGTAATCATTAGAAGAAATAAAATCTTGGTGATTTAAGAGGCATTCATGGGTCATTGAACTTAGGATGCAGAAGAGTAGGGTGGGAGATGTTTGCTTTTTTGTCATTGGCTCTTCTCATCTGTCTTCTCTTTCATGCATCGTGTTGATAAAAATGACAAGGTTGGTTAACAAATAAATCATTCAATGACTAGTCCTGGTGTAAGTAATTATGAGATAAAAAGGTAATACATTTGAGAAAGATTTGGACATAGGAGAAACTTAAGCACACTTGGTGGAAGGGGGGTCCAGCATTTCTGGAGGATAAAATGGCAGAACATCCACTTCACATACGATTCCTTTCCTCCTTTCATCCAGCAAACCTCTCAGAACGTACCCCCAGGTAAGAAATTCACAGATGGTGACAAAAAAGATACGCGCATAGACTTCCCTTGTAGCTCTATATAAGCACAACAACAACCATAAAAAATCTTAATGCTCAATACCAGGGTGAGATAAAATTACAATACCTCCTTTCAAAGTAGTCTCAAAATTTGAGTTTTAGTGGACTATTCAATGACAAGAGAAATCATTAAAATCAGTTGCTGTATTTAAGGTTGTTACAAAATAGCATTTCTAGTATGATGTTTACATTGCTAAAAAAAGTATGCATTTTCAATATACCAAAAGACTGGACTAGAATACAACAAAATATAAATGATGGTTGCTTTTCAATTGGTGAATTATGGGTGATATGTATGTTTGGTGAATTATGGGTGATATGTGTGTCTGTCTGTCTGTCTGTGTCTGTATGTTTTATAGTAACACACTGTTACTTTTTGGCCATCAGGAAAATAATTCTTCAGGTAAGAAAGTTCTAGTGCTAGGAATACAGGTGTCAGAGGGAGGATGGTATATTTGTCTCTCTAAAAAATGCATCAAAGATTCATAAATTACTTTAAAAATCTTCTCAGCTGTCCCCCATGTAACCAAATAAGATCAGGTGAACAGCAGAACCTGTGGTGTCCACAGAAGCCACGCTTCTGAGATGAGAGGGAAGTGGCTTTGTTTGCCGTCTACCCAAACTGTCTGACTCAAAACCAGGAGGTTGCCTGATTCCTACTGCCCACTCTGTCACAAGATTTCCAAGTGACCCCACCTCCAGCATAACACCAGTATTCTCATTTGGAACCTTGAAACTAAGAGTTCCTTGCCCAGGGCCAACTTGGTGCTTTTCTCTTCTTCTCTGCCTCTCACTCATTCATTACATAATTAATGCCTTCCACACATGCTTCAGTTTGCACCTACCTTGTTCCAGGAGCTGTATATATGTATATTTTAAAGAAATACCTGTTTCAAAATTTTACAAATACAAAAGGATATATAAGTGAAGAAAGAATAAGCCTTCCTTTCATTCTTATCTTCCAGTCCTAGTTAATTACTTTCACATTAAATACAATACCGTTTTGCCCTTTCTAAAATAATAAACACTTTCAAAGCAAATGAAACAGGTAAACAAGATTAAAAGGAGGTTTTTAATGTTCAGTGCAGGCATATTCTGTTGAATAAAATGGACATGGGCTTTCCTTCATGGAACTTATAGTCCTGGGGAAGAAACAAGCGATCCATAACATTAAATACGTATATAATTTCAAATGGTCAAAAGCGTGACAGTGGAAAGGAATCGGATGCAGTGGTAGAAAATATTACTGTGGATGGTGTGGGTGGGCGGGGTGTTGCATCTTGTATTTTCCAGCCACACTGGTCTCACTGTTGTTACTGAACACCTCAAGCAAGTGGCAACCTCAGGGCCTTTGCACCTGCTGTTCCCTCTGCCAGAATGCTCTCACTCAGATATCTGCATAATTTGCTCCCTCATTATATTTATGTATTTGTTCAAAACTCACTTTCTTGGAGATATTTTCATTGACTACACCATCCAAAATATCCCCCGTTACACACACGCATCACTCCCTGTGTTCATACTCTGCTTTATTTTTCTTTGTAGCCCTTAGTGCTTTATATAATATGTACCTGTGCATATATGTGTGTATATATTAATACGTGTGTGTGTATATATATGTATGTGTATGTGTGTGTGTGTATATATATATATATACAGACACACAAATATATTCTTATAAATTAAATTCATGTTTGCTAAGAAGCTATCGCATACTAGGCACTGTAATAGGTGTTGACTCTATGGAGATGGCTGAGCAAAATTCCTGCCCTCAGAACTTCCTTTCCAGCAATAAATGACTTAGGCCATAATTTCAGGTAATGATCAGCTACATGAAGGAAAATTAAAATAAAGATATTGTGAGTGATGGAAAGGGGAGATCAGGGGAGGTTTTCTGAGGAGGCCACATTTGAGCAGCGACCTGGGTGCAGCAAGAACAGGAGCCAGGAAGACATCTAGGGAATTAGCTGTCCATGTGGAAGGAACTGGAAGTGTCAATGCATTGATGTGGGAGAAGGCATGGCATGTGTGAGGAAGAGCAGGCCAGTGTGTCTGGGCACAGGGAGCAAGGGGAAGAAGGGCAAGAGAGGAAAGGGATTTGTGGAGCTGTGGTGATGACTTTGGAATTTATTCTGAATGAGATTTAAAAAAAGAGATTTAAAAATATCTTTTAAAGTCAACTTTATTGAGGCATAATTTGCATACAATAAAATGCTCCCCTTTTAAGCATATAGTTTAATGAGTTTTGGCAAATGACCACACCTCCATAACTACCACTCAGGATACAGAATATTTCCATCACTCCAGAAAGTCCTAACCATTTTGCAATCAATTCCATTCCACCTAGGCAACCACAGATCTGCTTTCTGTCCCCATAGTTTAGTTTGCATTTTCTAGATATTCTGATAAATAATACAGTATATACCCTGTTGGTACTGGCTTCTTTTACTCAACATAATGTTTTTGACATACATCATGTTGTGTACACGTTTGTGTTCTTTTTTATTCTAAGGAGTATTTTATGCCATAGATATTCCAAAAATTGTTGTTCTGTGTATTTGTTGATAAGAATTTGAGATTTGGGCTTTTATGAATATTGCTACTAAGAACCTTCACATATAGGTCTTTTTATGAACGTATGTTTTCGTTTATTTTGAGTAAATATCTAGGAGTGGAATTGCTGTGCAATATGATTAAGTGTAGATTTAATTAATAAGTAATTGCCAAACTGTTTTCCAAAGTGCTTACACCATTGAACACCCACAATATATAAGCATAAGAGAGTAGTGAGTTGGGTACTAACTTGGGAGAAAAACATGGTCAAATTCACTTTTTTAACATATCACTGTGTGAAGAATTGACTCTGTGGGACCTAGAATGGAAATTGCAAAGCATGTGTAGAATTTGCTTGTGTTCCCTGTAGCTGCAGCCTCAGCAATAGACTCCATTTAAACTTTTCACCTGCTATTTGCTCTCACAGGATTTGGTCCTCTACAGGATCCATGAAGTTCTGTGCTCATCCTCTTGCCTCTTCTTTCTGGACACACAGCTAGATTCCACTCTTCAGCCTTCCTTACAGTCAGCTAAGTTCCTGAGACTAAAATATGTTCCAGAGAATGTGGGCAGAAATGATGCATACTATGTTTTGACCTCCCCATAGAATCCTTCCATGTAGACATCCACATACTCTGGGGAAACCTGCTGCAAGTAAGCGGATTCCAAAGGACCTAGAGGAAGAAAAAGCTACAATATGGACGATGCCTGAGTTTCTGAATGACTGTGTGGAGCAGATCCTTCTGCTGATGAATGTGTGCTGTGAAAAGTAAACTTGTTTTGTTTAGCAACTAAGATTTCAGAATTACTTGTTACAGCAGTTAGTATATCCTGATTAATAGACCTCATGTTTTATTCCTTTGGGCTTGAATTTGATGCTTTACCTGTGCTTTTCTTTGGCTTGACCAAGTAGTATAGCAGCTGGCTTTCAGCTTGGTCATTCTCTGCTCAGCATTGATAAAATAGAGCATAATGAAGACAGAACATTAAACACCTCCTTTTAATCTTGTTTACCTGTTCCATTTGCTTTGAAAGTGTTTATTATTTTAGAAAGGACAAAAAGGTATTGTATTTAATGGGGAAGTAATTAACTAGGACTGAAAGATAAGAATGAAAGGAAGACTTATTCTTTCTTCACTTGCGTATCTTTTTGTATTTGTAAAATTTGGAAACCTGTATCTCATTAAAATATACAGATATACATATATATATATACACAAATATCAGTGCCAGCCCACTATGGTTTCAGCTTTTTCTGAGGCAAAGCCCCCTACTACTTATGATTGCATCTTAAACTTTCACCATAGGGTCTGGCGTGAAGCAGGCAGCATTGTGTAGTAGTTGTGACTTAAGATCCTGGACTGCTGCAAGAACTATGGACTCTTCTTTCCAACAGAGAAGCAAATGAAAAGTAGGCAGAATGAGTCACGACTGATGGATTTTTTTCTTGTTGGGATAATGTGGTAATGCATTTATTCACACCCTTTCTGTTCCCGGTAATTATTTGTTTGCTCCATGCCTGTCATTGTTTTAAAACGTAGACTATGAGACATTAGTAGCCTCAGGGAAGGGTTTTAGAGCAGAAAAAAAGCAGAGAAAAATGCTTTTAGATAAAAAACCAGCCTGGAGCTTTTGGAAGACTAAAATATCTATAAAATCTCTTTTTGCTCCAAGAATAATAGAAGTTTCCAGGACTGGGGACAGGAGACAAACAGAAAAGACTGGGATGAGGGGAGTAGTTGGCAGAATAATGATCCCCCAAAGATGTCCATCTTTGAATACCTGCAATCTGTAAATACGTTACCTTACATGGAAATAGGACTTTGCAAATGTGATTAAGTCAAAGGTGTTGAGATGGGGAGATTACCCTGGATTATCTGAGTGGGTCCCATGTAATCACCAGGATCTTTATTATAAGAGGAAGACAGAGGGGTCAGAGGCTGTTGATGGAAGCAGAAGTCAAAATGATGCCACTGCTGGCTTTTAAGTGGAGGAAGGGGCCATGAGCCAAGGAAACAGGTCACCTCTAGAAGCTAGAAAAGGCAAGGAAATAGATTCTCCCCTAAAATTGTCAGAAGGAATGCAATCCTGTTGACAGCTTGATTTAGCCCACTGAGAGCCATTTTGGATTTCTGACCTCCAGAACTACAAGGCAACACATTTGTGTTGTTTTAAGCCAGTAAGTTTGAGTTAACGTATAATAGCAACAATAGAAAACTAATTCAGAGGCAGAGGTAAGTAGAGCTCAGAAGGGAAAACAAGCAAGACATGGAATGTTTCCACGGAGAGAAAAGGGGCTTCAGCCCATGCCACCCAACCATCTCTCAAGGGAGGGCTGTCCAAGGGCTAAGTAGGGCTGAGTCACTGCCCCCAGCTATCCAGACTTCATTGCCGTGGGTCTTTCTGGGAGCACTGGCATTGGGCAGGACGTTTCACTCTCAGCAGCATCCAAGGACCAACCGACCTTCTAACAGCATTGACACCCATCTACTCCATGATTCAATCTACACCTAGCTGGGCTCTGTGTGGGTCACCTTTCTATAACTTAGGCAGCTCATACACTCCATCTCTGAAAGTGAGCTGAAGACTGGGCTTGGGCTCCTGATGAGGCAGGGACTTAAAAGCACCTTCCACCCTACCTACATCTATGTGGGAAAAACAAGCCCAGCTCAATATATTCCCCTTTCTGGAACAATGGTGGGCAGCCACCTTTCGGCAACTAGTAGGCATTAGAGCTTAAAAAAGTTACCGAAGCAAAGTGGGTTTGCAAAGGTTTCAGCTGGCTTCGTCCATCACTTTACTCTTCAAGTTAAAAAATCCTATTGAACATTCTCTGCAATCAAACCATAATAGAAGAAGCAATGTAGATGCTGGGGTGGTCTCTAGACTGTGCCAAGCCTCACCCCCAAATCTTATGGTTGGAAGAACTGAGTCTTAAGGGGACTATAATGTCTCGGTGTGGAGTTAGATGGATGCAAAATGGAATCTGACCCCATGATTTCTGCTTGAGAGGTTTCTTTGTTGTTTGTTTATTTATTTATTTATTTATTTATTACAATACAAATATGCCTAGAATCATATTTTAAACTTACACACTTATATTTTTGTTGTTGTTGTTACTAAACTACAAGCAATGTAATATGATTATAAATCTCAGAGGCATGGACTGGCATTATTTTGGAGCTTTTATTTTTTTCGTCTAACTGATTTTACCAGACCCACAGTATTTTAATGTGTATTTCACCTTTATTTGATGTCATGAACAATTGGTTGTTTCACAAAGCAAAACAAAATAAAAACCCATTTCCCCTTCTTTCCGGCACGGACATTTCCCAGAGAAAGAAAGTCCATTATGGAGTGGGAGCCCAACCCAGGAGTCCCTCTCCACTCTCCCTAATGATACTACTATGAATATCACAAACACCTGGGCTCTCACCAGACACTATCAAGAATGCATCTCCAACAGGGAACACTGAAAATCTGGGCTCGATAGGTAGACCAGCAGGTCACTGCTACCCGCCTGATACGCTTTAAAGGCTTGTCCCTTTCAAATCTCATGCTGAAATGTGACCTCTAATTTGAAGGTGGGGCCTGATATAAGGGATTTGGGTTATGGGGGCAGACCCATCAAGAATGGTTTGGTGCCCTCCCTGTGGCAATGAGTTCATGCAAAAGCTGGTTGTTCAAAAGGGGCTGACACCTCATCTTCTCTCTCTTATTCTCCCTCTCACCATGTGGTATGCCAGCTACCCCTTTGCCTTCTACCATGATTGGAAGCTTCCTGAAGCCTCACCAGGAGCAGATGCCAGCACCATGCTTCTTGTATAGCCTGCAGAACCATGAACCAAAACAAACCTCTTTCCTTTATAAATTACCCAGCCTCAGGTATTCCTTGATAGCAACACAAAAAAGACTAAAACACTGGCCTACACAGGGTAAGAGGAACCAACTATTATGGTTGAGAGATTATTTTCAATGACATGGGAGAGTTAGAATCAATAGGAAGTAAGTTCACAGAAGACAGTAGCAGTGGGATGAGAGAGGCAAAACAAATCAACATGATTGTTTCCTCCCATGACTAGAGTTTAGAAATTTATACCTGAGGCTGGGCGCGGTGGCTTACGCCTGTAATCCCAGCACTTTGGGAGACTGAGGCGGGCAGATCACTTGAGGTCAGGAGTTCGAGACCAGCCTGGCCAACATGGTGAAACTCCGTCTCTACTAAAAATAACAAAAATTAGCCAGGTGTGGTGGCAGGCGCCTGTAGTCCCAGCTAATCAGGAAGCTGAGGCAGAAGAATTGCTTGAACCTGGGAGGCAGAGGCTGCAGTGAGTTGAGAATGCACCACTGTTCTCCAGCCTGGGCGACAGAGTGAGACTCCATCTCAAAAAAAGATATTTATACCTGAGTATTATTCTCAGCGCAGCAGAGGGGAGTCTCTTGCAGGATAGCTGGAAGGATCCTCCTTCTGAAAACTCAAAAGAAAAGGGTTTTTCTCACTGGAATGGAATCTTTGTATGAATAATAATAATAATAGGAACAAAAACATCAACCAACATTTATCAAGCTCTTACTAGATTTCTGACATTCTATTGAGAGTTCTAATGCATTGTCTTACCTAATCTGCTGTTGAACAACTTCATGAAGTAGCTACTATTATCATCCCTACCTTATGGATGTAGAAAGTATGGTTTACAAAAATGAAGACACAGCCAAGGCCACTAGCCTGTAGGTGGATGATCTGGGATTTGAATATAGGCAGTATGGCTCTGAAGCCCACAATTTTAACTGTGATTCTCTACTTCCTTTCTACTACTAGATGAAGATAGCATTGTTTCTTTCTAAGGATGAGAAAACTGAGGCTCAGAATATTTAAGTGACAGTCATTTCACCAATGGAAGTAGGACCCAATTTGGACCTAAACTAGTCCTGGAATTTCTAGGAAAGATACGACCTCTGTCTATTTGGGTTGCTAAGCTGGGATATAGGTTAGGTCCAAGGTATTGGGCCCTCTTATATGGTCTGAAAGTTCTGCCAGCACCAAGAAAAGCAGGGCTACAAGGTGACTTGGAACAAGCAATGCTTGAGCCAGCTCTACACCCATAACCTGATGAATTCCTCTTTGATTTCATTCAGTTTGAGCTGGTAGGCTGCCTATCTCTTGTTTGCCTTGTGGATTTATATACTTCCCTACTTCAGCTGAATCACTACCCAGGAAGCTGAGCTATGACTTCACCAGCAGCTCCCAAAGTGTTGAGCTTCCAGCAGGATTGGCCAACAGGGAGCACTGGCGGAGACTGGAGGGAGGGAGGAGAGTGAGGCCATTTATTCCTTGATTCCCGTGACATCACTGAGGTCACGGCTAGATGATCTCAACCAATGGTCACAGACAGCCTGCTTCTCACTTCTACTCCCCTTCCTCTTTCTTTGTGTCTTTCCCTTCTCGCTCTTTAGGATGGATCTAGTAACAGCTCTTTCTCTTGCTACTTCAAGCTCGGTGTAGTAATGGTGCCCCATTGTTACTGTTCTCTGGGGTGCTGCACTATCCCTGTGCTGGTTTTTTACAGTTATTTCACACTTTTGTAAATAGATACTTTATTAAACTCTATATCCAAATTGAGTGCTCCATCTACTTTCTGCTGAGCTCCTGACTGATACAGATAGTTTTCTGTCACTTAATACCAAGAATCCCAATTATTACAGGAAATGTAGTTGAAGTACCTCCTTTATCTCAGCATTGTGCTAAGCCCCGCACTTACATGATCTCTTAGCTTGTCACACAGACCTTCATAAAGTGGCTCTATTTGCCTCTATGGCCCAATAGGTCTTTATGCCTGCCACACCAAATTTATATTTTGGCTTTTTCACGTAGGTGGTTCCTTCTATCTGCATACTCTCATCTCCACCCTATATTACTTCTTTGATGCATTCTTTGCCCTTTTCTCAGGCACTGATCCAAAGCCACCTCCTTTTTGAAGCCCTCCCGGCTATGCTACTCCCTTTAGCAGGGTATGCCTTCTCATCTCAGTTGCCTCACCTTGGTCATCCTTCAACCAGACAGCTTAGTGAATTATGACACTACCCTATTCAGAGTCTTTCTCCACCCAAGGATGGGAGAAACTTGAGGAGAGGCAAGGTCTCCAGTCTTCTCTCTGTTCCTAGAGTATAGCAAAGTACCTGGCACATAGCAGCTACTCGGTGGCAAGTACTGAGGGAGGCAGGCAGGAAGGAGGAGAAGAAGGAAGGAAGGAAGGAAGGAGGGAGGGAAGGAGGAGTGAAAGGATGGAGGGAGTGAGGGAAGAAGGAAGAAAAGGAAGTAATGACTCATTCCTGACATGCCAGTCCTTACTTAATGCATTGCCTTCATTACTGCCGCCGTCAGGACTCCTTCAGGAGGAAGATTAAAATCTGATGTGTTTGGAAGGCAAGAATTAATACTAAATTACAGCATAATTTGTGCAAGAAGTTTGTCAGGGTTTCTGGAACCAAAAACTTACTTGTAGAGAGTGTAACCCACTCCTGCCATCTCAAATGAATTCAATTTTCTGAGCATCACATATACATCGAGAGGTTATTTCCATAGACTCTGTTGAGTCAGTTTTCCAACACACAGATCCTGTCCCCATCTGAGAGGACATTGAGGATCACAAGACCACCTGCCAGCGATTCCCAATCCTAACCAGCTACAGTGGTTGCACCTGCCCTTTACACAAACCAGGTGGGGCAGTTGGAAGAAAGACCTCCTCCCCCTCCAATGACCTCCTTCCGTCCATCAGCCTTGCCACATGCAGAGGCCACTGCCTTCTCTCCACTCCACCAAATGCCAAGGCATTGATTGACTGCAACACTCAATTTCAACCCAGCAGAGGACCTGGCAGGCCTTTGATCAATATTTTCCTCAACAGACCACTTCCCTATGATAAATGGACTAGTTGAGAAGAGGAACAGATTAACCTTTCAGCACAGGTGGCAGGCAGCAACTAGGAAAAAGATGACTCAATTCTATTGGGAGAAGAGGATGGGGCCTGTTTCCCAAGCTCCCCACAACCATATTTCAGCCCCAAAGAACCGTGAATGAGGAGAAGGCTCATTCCTAAACAGTCTCGGAGATTTCTCCTGCCAAAGCAAACTAGGCTGTGCATCTTCTCTGCCACCCCTTACCTGTGTTTGGCTCAAAGAAAGCAAGCCAGGAAGAAAAGGTAACAGAGGAAGCAGGTAGGAAAATATATGTGTACACTCAGGGCCATTGATGGATGGAAACTGGGAGGAGGGGTGGTGGAGAGCCTGTGAGCAAAGGGAAGATGAAAGTCTGCAAGAAGAGCTCTATCCCCACCATAAATCCTTCTGGCTGACGAACAGCATGGGAACAAGGTAATTCGCCACAGTGACGGAGCCGATTGCATTGGAGATCTTACAGCCCCACAGGCAGTGAGGAGGGGCGCCTGGAGAACAGCAGGAAAGATGCTCAGGAATAAAGGGTCATGCCAGGGAGCCTAGGAAGACAGGAGGGCCCCCCATCCCCATGCAAGTACTCAGCAGGCAAGCTGAGGCACCCTGGTATACTCCAGATGTAGCGCATGAAAATCACAGTGATCACAAGCATTCATTCACTTAAACATAGTTTGTTTGGTAGAGAAGAAACATAGTAAGATTTAGACTCTGTTCTGTTGTTGCTGTTTGATTTTTTAAGATGGAGTCTCACTTTGTCACCCAGGCTGAAGTGCAATGGTGAGATCTCAGCTCACTGCAACCTCTGCCTCCCGGGTTCAAGCAATTCTCCTGCCTCAGCCTCCTGAGAAGCTGGGATTACAGGTGCCTGACACCATGCCTGGCTAATTTTTGTAATTTTAGTAGAGACAGTGTTTCACCATGTTGGCCAGGCTGGTCTCGAACTCCTGACCTCAAGTGATCCACCTGCCTAGGACTCCCAAAGTGCTGGAATTACAGGCATGAGCCACCGTGCTCAGCCTCAACTCTGTTTTCAAATTCCTTCCATAATCATGCTTGTTCTAATGGCTCACAATGACTAAGAGTCTCCTGCAGTACTCAACTTACTATATGTCATATCATTTTGTTCTCACAATATCCATAACCTCCTTTTGCAGATGAGAAAATCACTGCTTAGAGATAGTAAGTAATGTTCCCAAGAACACAAAACTGATGAGGGACGAAGCCTGAAGTCAGCCCCAGGCAAGGGGACTGCAAAGCCTGATTTTTATTTTATTTTGTTTGTTTCTAACCATTCAGGCAATATCATTTCTCATTGATTAGTGTTGTTTCAAAGGAAGCAAAAAGAGCTAGGGGTGGAGGGTGGTTTGCAGGGGAGAGAGCACATGTCTGATCAGAGGATTAAGGAGAGTTTCCTGGAGGAGGTGACAGTTGAGTTTGGTCTGGAAGGACCGATTGGATATAAACAGGTGGGTGATGAAAGTTACAATACCATCTCGTAAGGTATGAGAATATCATGGGAAATGTTCCTGTCACTTTGAACACCCTCCAAGGACCTGGCTGCTAGATTAATTTTATGTGTCATAACTATGCCTTGGGGTGCCCAGTTAAAGCACTGTGTCTGAAGGTATTTCAGGAGTAGATTAGCATTTGAACTGGTGGGCTCAGTAAAGTAGAATTCCCCCTCCCCAGTTGTGGTGGGAATCCTTCAATCCATTCAGGGTCTGACTAGAACAAAAAGTGGAGGAAGGAGAAATCTGCCTTTTTTGCTTTCTGTCTTTTTTCTGAGCTGGGACATCAATCTCCCACCCCTGGACTGGGATTTACACCATCTCATTGGCTCAGCTCCTGGTTTTCAGGCCTTCAGACTCAGACTGGAATGACACCACTGTATTTCTTGGGTCTCCAGTTTGCAGGCTGCAGATTGTGGGACTTCCCAGCCTCTGTAATCATGTAAGTTAATTTCTCATAATAAAGCCACACTCTAGGCCCTTTGCCATGAAGGCAGCCTCCTTCATTAGCTGTTGAACAGGGAAGGAAATGGGAAAAAGGAAGGAGTATGTCTCAGGGTTAAGGTGGGATCTCAGTGAAATTAAGATAGCATTGAGATGGTTAGCATTAAGATAAAGATAATTAAGATAGCATTGAGGTAGTTTGGGTACTGTCCCAAACCACAAACTCTTCTCCCATGAGAACCCCAAGAAAACCAGAAGCACGAAGGATAAAGAAAAATTGGAATCAGGGCACACTTCAGTATGAATACGACATGAACCTGAAATGCCAGAGCAGATCATGTGAATAAACTAGCTGGAGCATGTAGTTCAGGCTTGCCATCTTCCTTCAACCTAAGTTCAAATAATGCCATCAGCTTGTCAACATCTAGGATGGTAGATTTAAGGGGTAAAAGTAAACATAGGCAGAAAGATAGAGAGAGAGAGAGAGACAGACAGAGAGAGAGACAGCACGGGCACACTGGGCATAACTTCTCCCAAGTAGGACTACGTTTTGTAAACCAAAGTATCTGAGGCAGGTGTCAATCTATTTAGAAAGTTTGTTTTGCCAAGGTTGAGGATGCACCTATGACCCACCTCAAGAGGTCCTGATGACATGTGCCCAAGATGGTCAGATCACACCTTAAGTTTTATTTTTTGCAATGGAGTCTCACTCTTGTTGCCCAGGCTGGAGTGCAGTGGGGCTAACTCAGCTCACTGCAACCTTCGCCTCCCGAGTTCAAGTGATTCCTCTGCCTCAGCCTCTCAAGTAGCTGGGATTACAGGCATGCACCACCACACCTGGCTGATTTTGTATTTTTAGGAGAGATGGGGTTTCACCATGTTGACCAGGCTGGTCTCAAACTCCTGACCTCATGTGATCCACCCCCTCTCGGCCTCCCTGAGTGCTGGGATTACAGGCATGAGCCACCGCACCCAGCACCTTGGTTTTATACATTTTAGGGAGACATAAGGCATCAATCAATCCATGTAATGTGTACAGTGGTTTGGTCTGGAAAGGCAGGACAGCTGGAAGTGGGGGCTTCCAGGTCACAGATGGATTCAAAAATTTTCCGATTAGGAATTGGTTGAAAGAGTTATCAACAGGAAGGAATGTCTGGGTTATGATGAGGCATTGTGGAGACCAAGTTTTATCATGCAAATGAAGTCTCCAGGTAGCAGGCTTCAGAGAGAACAGATTGTAAATGTTTTGTTTCAGACTTAACGAGCCTTTTCTGTCAGTAATTCCAAAAAGGAGGCATGTCCAGCTCCCTCTTCCCATCATGGCCTGAGCTAGTCTTTCAGATTAGCTTTGGAATGCCATTGCTGAGAAGAGGGGTCCATTCTAATGTTCAAAGGCTTGGAGTTTTGTTTTTGGTTTACATCCTTAAGACTTACATTCTGTGAGAAATAGAAGGCTGAAACAAGCAACAGAGACTTGCATTCGTTTCCTTTTATCCCACTCACTAATAAACATGACTCAACCACTGCCCTAGACTAGGACCTGATCAGAGTAGACATTTCTTTTTCTGAGAGATGGGCAGGACTGTGTGAAGAGCAATTCAAACACAAGGACAAGTAGAGTCCCACCATAAAATGATGTTGCATGTATGAGTATGCTATCCCTGCTGTAACAAATTACCAAAACTTAGTGGTTTGAAACAACACAAATTTATTTCAATTCAGAAGGTCAGGAGTCCCACATTGGCCTCGCTGGATTAAAATCAAAGTGTCAGCAGAGCTGCATGCCTTCTAGAGGCTTTGGAGGAAAATCTATTCCCTGGCCTTTTCCAGCTTCTAGAGAACACCCATATTTCTCAGCTCTTGGCCCCTTTCTCCATTTTCAAAGTCAGCAACGTCAGGCTAACTCCATGTCACATTTCCATCAGCCTGGCTCTCTCTCCTGCCTCCCTCTCCTACTTACAAGGACTTTTGTGATTACATTGGGCCCACCAAGATAATCCAGGATGATATTTCAAAGTCAGATGATTAGTAACCTTAATTCCATCTTCAATCTTAATCTCCGTTTACCACGTAACATAATATATGCAGAGGTTTCAAGTTGAGAGGTTGTTGTTCCACCTGTCACTTTCCCAGCCCTCAAAAATAAATATTTTAGCATTTCTGCTCCCTGCCATTCCCTGAGACAATGATGGGAAAAATAGAAGGTCAGAGAACCTTTTCCAGATCTCAAAGTTTATAACCTTGACATTCCAAAGTAGAAGGAACTGACCCTTACCAATAGCAAAATTCGGTAATACGCTTACCAATAGCAAAATTCAGAGCAAACTACTTAAATACTTAAGCCAAGATTTATTTCCTTATCTACCAAATAAAAAAATAAAGCAACCTCATAGACAGGAAGCAAGATTTAAATGACACAAACATACATTTGAGTAAATATGAAGCCCCAAATAAGCTTTCCCTTTAGGGTTTCTTCACCTTTATCTTGCCTGTTTCAAGCTTTCTACACGTTGCTACATTTTCCAGTCATTCCTTTTCATAAGATGCTGGAAGCAAAATAATCACTCTGCTTTTAGTTCTAGAATATTAATTGCCATGTGTATACCATGCGATTTTCCAAATCACAAGCTAATTAAATACCCCAGCAGGCCAGACGCAGTGGCTCACACCTGTAATCCCAGCACTTCCGGAGACCTAGGCATGAGGATCACTTGAGGACAGAAGTGTGAGATCCACCTGTGCAACAGAGGGAGACCTCATCTCCACAAAGCATTAAAAAATAGCCAGGCATGATGGCATGCACCCGTAGTCCTAGCTACTCAAGAGGCTGAGGCAGAAGGATCACTTGAGCACAGGTGGTCAAGGCTACAGTAAGCTATGACTGTGCCACTACTCTCCAGCCTGCGTGACAGAGCAAGATCTTGCCCTCCTATGAATAAATAAATAAATACATATAAAATATCCCAGCAAAGGACTAAAAGTAGATTAAGCATGAATGTGGACGTCTATCAATAGGTGCATTTCCTTGACTCTTGGTGCAAAGCATCAATTATCTTAAATAATTTCTTAATAAAATTTCCTCATTATGATCCACTTTCCTTCCTTGTTCACTCATTCTGAAAATATTATTGTGTAGGAAATAAACATTCTTTCTAAATGGCTATCAATAACTGTCAAATAAGATGAAAAGGACAGAGTAGAGGAGAGACCTCTGCAGCACTGTTTTGTGGCTGTTTGATTATATTACAGTCTAGATAAATTCAGACAAACTAACCTAGACAGCACTAATTCAGGATGCGTGGATATTTGGGTTATTTTTTTGTTTGTTTAATTTTGAACAGGATCTGGCTGTTCAGTTCAACAGGAATTCAAAAAACATTTACTCAATGTCTAATTAGGATAGCTAACGTTTGTTGAGCAGTTACTCCACGTCATGCACTGTGCTGGCACCCAGTGTCTCATATGGTCTGCTATAGTTTGAACGTTTGTCTCCTCCAAAATGGGGCTGCCCTTTCCATCACAAGCCCAGGGCTTTAGGAGGGTAGAATGGTTTCAGGGGGTGAGCCAGGGACACCTCCCAGTGGGCTCCCTGTGCAAGGCCACCTCTGCACTCTGCTCCTCACTTTCCAGCATAGCATTCCTTGGCTGCCCCAGCTGTGGCTTCAATGACCGTGGATGCACCCGGGGTCACTGCTCAGAAGAGTGCATGCAGTAAACCGTGGTGGCATCCATGTGGTGCTAATTCTGCAGGTGCATAGAATAAAGCTGTGGGGGCCCTGACAGCCTCCAGCTGGATTTCAAAGGATGTCACATACAACCTGGGGCCCCAGATAGAGACTCATCAAAGGGGCAGGACTACCTCAGCCAGTCCCCAGGAGGGCAATATCTGGGCATAACTGTAAGGTCAGACCTGCCACAGAGAGTCCTTACTAGGCCCAGTGGGACTGTGGGGGTGAAGCCACCACCAAGACCCCAGAACTGCAGAGCTATCAACATGTAGCACCAGCCTGGGGGAGCTGCAGACAGGAGACCCCAACCCATGAGAGCTACTGGGTGGACTGAGCCCAACAACACCACAGAGGCTTTGATGGCCCAACTCCTACCCTAGTGTACCTGGAAGGCAGGACATGAAGTCAAAGATTATTCTGGAGTTTAAGATTTAATATTGTTTGCCCTGCTGAGTTTTGGTCTTATGTAGACCTGGGTACCTTTTCTTCTACCCTATTTTTCCCTTTCTGGAATGGTCTATCCCATGCCTATCCTGCCATCGTATTTTAGGAAAAGATAATTTTTTTTTTATTTCACAGGCTTAGGGCTGGAGAAAACTTTGCCTTAGGATGAATCATGCTTTGAATCTCACCTTCTGATTTAGATGAGACTCTGGACTGTAGACCTTTGAGTTGATGCTGGAGTTAAGACTGGGGCTATTGGATTGGAATGGATGTATTTTATATGTGAGAAGGACATGATTTTGGAGAAGCCAGGAGTCATGTTATGGTTTGAATAGCTGTCCCCTCCAAAACTTACGTTGCAATTTAATTGCCACTGGGAGGTAGGACCTTGGAAAGGTGTTTAGGTCATGAGGGCTCCACCCTCATGAATGGACTAACGCCATTATTGTGGGAGCAGATTCACCTACTCTTGCTGCCTCTCTCTCCCACCCTCTCTTTACCCTTCCCAGCATATTATGATGCAGCAAGAAGGCCCTCACCAGATGCTGGCCCCTCAACCTTAGACTTTCCAGCCTTCAGAGCCATGAGCCAATAAATTTCTGTTCACTATTCATTACCTTATTAATAATGTGCTATTCTGTTATAGCATCACAAAATGGACTAAACTATCATCTTTCCAATAATTCTATGACATAGGTCATAATATTATGATACATTATAAATGAACAAACTGAGGTTTAGAGAAATAAAGAAATGTGCTTGTGTTCACACAGGTAGTAACTGGTAGCAACAGGATTTTAATCCAGGCTTGTCTGATTCTGAAGCTGCATTCCTAACCACTACACAATGCTGCCTGCTTCATGCCAGACCCTATGGTGAAAGTTTAAGTTGCAATCATAAATAGCAGGGGGCTTTGCCCCAGAAAAAGCTGAAACCATAGTTGGCTGGCCCTGATATTTTTGTATATACATGTATATTTTAGTGAGATACATGTTTCCAAATTTTAAAAATACAGAAGGAGATACAAGTGAAGAAAGAATTCCCTGAGCTCAGGCAATTCACCTGCCTCGGCCTCCCAAAGTGCTAGGATTACAAACATGAGCCACCGCACCTGGCCAGCTAAATTTTTTTAGATGGGGTCTTGCTATGTTTCCAGGCTGGTCTCAAACTCCTGGCCTCAAAAGATCCTCCCACCTGCCCAGACTGCAGATTAGTGAACAAAATAAAATAAAACTAGCCAACCAGTAAACAAACCACAGGCAAAACTAACCTGTGATGTTAGAAATGAGAATAGTGGTTACCCTTGGAGGAGGAATCAAAGATAAAGGAAGCTCTGGTGGGTGGAGGGAGAGATGGTGGTAATATTCTGTGCTTTTATCTGGATGCTGGTTATATAGGTATGTTCAACTTGTAGAAATTTATTGAGCTGTACGTTGATGGTTTGTGCACTTTCAATAGATAAGTCATGTAAATCTATCTATCTATCTATCTATCTATCTATCTATCTATCTATCTATATCTATCTATCTATCTATCTATCTTTATAGAGAGAGATGTGCATATGTGTTACACTTCATTAAAAAGAGAAAAAATGTACTAGCCTAAGATCTGGATGCTTGGTTCCTGTATAGCTTACATAGCTGAGTCCCTGACTTAGACAAAGAACTTGGGTTCTGTGTTACCTGTGTTTCTCAGAGCTAATTTGTTTCCAAGAAACAAAAGTGCAATTCAAACTGGTTTAAGCAAAAAAAAAAAAAAAAAAAAAAAAAAAAATTCTTGGACTCTCATATGAATGAAAAGATCAGTCCTCAGGCATGGCTGGATCCAGACATTCCAAAAATATGCCTGGGTGGGATCTCTGGTATTCTCTTTCTCTGCTTCTTGCCACTGCTTTCCTCTGTGCTGCCTTGACTCCAGGCCGACTTTCTCCACTGGGTGTCACTCTTAACGTCCTCACTGCTGATGTGTCCAGCAGAATGAGAGCTCATCTTTTTGTTCCCACAAAAGAGGCGAATGCTTACCTCATTAGCTAAAAGTGGCTCATGTGCACGTTGCTGAGCCAACTGACAAAGCCAGGGAGATGGAGTATGATGATTGGCCAGACCAGTGTCAGGTATCTACTCCTGGAATCAGGGGTAGAGTCACTTCCACCGAAATCACATTGCCATAACTCAGGGAGGATACCCTCCCAGGGGAAGTTAAGGCACTGACACCAGAAGAAGAGGTACTGCATGCTGGAAAGGCATCCATAGCTGTCTGTGACATACATTCAGTGCCTCAGGGTTTCCACCTGTGATTTGGGTTGAATGCTGAACTCCAAGATAGCCTCTCTTTAACACTAAGATTGCGTGATTTTGGTCCTGATGGAATTCTTGGTGCAAGGCAGCGGGTGTCATGTCTGTGATTAGCAGAAGTGACCAATTAATAATTAACTTTCCCAAGTCTTTAATTTCTGGTAGTGTGCCTCATTGGTTTCAGAGAGAGAGAAAGATTATACAGTCATCCCTTGGTATCTATGGAAGATGCATTCCAAGAACCGCCCCCCAACACCCCCGCAGATACCAAGTCTCCCAATGCTCAAGACCCTGATATAAAATAGCACAGTATTTGCATATAACCATGCATGTCCTCCCATATACTTTGTCATCTCTAGATTACTTATAATACCTAATACAATGTAAATGTTATGTAAACACTGCATGTTTTATTTTGTATTTTTAATTGCCACGTTTTTTTTTCCCCCATGTGAGATTTTGTGGGAATTTTTCTTTTTTTTTTTTTTTTGAGACAGAATCTTGCTCTCTCACCTAGGCTGGAGAGCAGAGGCATGATCTTGGCTCACTGCAACCTCTGCCTCCTGGGTTCAATCAATCCTCCTGCCTCAGCCTCAAAAGTAACTGGGACTACAGGCGTGTACCACCAAGCCCGGCTAATGCTTATTTTTTAAATTTTTTATTGTAGAGGCTAAGTCTCACTATGTTGCCCAGGCTAGTCTCAAACTCCCAGGCTCAAGTGATCCTTCTGCCTTGGCCTCCCAAAGTGCTGGGACTAGAGGCATGAGCCAGCATGCCCGGCCTCCAAATATTTTTGGTCCATGGCTGTGGACCCTACAGTTGCTGGAACCCCTGGATGAGAGAGCCAACTGTGTGTATACACACACACACACATACATATATATGTTTGTATCTCTCTCTATATATACACATACATATATGTGTGTGTATATAGATACACACACACACACATACACACACTTGGAATTCAGGCCCCCATGCCTGATCCTAGATATCCATATAGGTCTCAGCCTATTTGGCTTCAGTCCTAGTCCATTGTATGCTCCTGTATAGTTTAGTCCCACTTCCCTGTATATGTGTGTGCATGTATATATATATATATGTGTGTATATATATATGTAGAGAGAGAGAGAGACAGAGACAGAGACAAACACAGAGAGACAGAGACTGAGACAGATAGAAAGGCAGAGAGCATGAGGCAGTTACTTTCACATGTATTATCTTCCGCAGTCTTCACACTTTCTATTTTAAAGATGATGATAAATGAGGCACAGAGAAGTTAAGTGACTTTCCCAAATCACAGTTGATGACAGGCTCACAGACTTAAAACCTCCTGTTTAGGACTAATTTTCTGTATATGTCGGGATTTCTTAAGCTCAGTTCCACACTGTTGACATTTTGGGCCAAATAATTCTGTGTTTTGAGAAGCTGTCCTTTGCAGGGAAGGATGTTCATTGGCATCTCTGGTCTCTATTCCCCAAATGCCAGGAGCACCTCTCCCACTCCCCTCAAGTTGTGGCAACCAAAAATGTCTCTACACATTGCCAAATGTCCCCTGAGGGACCAGGTTGTCCTGGTTAAGAACAGTTGCTATAAACACAATGATAGAAACCCAGACTTTGCCCCTTACCAGCGTTGTGACCATTAGGGGAGTGCTTCCTTTCCTTGAGCCTCAGTTTCCTTACCTGTCAAATGGGGATGAAAAACATAGTGCCTACCTACCTTATGTATGTAGATATTTAGCAACTGCCTGGTACTTTAAGCACTTTGTAAATGGTAGTCAAGTTAGTCTCTCTCACCAACCTGGATATATTTTTTTATATCCAGAGAGGATATATATATGTGTATTTCTGGCAAATTAAAGACACACTGAATTGCAAATGAGGACAGGCATTTGAGGCCACTCCTGTTGCTTAATTAGTATAACTCCATTGACAGCCCTGGCTCCTTCAAAGGCTGCTCCCTGGGACGTGGGCCCTCTGCAGAACTCGCTGGGATCTTGGAAAAGAGCCAAATGTCCAACATCAAACATTTCGGTGCTCAGAAATGAGGCCATGTTCTCCAATCGGGAGCTGTCTCTGTAAACGTTCCTGTGCTTATTAAATTCCTGCAGTGGCCACTTTAATTGGACCCGCCTCCCTCACTTGTCTAATCACGGCTGCACAGCCCTGTTCTGGCTTTGTATCCAGTCTGGGACTCCTGCTTCAGCCTTTCTCAGCTCCCTGAGGCTAACTCAATGGTGCATTTATCCACTCTTCCCATTCCTGAGCCAATACTAACCAATACTCTTGGTTTTTACCCAAAGGTGATTGGAATGAAGTCATCCCTTCTCCCCCGAACCCACATTCATTGTCCCAGCTATAACTGAGACCTTTGTTCATCTCTGGGTCCCCAGTGCCAGGCATGTAGCCGAGCACAGAGTAGCTGATCAATACGTGTTGGCTAAATTAATGAGTATTCGGTGCTGGACATGTCTTGCCCTTTGTTCCTCTTAATGCCCATCAGAGGCTGAATCCAAATGCAAAGTTTGGAGACTGAAGTGGCCTCCAAGTTGCAAGTTTTCCTGACTGTCTCAAACTACGCACCTCATCAGAGGTTACAATTTGTTAGCCTGCATGCCAAATATCATCTGCAGCTGCCTTTTATCTAGCCAGACTGATGTTTGGCAAACAGCTAATTTGACCATTTTTGGACAAGGCACATATTCTCCAGTTCACTGCACTCTCCATCATCTTATAGCTATTCCCCAATCATTTCTGTTTCCTTCCCGCACGCTCCAGGCATCTGAGTTGAGATCTGTGATAGGACAGGACCCACCCTCACCCATCTCCTTCAATGAGTGGTCCTGATAGGCTGCTCTACTTGGAATTCAGGCCACCATGCCTGATCCTGGATATCCATATAGGTCTCAGTCTGTTTGGCTTCATTCCTAGTCCATGGTATGTTCCTGTATAGTTTAGTCCCACTTCCTTTCCATCTTTACTCCTCCAGCCTTCTTGCAGCTGATGATCAATAAAGGCTGAACAGGAACAAGTCAGTGCTGCTCCCAGAGATCTCACAGCACCTTGTCCTTCACTCTTGACCTTGTCTCTGATTCTTTCAAGTCACTGTTGAAAAGCAGATTTCCCAGAGCTATCCACACTGCCTCTCAGGGTGAAAGCTTCACCTTCAGCAGAGGCCCTGATATGGTAGCCCCCGCCTGATTAGAGATCTTGATAATGACCTGTAAAACAAACACTGGGATTGTCTTTCTCCCTCTGGACTCAGTTCTCAGACCACACAGGTGTCTGCTGTGGGTGCCTGTCCAACCCAGCATAGTCCTATCTAACACCATCCTTGCCGTCTGTCCTGACCAGTCCCAGTGAACTTTGCCCTCAAGTTGGCCATGGAAGGACTTACTCCACGGTGACCCGAACAATTTCAGGGTTGAGGGTGGGTCAGGAACAGGGCAGAGTGTTACTGCTCATCACGACAGAAGAACATGGGTAAAGGCCAAAGAAGTTCAAGGCAAATGCTTTAATCTTTTTTTTATTTCACACATGAGCAAACTTTTGGCACTGCATTCAGGGGTAGCTCATTACATCCAACCAAAAATAGATTATGGAAATTCCTTGAGAATAAATGACCCAGAGAGAAAACGGTTATTGCTCAGGAACAAAGGTAAATGCAGCAAAAATCCCATTTTAATGAACGTGATGGCATGCCAAAATTTCTACGTCAATGGGAGTGCAATATCTATGGAAACAGTGCTAGATATGTATGACTTGTCTGATACCCAGAAGGTGGATTTCTTAGGATAATAAAGTCCTAGCATTTGCATGGCATTCCACCCCAATCTTCTTATTTTACAGGTAGGGAGTCTGAAGGACAAAAGAGGGTGCAAGCATGGACACTGGAAAGAGTCAGGTAACCTGGTTTGGGATGCTGCTGTATGACCTTGGACAAATAATGTCCTGTCTCTGTAACCCAGTTTTCCCATCTGTACAATGGGAAGGTTGGAATTTTTTTTTTTGAGATGGGTGCTCTTGTTGCCCAGGCTGGAATGCAATGGCACAATCTCAGCTCACTGCAACCTCTGCCTCCCAGATTCAAGCAATTCTCCTCCCTTAGCCACCCAAGTACTGGGATTATAGGCATGTGCCACCACTTCTGGCTAATTTTTTGTATTTAGTAGAGACGGGGTTTCACCATGTTGGCCAGGCTGGTCTCAAACTCCTGACCTCAGGTGATCCATCTGCCTCAGCTTCCCAAAGTGCTGGGATTACAGGTGTGAGCCACCGTGCCCGGCTTGGAATATTTCTAAATGGAAACTGGAAATTGGAATTAGAAGTTTGGAATTACTTCTAAAACCAGTGATTATGTCTCTTTAGAGATCCATGACTGCTACTGAACAGATTCGGTGTGATGTCACATTTAAAGATGCAAAGCCCAGACAGGAATTGCAGGCTTTACACATGCATCTTTCAGATGTTTAATGAAACTCTGTACTGCTGTGACTCTTATTAACACCTCCTCTTTTCATATATGCCTGTATTCTGGGATCCCAGTAGATCTCTAAATACTTCACTCTACTTTTAGTAGTAACAGAATCCCGTTGCAGTGCTTTCAACAAAGTAGGGGCATATTCGATCACATAAAGAAAATCCAGACGTAAGTAATTCAAAGCTGATTTGATGATTCCCAGAGTCATCAGAGATCCACGCTCCTCTATTTTCTGTTCCATTATCCTCAAAGTCATGCGATGGATGCTAGGGTGCCAGCCTTCATGCCACCAAGCAAGAAGAAGAGAAAGAGCAAGGAATGAGTCTCTTCCTCCTCAATCATTCTCCTTTAAAGAGATTTTCCAGAAGCTCTACTCAATGACTTCTAGCAAATCATTAGCAAAGCCCAGCTAAAAAGAGAGACTTGAAGAAATAGTGTTTTCACTGGGCACATGCAGACCCCAAATAAAATAGGAGTGTACTTTTAAAGGAAGAGGAGAGAATTAATATTGAGCAGGTAAACAGCAGTCTCTGCCACATTGCCTCCCTCTTGTCTAACTAAGACATCCTTGTCATCCTGGTCTTTTCATATCCCTGCTCCTCCATGCTATGCACAGCCTGTAAAACCCGTGCCATTCTCCTGCTCCGACAATCCTTCTTCTCACTTCCAGTTTCCCTTGTGAGGTCTTACTCTGCGCTTCAGAAATCCTGTCCTATTTGGATGAAACTTGGGCAGAGTCTTCTGCTGCTGGCAACCTAGCCCCCAGTTCTCCAAGTTTCTTAATTTTCAACCCACTTTTTACTTTTATTTTTTTAAACTTGTGATATTTTTTAAAACTTGTGATATAGGTAAACTTGTGTCTTAGGGTTTGCTGTACAGATTATTTCATCATCCAAGTACTAAGCCCAGTACCCAATAGTTATTATTTCTGATCCTCTCCCTCCTCCCATCCTTCACCCTTAAGGAGGCCGTAGTGTCTGTTGTTCCCCTCAATGTGTCCATGTGTTCTCATCATTAAGATCCCACTTATAAGTGAGAACATGCAGTATTTGGTTTTCTGTTCCTACAATAGTTTACCAAGGATAATGGCTGTAGCTCCATGACGTTCTTGCAAAGAACATGATCTCATTCTTTCTATGGCTGCGTAGTATTCCACGGTGTATATGTACCACATTTTCTTTATCAAATTTGCTGTTGATGGGCATTTGGGTTGATTCCATGTCTTTGCTATTGTGAACAGTGCTGCAATGAACATACATGTGCATGTGTCTTTATGATAGAACACTTTATATTCCTTTGGGCATATACCCAGTAATGGGATTGCTCAATCAAATGGTAGTTCTGTTTTTAGTTCTTTGAGAAACCACCACACTGCTTTCCACAATAGCTGAACTAGTTTACACTCCCACCAACAGTGTGTAAACATTCCCTTTTCTCTGCAACCTTGCCAGCATCTATTAGTTTTTTACTTTTTAATAATGGCCATTCTGACTGGTGTGAAATAGTATCTCATGGTGGTTTTGATTTGCATTTCTCTAATGATCAGTGATATTGAGCTTTTTTTCATATGCTTCTTGGCCACATGTATGTCTTCTTTTGAAAAGTGTCTGTTCATGTTCTT